>NC_081312.1:83296264-83599294 GCF_026419965.1 Kogia breviceps | reverse complement strand
AAAGCTGGGGTTAGCAGTCAGCTCAAGATGTGGGCCTGACTCAGTGAAGGGGATCGGGAGAGAAGGGTTGGTAGAAGCTGGCTAGACTGCTCTGCAGTCTAAGGCAGCATCAGCAAAGCTACTGGGAAGTCCTTGTGCCTGAGTCAGCCAATGAAGTCTGCTGTCACCCAGGATGGAGTCCCCTATCGTTGGCAGGTAGCAAGCCTTGGATTCATGGTGCAAACACAGCAACAGACTTAAAAGTGTAGCATTTAGGGCCCTAGGTCGATTCCGTCC
This sequence comes from Kogia breviceps, assembly GCF_026419965.1. NCBI lineage: Eukaryota > Metazoa > Chordata > Mammalia > Artiodactyla > Physeteridae > Kogia > Kogia breviceps. The sequence continues at coordinate 83,599,018 of NC_081312.1, read as the reverse complement.
CCAGCAGAAGGAGGTCTGTGAGGCACATTCTCATGGTTGCTGTACTCCATAAGCTAGATGGTGCCATAAGCATCCCCTAAGCTGGTAGCTTTGCAATGTGGTACCAGGCTGCCAAGTGGGAGAGCTGGTATCAGGCCTCTCACTCAGGAAAATGCAAGTTAAGTGGATTAACACAGATATGATAATAATAGAGTAGAGCCCCTTCTTCTAGCAACTACCCCAGCCGCAGTGGTTCTCCAATATTCCCTGACCCAAGAATGCATCACTCAAAATTGGTCTATGCCCTCTTAGAGTCCCCTACATCCCTTTTCCCTAGGACACAAGCTTGTGCTCAGTAGGGCTTGGTCAGTACTAGTTCTGATAATTACAGCCTCAAAGAACCAGCACCATGACCCACTCTCAGAGGTCAATCTTGGTGTACAGCTCTGCTCACTGGTCCAATCTCTTTCTACCATTACATTTTCTCTTAAAGGGTATGGTAACCCTTTCTTGTCCTGGGACTTGGTTGGAGTCACCCAAGTCCACCCTGATGATTTTCCACTAAGGAGAATATCAAGGAGATGGACTTGTAGTCTCTTTCGCCTCGGAAGGACATTTGGGTTTCTTCTGAAAATTTCCTCATCCTCTCCCTAGCACTTAACACTTCTAGATCAACAGTTTACTTGTGGGGGAAAATGATGAACACATGCTTCACTATAGCTGTACTGTACTTGCTAGCTGAGAATGAGAGCAGTTGAAATAACATCTCAGGTAAATATTTTCTATAGTCTGTGGAGAGTAATCAATAACTGGAAGGGAAGTTACTTGGTGACGGGGTCAGCATTCCATTTTTGGAAGTATTTTTGTGGGCTCAACTTTGTGACCTCATACCTTTTCATTATTTCTCAACCTCTGGTTCAGGTGGTGTCTCAAAACCAGGAAGTCCTCCTCGTGCAGATCGGTGGAGCTGATTTCTGCTAAGTTCCTTTTGTTTTCCTAGAGTTTTGGTATAATGGGACTAGGTCTAACGAAACAAATCAAATGAATGGCTGACTCAATTCTCTGGAGCCCACTCTCTCTCTGGAACACTGACTGTCTAATCTGTCCGCAGGAAGACACAGCTGTTCCCAGCCCGTGTGCCCCAAAGCGAATGAGGAGAAGCCTTCCTGTGAACTTCAGAGCACACACTGGAGATGGGTGGGAGGGGGACTTTGTTTCTCTCTTGGCTTGTTGAGCCTAAAGAAAAGGAGCAACAAGTTCCTTTTTGAGCTTGTTGCTCCCCCCGCAGAATGGCTGTAAATGGAGATGAAGGGATAAGACTTGTGACTAATTTCTCTGGGGAGCCTAAATATCTCCACTCCTGATGCAGCGTGTTGCCTCCCCCGTCTTCCCACTGCAAGATTCATAGCAGCTTTATGACATGTGTAAGGCCAGTTCAGGATGGGGATTAACTCAGTCCTCCCGGAGGTGGTATCCTTTCCATGATGGGGCTGACGCTGGGCCAGTGGAATCCCAGTGAGCCAAGGGAACAGGCGGTGTGTGTCAGGTTGATTCAGCTGAGGAAGTCGTGGCGTTGGGTTAGCCTTATAAGGCTGCAGTTCCGGTGGAACTGAGGCTGTCTCAGTTTGAAAATTCAAAGCTCTGAGCATTCCCAGATGACATCTGTAGTTTTTCCAACACACATTTGGCCTCCGTGGAGCCTTGCAGCCCTTTGATTGTGCAATCACAACTTGGCAGGTTGTTCGTCCTGGGAAATATGTACATTTTCAGCTCTGACATTTCAGAAATAATCACTGAAGCATTTTTATTAGGGTGGTTTATCGTAAAGCTGGACCACTCCCACCAACATTTCTTATAACCAGAACTAAGAAAGTGACGACTTAGGAGGAGGAAGCTGGGCTTCCTCCTGTAGAGGAATTGCCTCCTGGCAATTCCACAGCCAGGAGGGCTGGCTGTGGAATGGGATAGACCAAGGTTCAAGTTCTGATTTCCTTATTTTATTTTTTTTTTTACTTGTTGAAGGACCTTAGATACTCAGAAGCTCAGCTTAATCTTCTGTAAAATGGAGAAAATAGCATCGACCTTGAAGGGCTGTTGTGAGGGTTAGATATAATGTAAGCTAAGAGTTAAGTAAATAAATGGACTCAGTAAGTTTTGTGTAAATAACTATGTGATATGTGATGTGTGTGTGTGTGTGTGTGTGTGTGTGTGGTGATGGTCCTAGTGTAGAGATGGGAGTCATTATAAGCTGATTGTATATGTCAGGGAATCTTAGCTCAGTTTTTGGTCCTCAAGAAATCACACACAGATACTCACACATGCTTGCGTGCACACATACACATACCACGTGTGCATATGCACACACACATTCCTTGGAGACCTCAACTTCACTCTTGATAAATAATTTGCTTCTGAGACTGGTCCAAGACTACATGTTTGTGAGTTATTCCTCAAACCTCCATACTGTCTGGGAATGTCTGAACTGGGTTCCATGCTGATATCCACAGAGGCAATCCTAAGCTTTTCCTTTCAGCCATCAACTTGTAACAGGTACAATTAAAAGATGACCAATTGCTGGCTTCCTTGGTGGCGCAGTGGTTGAGAATCTGCCTGCCGATGCAGGGGACACGGGTTCGAGCCCTGGCCTGGGAAGATCCCACATGCCGCGGAGCAACTAGGCCTGTGAGCCACAATTCCTGAGTCGGCGCGTCTGGCGCCTGTGCTCCGCAACGAGAGAGGTCACGATAGTGAGAGGCCCGTGCACCGCGATGAAGAGTGGCCCCCGATTGCCACAACTGGAGAAAGCCCTCGCACAGAAACGAAGACCCAACACAGCCAAAAATAATTAATTAATTTAAAAAATGAATATCTGCTAAAAAAAGAAAAGATGACCAATTGCTTCTAACTCTTTTGCTAATATCTAAGATCTGAAGACAGAGATTCTGAATCCTAGTTTGAGATGTCTGGGAAATATTTTTCTCCGACTCTTGGAATACTTCCCTGTCATTGCAGCATTCATATTGTTTCCAAATAGAGTTTATGATGAACCTTCTTTGGCACAGTGAGAAAAGATACAGTCCCTTTCACTATGAAGTCTCCATGCCAAATATTGGTCACCAGCTTCTTAGCATATTTAGTAAAAGGCTTGATGCCTCATAATGATGGAAAGGAGCCCTAAGCAATATACTGGAAAAAAAAAAGATAACTCTTGTCTGGAAGAAACCTTTCAAATTTGACTTGTCATTTCTTTGAGCTATTAATATGTTAAACTTTCATTATTTAATTAGCAAATTGATTAAGTAAAATATTTATTAGTAATTCACTATATTCTAGGCACTGTTGAAGTGCTGGGAATACAGTGATGGATGTGACAAAGAAAATTGTCTTTTATGGAGACTATAGTCCATGAGTTAAGAAACAAGGTGCAAAAGGCTGGGGGAAAGAAGTGTAGGGCACTGTGAGAGCCTGGGGCAGGGCACTGTGTCTAGACTTTTGGAAAGAGAAAGCAAATCATAACGGGGGATCTAAGACTGATTTAATGCGGATGGGTCCTGAGCATGAGGGAGAAAGTGGCCATGCATAAAGCTATAGAAAGGAGGCAGGGCCAGATCACCAAATCTCCCAGGACCTGAAGCCATTGTGGAGAGTTTGGAGTCTATTCTGAGGTACTGGGGAATGTATGAAGGATTTAAAGTGTTTGTAATGGGGGAGGAGGATCAGCATTTCATTTCAGAAAGATCAGTCTGGTGACAATGTAGAGTATGGGTTGGAAGGATTTAAGTCTGGAAGCTGGGAGGATATTTGGGATTTGTTGCTGTGATCAGTGCAAGAGGTGATGGTGGCCTCGACTTTGGCAGTGGAAATAGAAAGGAGTAATGGACTGAAAAGGTTATTTAGCAGATAGAATCAAGGGGACTTGGTAATTTACTGGATGGACAGACTGAAGAAAGGAAAGAAGATAAGGATGATGCCAACTTTTCTAACTTAAGCAACCAGGTATAGGATGGTGCCACTTACTAAGACGGGAGGCATAAGAAGAGCAGGTTTAGGCGAAAGAGCAAATTGCATTTTGGACATATTGAGCTTGAAGTGTCTCTGAAATCAAGGAGAGATGTTACATCAGTTTTTTTCTTTTTTTTTTGCCATGTGGCTTCTGCGATCTTAGTTCCCTGACCGGGGATCAAACCTGTGTCCCCTGCAGTGGAAGTGTGGAGTCCTAACCACTGGATCGCCAGGGAAGTCCCTCAAGGGGAGATGCTGAGTACTCAGTGGGCTATTCAAATCTGAAACTCTGAAGAAATGTCAAGCCTATAAATATAGATTTGGAAGTTTATCAACAAATAGGTGGTAATTCAAGCCATGAGGATTCACCTACTAAGAGGGAGTGGAGTGAGAAGCAGAAGCAGACAAGGGCAGATCCTGAGGAATGTAACAGATCAGAGATGGGCAAAGGAAGAGAAACAGCCAAAGGAGACAAGAATCAGCACCCAGAGAAGTAGGGGAAGAATGGGGAAGTGGGTGCAGGAGGGTGGGGAAGGGAGGGTTTCAGGGAGGTAGTGGTCACGTGTGTCTAGTGCAAGTTAGAGGTCAAGGGAAAGAGACAGAGATTGGAAGTTTCCTTTAGGTTTTACAAAAGGGGTGTGGAGGTAGTGTTGGTTTACCTCGGCAATAAGTGGAGTAGTGGTGAGGGAAGCCAGATTTCAGTGGGCTGATGGGAGGTGAACTGGTGGACAAATACGTGAGAGTAGTGAGCTAGGGCAGTAGCTAGAAGGGCACAAGGGAAAGAGCAGATTTACTTCTTTTCTCCTTATCTTTATTCTTCCTATTTATTTTTTCAAGTTAGGGGAGGCTTGAGAGTATCTAGATACTACCCAGAAGGAGCTTCTAGGGAGAAGTTGAGCTATGAGAGAGCTAACTGACAGCGGGGGTGGGGCTGAGAGGGAGAGGGGAAATCCCAGATCACCTGTGGAGGAATTAGCCCCATAAGGGTCACATTTTCTACTGTAAAAAAGGAAAAGGAAGGATGTATACAAGCTGGCATTGGTGGCTGAAAATATAATTTTTCCTGTCCTCACCTCTCCCTACCCCAGATCATGGCCCCTTACTTTCAGCTTTATCTTCATATTTATATATAATTTTAAAGTACAAGGATTTAGTTACCTGGGCATTTCCCCTTGTGCTTTAGGTCATCAGCTTGTGTCTTTAATGACTTAACTATATGTTTTGGAGGTCTGGGCTTCTGTTGGTTAACTTTGTCATGTAAGGGAGTATCTTGTCTCATTCACCTAGTACTCTAAGTGGCTGTGCAAATCAGCCACAAACACTAGTCAGCACTTTATGTGGGTTGCTGCTTCATCCTCCATTCTTGAAAAATACTTCAAGAGCTATTTTCAGCTCATGAAGGGAAGGGAGTCTAGGTTAGATTGCTTAGGCAGTTTGAAAGTGTGACAAGTATAAGACTTGTCTTTTGAGGGATGATTTCCTTTAAAGTCACTTGGTTGGCTTGGCTCTAAGTGGCTTTATGTCTTAGGGTAGGACCATTCCAGGGGCAGTGGCACTGGAGCAAATAATTAGGTTCTATCCCCTATATAAATACCGCTTATATGTGTGAAGTTGGGCAACAGTGTGTGTTAAAGGCAACTTTGAATGGGGAAAAAGATGCCAGTGTGGCCTCTGGTCAGTGTCTTGAAGCTATTGTGGAAGATAAATGCTAAACCCTCAGGTGTCTTTACATCATCATTTGTTGACGATGTAGAGCCTCCTTCTCTCCATCCCCCTGTCGTGTAGTTCGGGCTTCACCTAAAGTGTGCGGCCCAGGTGAGGAGCTAGATTATCCAGACCTTGAGGCACTCAGCCCCTGGAAATCTGTAGCCAGGGGAGATTATTTCTGGCTGTTATCTGTGAGAGGACAGCCATGCCTGAGGCTACTCTCAACACTATTGAGCAACCTTCTCAAATCTTGATGACCGCTGGGTCTGGTTCTCACACTTGGCTATACATTGGAATCATCTAGGAAGTTAAAAAAAATTACTGATGCACAGACCCCCACATATTCTGGTTTAATTGATCTGGGCTGTGATCAAGACACTGCAATTTAAAAACAAACTCTCTAAATGATTCTGATATGCAGCTAAGTTTAAGAACCACTGTTCTAAATCCCTGGAGCTTTTGAGAAATTGATTGGGCTGGACATCACAAGATGCAAGAGTACCACAGCTAACTGATGAGTTCTTAAAAATACATTTTATTATTGGCAAGACATTGCAACATAATGGACTCCTATACATTTTTCTTTCAGGGCTGCATTCATGTTTACTTCCTGGAAACCCTTTGGGATGAAGGGTTTATTCATTACCATAGGTTATTACATTTACTATCCCACACTGCAGGCATATTCACCAGTGTGGCACTTGGACAAAATAAAAGGGACTATTTCTAGAGGAAAGAGTTTGCTTTCCATGTAAGTAGCTTCTGTGGAGAAGGTGGAAACTAGGGAATGATACTACTTGGAGGGTCTGAATCTCATTTCAGTGGGTGAATTTAGAAATGGTTTCTTTATAAGATCAGAGTTCCTGAGGAAATGGGAGCGAAAGCAGGACCCCATGTAAACCCAAAACATGCAGAGCTATATGTTCAAATTCTATACTGCCTAATTCTAACCTGCCTGTGGAAATGAGCCAAGTCATAGCCCAGGTTTTATTTGTTAGCATGACTCATAGTCTTAAAATCTGTATAAGCTCTATAGGAAAGAAGATTGTAGTCATTTCTATTGGAGCCAAATATGATTTATTTTTAGGTGAAATAAATAAAACCAAAACACATCTTCTTACTTAATTCTCAATACTCCAAGAGGTTAATCCAGCAACAGTGTGGTTCCTGGAGAGGGTATCAGAGAGGACTGAAGGTCTGAAAAGGTCTTGTTCTTTGTGACTTGAACAAGTCTGGTCGTGAGCATGATACCTAACTTCTCTCCCTTTGGCTTCATCCTGCCCCAGCATTTCCTTAGATTCCTTCAAAGATTTCTAAAATGCTATTAAGAAAGAATCTTAGTCTTCTGTTGGTGAGAACAACTTCAGAACTGGTAGTTCTTCAGAAGAAAGTCTTTACATATGGAAAATAAAACTTTTCCTTGATGGACAACTCTTCGTGTTGCTTTAAGTTTCAGATTGTTTATGTGGTAACTGAGTTATTTATTTTCATTTTCTTCTTTGGCATGTTTACGACTGGTTTTGTCATTTTCTCAGCCTTAATTATTCAGAGTCATATTAGCACTTGTTAGAAGTTATGAGGTCATTTTACAGCTCTTCACAGCCTTGCTTCTAGGAATTACATTAATCTGTCGCTCAGATACTCTTTGAGAAGGAAGACATGGCCGTTCATTAGAACCTCTCCTTCATACAACTTCAACTCCTTTGGGAGCCTTGCACTAAACGTGAATGTGGTCAACAAAATACATCTTCCTGATGTAATGGAGATTGAGATTTTACACAGGAAAGTTGGCTGTCATTTCATAATTCAACCCATGCTGCCTCCTGAACTGTCTCCTGGCAGCCATTCAGCCTTGAAGCTTTCTGTAGAAGAAAACATGACCAGAAACACTAGTCTCTGAATTCATTAAGCTAGAAATATTGGCTGTTAGAATTTACTGGAGACCTTTTACATTTTTCATGGCAGGGCTCAGGGGCTGGGGTACAAGGCGAGGTTTTAGTCACAGAAAAACTGGGACCGGGCAGCAGTCTACAGGCACACCTCATTTTATTGTGATTCCCAGATAATGCATTTTTCACAAGCTGAAGGTTTGTGGCAGTCCTGCGTCCAGCATGTCTATCAGCACCATTGTTTCAACAGCACTTGCTCACTTCGTGTCTCTGTGTCATATTTTGGTGATTCTCACAATATTTCAAACTTTTTCATTATTATCATATTTGTTATGGTGATCTGTGGTCCGTGATCTTTGATATTACTATTGTAATTGTTTTCGGGTGCCACAAAACACATATAAAACCATGAACTTAATTGATAAATGTGTGTGTCCTGACTGCTCCACCGACTGGCGTCTCCCTCTTCTTGAGCCTCCCTATTTCCTGAGACACAACAATATTGAAATTAGGCCAATTAACAACCCTAAGTGTTCAAGTGAAAGGAAGAGTCACACATCTCTTACTTTAATTAATTAATTTCTTTTTTTTTTTTGCTGTATGCGGGCCTCTCACTGCTGTGGCCTCTCCCGTTGCGGAGCACAGGCTCCGGACGCGCAGGCCCAGCGGCCATGGCTCACGGGCCTAGGTGCTCCGCGGCATGTGGGATCCTCCCGGACCAGGGCACGAACCCGTGACCCCTGCATCGGCAGGCGGATTCTCAACTACTGTGCCACCAGGGAAGCCCAAATTAATTAATTTTTAACATCTTTATTGGAGTATAATTGCTTTACAATGGTGTGTTAATTTCTGCTTTATAACAAAGTGAATCAGCTATACATATACATACATCACCATATCTCCTCCCTCTTGCATCTCCCTCCCGTCCTCCCTATCCCACCCCTCTAGGTGGTCACAAAGCACTGAGCTGATCTCCCTCAGTGCTTTGCGGCTGCTTCCCACTAGCTATCTATTTTACATTTGGTAGTGTATATATGCCCATGCCACTCTTTCACTTTGTCCCAGCTTACCCTTCCCCCTCCCCGTGTCCTCAAGTCCATTCTCTAAGTCTGCATCTTTATTCCTGTCCTGCCCCTAGGGTCTGCAGAACCTTTTTTTTTTTTTTTTTTCGTAGATTCCATGTATATGTGTTAGCATACAGTATTTGTTTTTTTCTTTCTGACTTACTTCACTCTATATGACAGACTCTAGGTTCATCCACCTCACTACAAACAACTCAATTTCATTTCTTTTTATGGCTGAGTAATATTCCATTGTATATATGTGCCACATCTTCTTTATCCATTCATCTGTCGATGGACACTTAGGTTGTTTCCATGTCCTGACTATTGTAAAGAGCTGCAATGAAGATTGTGGTACATGACTCTTTTTGAATTATGGTTTTCTCAGGGTATATGCCCAGTAGTGGGATTGCTGGGTCGTATGGTAGTTCTGTTTTTAGTATTTTAAGGAACCTCCATACTGTTCTCCATAGTGGCTGTATCAATTTACATTCCCTCCAACAGTGCAAGAGGGTTTCCTTTTCTCCACACCCTCTCCAGCATTAATTGTTTGTAGATTTTTTGATGATGGCCATTCTGACTGGTGTGAGGTGATACCTCATTGTAGTTTTGATTTGCATTTCTCTAATGATTAGTGATGTTGAGCATCCTTTCATGTGTTTGTTGGAAATCTGTGTATCTTCTTTGAAGAAATGTCTATTTAGGTCTTCGGCCCATTTTTGGATTGGGTTGTTTGCTTTTTTAATATTGAGCTGCATGAGCTGTTTGTATATTTTGGAGATTACTCCTTTGTCAGTTGCTTCATTTGCAAATATTTTCTCCCATTCTGAGGGTTGTCTTTTCATCTTGTTTATGGTTTCCTTTGCTGTGCAAAAGCTTTTAAGTTTCTTTAGGTCCCATTTGTTTATTTTTGTTTTTATTCTCATCACTCTAGGAGGTGGGTCAAAAAAGATCTTGCTGTGATTTGTGTCAAAGAGTTGTCTGCCTATGTTTTCCTCTAAGAGTTTGATAGTGTCTGGCCTTACATTTAGGTCTTTAATCCATTTTGAGTTTATTTTTGTGTATGGTGTTAGGGAGTGTTCTAATTTCATTCTTTTACATGTAGCTGTCCAGTTTTCCCAGCACCACTTATTGAAGAGACTGCCTTTTCTCCATTGTATGTTCTTGCCTCCTCTGTCATAGATTAGGTGGCCAAAGGTGTGTGGGTTTATCTCTGGGCTTTCTATTCTGTTCCATTGACTATATTTCTGTTTTTGTGGCAGTCCCATACTGTCTTGATTACTGTAGGTTTGTAGTATAGTCTGAAGTCTGGGAGGCTGATTCCTCCAGCTCCGTTTTTCTTTCTCAAGATTGCTTTGGCTATTCCGGGTCTTTTGTGTTTCCATACAAATTGAAAAATTATTTGTTTTAATTCTGTGAAAAATACCATTGGTAATTTGATAGGGATTGCATTGAACCTGTAGATTGCTTTGGGTAGTATAGTCATTTTCACAGTATTGATTCTTCCATATGTGGAATCTAGAAAAATGGTACAGATGCACTCATTTGGGAAGCAGAAACAGAGACACAGATGTAGAGAACAAACTTATGGATACCAAGGGGGGGACGGGGCGGGGTGGTGGGATGAATTTGAATTGGGAGATTGGGATTGACATATATACACTACTATATATAAAACAGATAACTTATGAGAACCTACTGTATAGCACAGGAAATTCTACTCTGTGCTCTGTGGTGACCTAAATGGGAAGGAAATCCAAAACAGAGGGGATATATTTATACATATAACTGATTCATTTTGCTGTACAGCAGAAACTAACACAACATTGTAAAGCAACTCTACGCTAATACAAATTAATAAAACAATAAAATAAGTATGTAGGATTACAAAGAATACTTTTTATTGAAATATAGTTGTTAAAACCAAAAAAAATTTAATATAGCAATATATGTGCCTATTCATTAATGCATTGTATAACAGATCTACCAGTGGGTTTAGCAGCTATCATTAATTTCAAATTAGTGATGCATAAATATGGTATTCCGAGATTTCTGTAGCAACTGTAATATGATGTGTATGTTTAAAATGTGTGAAAGTTTCATGCACTCACAGAGGGAAGACACGTGAAGACAGTGGAGGAAGATGGCCATATGTAAGCCACCTTTCTTTCTTTAGAAGAAACCAAACCTGCCAACACCTTGATCTTGGACTTCTAGCTTCTAGAATTGTGAGAAATTAAATTTATATTGTTTAAGCCATCTAGTCTTTATTACTTTGCTATGGCAACCCTAGGAAAGTAATACAATTGATAAAACCATTCAAGTGTTTTTTTCTCCATGGTTTCACCAGTAACCAATTCTCGGGTTCCTTTCCTCAGCTCAGAAGAGGAGGTTGTTGGTAGAAATGACCTCCTGCCTGTGAAAACCATGTATATTTTTGGGCAGTCATTCTTAACTAAGGTCATAGATAGACTTCAAGGATTCTTGTTATATTATTTCCTCACTTTTCTAGCAGTAGGGTCCAGAACTTCCATAAGATTCTCAAAGGTTTATGACTTTCCAAAAGTGTGTAACTACCATTTTGGAATTTGTTGTATATTCTGAGCCTCTCTACCTTGGCTCCAACTGCACACAGAGTGTGCCCAAGGTCTTTTGATCGTCCCTGCAGCTGAAGTCGTCCATTTACATGGTCCTTGTAAGTGGGGCTGCCCATGTACTCTGAGAAACATATGAAAGCCCAGAGAACAAAGTGAAGGCATTTAGTTAGGTGTGTGTTAAGAATAAAGCATGGTGTTAGGTGTATAAATGTATAAGGCAATATCCCTAATGTCATATGTTGTAAGAGTTTCAAACCTCAACACTGTTGAGTTTTATAACCCATTAGTCCTGGCCTTTTTTTTTTTTTTTTTTTGGCTGAGGCCATACAGATAGCTCTGCTATTCCTGACCCTGTGAACTGCCATGCACTTGCCAAGCCTATGGCCCACATGTGGGTCCATGGAGCCCCACCCTTTTCACAAGAGTAACTTTGTATAAGCAGTTTCATGACTGGCCTGCTTTCAGGAGAGAGCTGAGAGGAGAGAGAGAGAGAGAGAGAGAGAAACCTGACAATACCAAGTGCTGGTGAGGATGTGGAGCAACTGGAACTCTCATAATTGCTGATAGAGATGCAAAATGATGCCACCCCTCAGAAAAAACTTTTGGCATTTGCTTATAAAATTGAACATACATTTACATTTACCATATGGCCATCAATCCCACACTTAGATGTTTGCACAGAGAAATTAAAACAGATTTATATTAAACCTGTATGCAAATAGTTACAGAGATTTATTCACAACAACCTGGAAATGCAAACCACCCAAACGTTCATTTGGGGAATGGATAAACAAACCATGGGGCGTTCATGCAGTGGAATAGTACTCAGCAATAAGAAGATGAACTTTTCACATAAAGACGGCTTGGCTGAATTTCACTGCTTTGTGTTAAGTTAAAGAAGCCAGGCTCAAGGCTCCATAGTGTATGATTTCATTTAGGTGCTATCTGAAACAGGTAGAGTTGTAGGGACAGAGAACAGTTGGTATTGCCAGGGTTAAGAGTGAAGGGAGTAACACACCATTGTAAAGCAATTATACTCCAATAGAGATCTTGAAAGAAAAAAAAAGAGTGAAGGGAGGATTTGACTACCAATGGACATAACCAGTGATTTTTTAGGTGTAAAGGAACAGTTCCATATCTGATTTTGGTGGTTACACGACTCCATCAAAACTCACTGAACCATAAGCCAAAGAGAACTGATTTTACTGTATTTAAACTTAAAAATAAATTCAGAAAAGCAGAGAACAAGAAAAAAAAAAAAAAAAAAGGAAAGTATCTCCTGGCTGGAGCACAGCTAATTTCAGAGCCAAGAGGGAGCTCGAGGTCACAAGGGGACATTTCGCTCACTACTGCATGTTCCACTGGCTCTAGCCAGACCCTTGGTGTGGCCAGGCAGTGGGAAGAACATGGCCATTTTCAGGGTGCAGAAGCCCTAAAGTTTGACTCAGGAAACTAGAAACAGAGATAAACCTTGGGAAACGGCAGTTGTGTGTAGGAGGACAAATTGGTCTTCTCAGAATGAGGTTAGGAACAGATATTTTGGTGTTCCCTTGTTGAGTAAGAACAACACAGATCAGGGCTCATTGTGATTGGCCAAGAGATCTGAAAAGCTGCTGGGAGGCTTCCAAAGCTTGGACCCTTCTCCATGTCTTTCTTCTTTGGTAGCAATTCAGTGAGTAAATGCTGTGTCCGTAAAGGGAATCAACTCTTTGGGGGAATCAGGCTTCACCGCAGCAGATTTTAAGCCATTTTGTAAGAGTTGATAGGCTCTGCTTTTACTCTCAAATGTCAGGCAGGGGAAGAAGCATGTTATTGTGGAGAGAACAGAGGGTTTCACTTTAAGCTTACTTGGGTTACTACAGGCTTCGTGATCTTGTGCCAGTTACTTACCTTCTCTGAGCCTCCATTTCCTCCTCTTGGATATAAGGTTGTTGTGGAGATCAGTGATGAGGCAGAATGAACTATTTCCACCCGCCCGCCCCCCACCCCTGCCCCAACCCCAGTCTGAAAGGGCTGGGAGAGCCATCCTTAACCAATGTTCATCAGGAGCAGTTCAGGGTCAGAGCCACGTTCACAGGAGGGATATCCTTTCCTGATATGGGATGGAAGATAGATGGTGGTGAGGGGTGTCTCCAGAAAAATACAATGCCCAACTTAGCATGGCAGCATGCATCTTAGGTAACTGGTGAGAAGTTCACTGTAACTCTTTTCAGTGGGAGGCTGGGCAGGGATGAGGGCCTGCTATCCTCCCAACCCCTGGACCAGTGTTTCCTCTTTTTTGCCTTTGGGTTTGGCAAAACATGAGCAGAAGGAACCCTCCATTTGTCTCCTGATCAAGCTTGAGGGCTAGAGCCTGGAAACCTCCATTTTTGGGGGTGGGTGTTGGAGGTTCCTTAGGTGGAGATAGAGGTATGGGGGGTGTTGAGTGAGTGGGTTATGAAAGGAAGAGATAGAGAGAGAATGTGAGCACAGTGTTGTGTGGTATGGTGCTTTCTGACCCCCACTTCTGTCTATAAATCTTCTTTGTGTGGTGAAAGGCAACAAAGTTAGAAATAAATGACCACCTCTGTTCCTTTTATAGTGAACTGCTCAGTGTAACGGTCTGAGTGGCCCTTCATCTTCATTTGTTTATTTACATTCATGATTCTGTGTGTTGGGTCTGCGAACAATAATTAGGTAGAGGTACTTGGTGACAGGGACCTTACCTGTTGTATGCTCATTACCATAATCACCTTAGTTAATGTTTACCTAGCACTTACTACATGCCAGCCCTGTTTCAAGCCCTTTAATCACTTCAACATATACTTCATCCTCACATGAACCCCAGGTGTGTACTTTAATTTACAGATGAGGAATGAAGATGAGGCATAGATGGGTTAAGTACCCTGGACTTGATCACATGGTGAGAGAAGAATTTAGACCTCGGCCATTTGGATCTAGAGCCCATACTCTTACACACCATCCTATCCACAGAGCCCCCGCCACCTCCACCCCACATGGGAAGAGGCAAGAATTAACTCTCAGAGAGAAACTCCAGGTTTGGTTTTGAGATGACGAGGATGGGTATAGCAATAATTAATGGCTTGGAAGGGCGCCTACACGCAGCTGATGTTTTTACCATCAGCACTGCCATTGCTGTTAATCGTTCTCTCTGTCTCCCAGGAAAGATGACCCGGCCTTTACTCCTGGTTATTTTTGTGTTCTCTCCATGGCTGTAGCATAATGAATTACACTTTGGTTAATTTCTACCTAGATGAACTTTTCATTAAAAGCAGTTGGTTTAAAAACAACAAATAGAAAAAAATCAGATCTTGCTTGGGATTCATGATCAGATAATATAACAAATTCCACCCTCAACTGAAATGATAACCAAGAAAACAGGCAGCCTGTTTAAGATTCTGAGGAGCCTGAGGTCCTCGCTTCTATAGAAAGAAAGGCATTGATTTGTTTCTCTAAGGCCCTTTGAGCATCGCATTTCTCGTAAAGAAAGGATTCTTGGTGACTGTCTGTTTTCCACCCACCCATTCACTTTGTGCCTGGTGAGTACAGAGCAGCGGGCTTGTGGGGCATAGCCCATCTCCTCAGGAATATCCTAGAGGAAAACCATCAAGAGTTCAGTATGGACGTAAAGCAAAAACAGGATGGGATTTAAAGTGAGTACCCAGGGCATCAGTTCAAGGCCTTCCTGTCTCAGGCCTGAAGTCCCAGTGTTGAGAGCTAGTCACCACTGACCTCAAATTTTCAGAGCCATGAAGACAGGAGTCCTGTCGTGTGGTCTGTGCAAGGCGGTTTTCAGGGCCCTTTGCCTCGGCAGGTTGAAGTTGTGTTCATGTTTGGGTCGGTTCTCCTGATGGGTTAACAGAGATGCAAGTCTTCTGAACTGCCAGCAAGTGTTACACACTAAGAGCCTTTTTTTTTTTTTTTTTTTTTAACCTATGTCTCAGGTCTACTTTACTAGTAATACATTAATTAAGCTATGGAGGACTACTGGTCTTTCCTATTCAAAACACTATTCTGTAAGAATTCTTGATGCCATAGAATTATTTGACATTTTGCAAAGCTCCCACTGGAACTACCCACAAAGAGCTGAAATTTCCACAGTTTTTGGAAAGGTTGCCTTGTGATCAGTGCATTATCAGTGGTGTTTTGAAGTTGCTTTTCATAGTTTTCAACTGCTGCTCTTCTTGTATTAATGACTATATTTAAAAATTTAAGGATGTATGCTTGTTAATTGTTTCACCTTAGGGTAATTATTATATTATTACCATTTTGATCTTTTCATGCTTTTCTTTATCTTTTTCCATCACTGAGATCTTTCCCCTAGTGAGTGGAAACTGGTGGAGTAGATGGGTCCCTGGATCTTTTTGGCTCCATCTGTTAAGAACCATTGGATGGAACATGGTGTTAAGGATCTAGTATCAAGTTACTGCCATTGATATATTCTTGCTTTTCTACCAGGTTGTCCTTCTGGGCTTGCTTCTGTGAGCCCAGTGGCTTCGTCTATGAGGGCAGGGCCAGCAGGGCAGGTCAGAAGCACAGCCTCTGACATAAATAACAAACAAAAAACCAAGCCAAACCACCATCAGTACTACCACCACTGACAACAACAGCAATAGCAAGAAACTCCAAAGAACATTTTCTATTGTTGCAGAAAGGGGTCCTTGCAAATAAGAACCAAGGCCTTAATATAACTTCTCCTTCAAAATCTGGAGACATAGGTCCTACTGTCTATACAGTCAAATCTAGACTCTGTTCCTAAGATGAGGCTTTGAGGCTTTTTATAATACTAGTTGGCTTTGCCCAGCTGTGAATACTTAGCCACTTGTCCATCATTTCACACTTTGGCTTGGAGCACTGTAAGGGCCACTCCCACACAGGCACTGCCATCTCTATGCCTTCGCTGAGGCTGTAACCTCGGTGTGCAAGTGTCTGTCTTCTCTCCCTCTTCTCCAGGTCTCCATGCATCTGCCAGTGCTTGTTCACATGCCCGGACACCGCCCCCCCTTGACTCTCTGATGAGCTCTAACATAACCTTAAAGATCTAGGGCAGTGCTATTCTCTTTTGCTATTCTCGTACAGCATTTTTGCTATTCTCTTACAGCATTTTTTTTTTTGCTATTCTCTTACAGCATTTACATCATAGTACATGTTCAGGTTTAGAAGAGCTGGTTTTGCTCTTAGTTCCATAGTGCAACTGGATCAAGATCCTCGCTTCTCTCTTTTTTTTTTCTTTTTTCTGGAAAATGGCAGCAATAATCCCTTTTGTCAGGTGAAGTTTATTAAATATTGTGGGAATCTTCAGATAAAAGAATTAATTTAATGGAATGAGTTTTGTGTAATTTGACCAATGAGCCAAATCCTTTCTTTTTTTAAAAAAAATTAATAAGCGTTTTTTAGAACAGTTTTTTAAAATTGAAGTATAGTTAATTTACAATGTTGTGTTAGTTTCAGGTATACAGCAAAGTGTTCAGTTCTCTCTCTCTCCCTCTCCCCATATATATATATGAATATATATAAAGAATATATGTATTCTTTTTCATATTCTTTTCCATTATAGTTTATTGTAAGATATTGAATATAGTTCCCTGTGGTATATACTAGGTCCTTGTTGTTTATCTATTTTATATATAGTAGTTTTATCTGTTAATCCCACACTCCTAATTTATCCCTCCCCCTCAACTTTTCCCCTTTGGTAACTATAAGTTTGTTTTCCATGTCTGTAACTGTTTTGTAAATAATTTCATTTGTATCATATTTTAGAATCCACATATAAGTGATAGCATATGGTATTTGTCTTTCTCTGACTTCACTTAGTATGATAATCTGTAAGTCCATCCATGTTGCAGCAAATGGCAGTATTTCATTCTTTTCTATGAGCCAAGTCCTTTCTTGCCTTTGATTCTGATTTATGTCTGTTTATATGTGTGTTTGTGAGAGAAAAGCCCTAATGTGGAATGTATGGATGCTGTTTCCTGCTTGCTCAATGAGGTCAGTCAAATGGACCCTGTGGTATTTCCATTTTATTCCACATAGTATAGAAAACACTGACTGTTCAGTCAGTGACAAGTTTCCAATGAGCAACAGCTCTGGGAGAGCGACACATTGTTAGGAAATGTACAGGGTTGCACAGTAGGACCATAAAGTTCGATCAGTCCAATGGAACATTCTGTACTTTGCAAGAGGAGCAAGACAGATGTTTTTCTGAATTTCATTTAAAAGGCATTTTCCTCAGATTTATACACAGGACCATATGACCCATATGTTTTTTTCATAACTCTCTCACCCCATGTGTTACCCATTATAGATTCAGAAGGCTCCAAACACCAAAGCCAATGTGAGTCAGCAGAGGTCATATGCAGATAAGAGGTTGTTTCGAGTTATCGCCTCTCTGGGGCTTCCTTGGCCCATCCTGACCACCACACACAAGATACCCTCCTGAATCTGGAACTGGGTCCTCGCGCTCCTGAATGCAAATGCTAGGACTTCAAACTAGATCTCCTGGGTATTCCTTTAGGGCCTTTCTCTTAGTTAGAATCCCATACTGGAGGCATTCTTTTATTTTCCAGAAAAAGGAAAAACTTAAAAAGTTTGAGATTTTTCTTTATGCAAGAAACATTTGTGCATCTAATATGGACTAGGCACTGTGCTGGATACAAAGGGTATAAAGATGAACAGGAAAGAATCTTCGTCCTTCACGAGCCCCTGTCTGCCGCCGGGAGACAGAGTGTGGTGTGAGGAGAGCCACGACCCAGACCTGGACTGGGTGCTATGGGGACTCACCTGCCTGGTGATTCCAGGAGAGACTCATGGAGGAGGTGGCGCTGGAGTTGGGTTCTGAAGGATGAGCGTGTATTTCACTAGTTTCAGTCTTATAGGGAAATGGTGAGCTGTTTTCATTGGAGGAAAAATAATTCAATATATCAAAATCGAATTTATATTTGGCAGAGCGTCAAAAATAAGATTTATTAGATAATTCCAATTCAGTTGTCAGATACAAGACACCCAGTAATCATAAGCAAATACTGATACGACATGATGTTTGGTTTCCTATCCAAGAGTTCACCCCAAATAGGGTAACAAAGATATGAGATTTCAGGACCCGCTTAATGGCTTCTAGCAGAATATTTTGCAACACAGACAGTCCTCACTCTGCATGGTTCCGACATGTATGGATTTCAGTTACCATGGTTTACTTAAATTACACCAGTCCCCAACAACACAGTTCACATTTCCGTTACCGTGGTATAGTAACTGCGAAGAATTGCTTAAAGTACAAACTTTGTGGCTCCCTCTACAGGCTACAAATTACTATGTAAATGACAGAGGCGATTTATGATGGGACCGATCATGTTGGCTCCTTGTCACTTAGTCATCAACAGACATTTTACAAAAACGGATAATTGAAAGAGGGAGCTGGCCGACAAAGATAAAAATACAGCAAAGAACAAAATTGGATAACGCTCGAAGTGAGATTCGAATCAAAGGTAAATGGAGTTAAAGAAGAAATTGCTGACTGCGGAGTTGTTGACCATATGCCACTAAGGCACTCTAGAAGTGCAGCCAGAGGAGCTTAGTGAAGCTGAACCTCTAAAGGAAGAAAGTGAGAGGAAAAGGATTAAGATGTTCCAGAGGAAGTGACGCGAGCAAACAAGTATTCACATTAAAGGAATTCTTGGAGAGATTTCACAACATTGAAAGTACAAAGGATAAAATGTTGGAAGCTGACCCAAATTTAGAAAAGATGATGACAATTTGCCAAGGCAGAGAAAAGATTTTCACTCTGTAGTTATGCTTTGAGAAAAAGAAAGCAAGCCCAGATCAAATTCTTGTTGATTTATTTTGTTTTTCTTTTATAAAAAAATAAAATATTTCAATTCTCAAGATTTCTAATTTTTAAAATATGGTGTGCCAAATGAATATCAGTTTTACTATTTTTTTTTCATTTCCTATACATTTATAACCAACAGGAAGAAAGTTTTTAAAGTTTTGACCAACGTTTTTAAAGGCTATGGGATAATTTAAATTCTTCCCATTGATTATTCAGATCACTGCACGGTTTCAACCTGCACAGTAATTTTCATGGTTTTGTGCACCATGCAAAGCAGGAACTTCCTATATTTTCAAAAACGTGAAAACATAAAGTGCCAGTAAAAGACCATAGCTGGGAAATATATGAATCTGCTTCTGTTGTCAATTCCATTCTTAAAACAAAGGTTCTAGCGGTTTAAGTATAGTGCTCTGCTGTTACCTTTCAGAACTGTTCCATTGCACAGGGCAGGGGACATTTCTTGGATGCAGCACTAATCTTGAGAAGTTGTGTATGAATTTTGCATCATGGACTGTTTTCATCTCTTTGGCCTCCTCAAGACTTTCTCAGTTGCTATTTGGACCTATTATCAAAGTTCAGCTTCGTGGAGGGCATTTGTGTTCTGTTCTTTGGGTAGAAAAAGGTTCATGGTGAGATTCGCTTTTTAACTGTAGGTCAGATACCGGGGGACGTCACCAGGTCAGTGAAGGCTGTTGTAAGGAATATTGGTTTTTGCCTGTTCAGGGTCCATTCCCCAGGTTGCTGGTAATAGTCCCTTGCTTTAAGATATGCATTTCCCCTTGGACACAGTATTGGTGGGAATCTCTTAAGGGGCCTCACACTTCCTTAGCCTTTCTGCCTGGAATTCAAGTATTGAATAGCATGACCATTGTAGCTGATTCTCCCCAAGCAGACATACCCAACAATTCTGTCCATTAATTCTGCTCCTTATATGACCAGAACTGCCTTAATTCCCATTCTTTCTCAATCTCATTATTTAATTTTTCCTTTAATTTTGTAGGCTAACGAATTTTGTTCTTTCAATAGATTTCCTTTTTTTCTTTTTTTTGGTCCAAGTTAGCTGGAATTAGTTTCTTTGCTGTTTTAAGAAATGTAAACTCTTTTGCTCTTAAACTGGGCCTATTTAAAATGTAAAGACAAACTTTAAAACCTTCATGTAAAAGAGTAATCATGAGATGTGTTTCCAAACCTTAACAAATCAAAGACTAGGAAATATCAGAAACACTTGGCTCAATTCAGTGGATTTCTCCTTCTTTCTCGAAACAGAGAAAGAACTATGCTGGGGTACTAGCCTCAAGCTCACAAAAAAGTAATTAGATCCAAAGAAGGGCAGCATACAAGAGATTCATTCTTTTGTTCACTCAAGGTTCAATTGAGATGAGAAAGGTACATTCTACCACAAATTTCATTTATCTATTAAATTAGTTGTTGAGCACTGACTATGTAGCAGCCACTATTCTAGGCACTTGGGATAAATCAGTTAACAAAACAGACACAAATCTCTGCCGCTTTGAGCTCCTGTTCTAGTGGGTGGAGACCTAAATGGAACTGTTCTCGGCCATTGTTATTTTGATCTAGGGTCTATTAGGTATAAGGCATAGATTCAGTGAAACTTGAGATTTTTGACTTTTTGCCTCAAATAGAAATCAAACCCAAACTAATAGCTTTCAGAAGTGTTAAATTATTTTCATATTTCTGGCTTTTACAGTTATTTTCCCTTTTGCCAGTCATGACCAAAATTGGAAGACAGGCATGTCTAGCCCGGGTGAATTTAGAATATCACCAAGAGATTCAACAGTGTCTGGTGCCTGGAGCTTCTTGTTCAATAAGCATCAAGTGATGGATATTTCTGATCCGAAGCCTATTTCTCAATAGAAGATGGGAGTGATCCTGCCATGAGAGAAGGAAAGCTCCTTTCCCCTTTCTTCTTTCCCCAACTTCTGGGATGAACGGAAAATTGCTATGAAACTGAATACCCAGAGGCATTTACTGGCTCAATTTCATAATACTAAAGGCAAAGGGATGGGTCCTTTGCAATCAATGTGAATTCTAACGTCTCTAACTGCACTTGGCCAGTTAGCTGTAGCTATTTAAGGGAAAATTGAATACAAACAACTTTAGTTTTCTGAAGCTGCCAATCAAACTCCACTATGAATCCCTAAAGAAATATGTTTTGAAAGCAACTCATTGCTCTGCTTATGGAATCAAGTTATTTGGAAACTGTTTAGTAGAAACTGTGATGTCTAATGTACAAGGCATGAGCTGAGGAGTCAGTGAGCACACTGGCTGGTGGGAAATAGGAGACAGAAGGAAATCAACAGATAAACACTCTGTTTTCCCAATGAACAGTTCAGAGTCGCTTTTTTTTTTTTATGTAGTGTGTTTATGGGCATCCTGCATGGATGTGTGATGGGCTATGTCTCTTCATGAAGCAGTAGAAGCTCAAGACCCCATCACCTTGTGTTGGCTTCCCACCCTTCCTTATATCACTTCTTTCCCCCTACTCTTTCACTCTTGCAATTGCACGTTCCAGAAAACATTAGCACGTAAGCCTTGCTTCAGATAGTGTTTCGGGGATACCTACGTTATGAGAGGAGGTGATCTGTTTTATCCTGAAAGGATAGTCCTTTGTCTTCAAGCTGCTGAATAATGACTCCTTCCTCCATGTATATATGGAACTGTTTCTGGACTCTGCTCTGTTCTGTTGATTTATTTGTCTTTTTCTACAGTGTGATCAACTTTTAATTTCTATCTGGTAGGTTCTAAATAATTCTTAAATTCACTATCAGCTTTTCTTCTTCCCTCATGTTCTACTGTCACCTCTGTGTCACTTTTTTTTTTTTTTTTTTTTTTTTGTGGTACGCGGGCCTCTCACGGTTGTGGCCTCTCCCGTTGCGGAGCACAGGCTCCGGACGCGCAGGCCCAGAGGCCATGGCTCACGGACCCAGCCTCTCCGCGGCATGTGGGATCTTCCCGGACCGGGGCGGGCACGAACCTGTGTCCCCTGCATCGGCAGGCGGACTCTCAACCACTGCGCCACCAGGGAAGCCCCCTGTGTCACTTTTGTTTTTCTGTTTCAGCCCCACTCTCTTTCTCAGCATGGAATCTCTCACTGACTGATCTGACTTAGTGCCAGCATTTCAGCCAGACTCATCCCTTAATCTGAAATTCTTTGTGGTTTGAAAATTATAATAATAGTTGGCAATACAAAAGGGATTACTGGTGATCGCCTTTTCCCATGGTGATAGAACCTCTAACTTTTGCCTGTATATACAGTCTTCAGAATAGCAATCTCACTCCCTCGCATCTAGGTTTGGCCATGTTTCTGAGTTTTGTTCACTGGGATGTAAGCTGAAATGTTGTATAGAAGCTTCTGATAAACTTCTTCAGAGATAGTGTGGATGCCCTCTCTTTCATCCTTCCCTCCATCCTGCTGCCTGGGGTGTCCCAGCTGCCATCTTGGATCACCACGCTGAGGCTACTCTCTGGGGAGAAATCAGGTAGAAAGGACTTGGGTCTCAGGCTCTGTGGAGAACCAAACCGGCTTTGGACCTCTTACACTGAGACATACATTGGCTTTCATATTGCTTCAGACTGTTATTTAGCGTTTTCTGATTCACAGAGACACTGAATCTGAGCTAATATGTTAGAAATGAGATGAAGACTATGGGGTAAAAGGAAGGTATTGGCCAGAGATGCAAATTAAAGTTTTCTCTCCTAATCTTATTGAGAACTTTTGGCACCTTAAAGAAACTTTAACTCTGTTCTAATATGACCCTTGTGGACTGTGGGCAAGTCATTTGATAAATCAAATCATCAGAAGGCTAAGCAAGAGTCATCCAGAGGCTTCCCTGGTGGTGCGGGGGTTGGGAGTCCGCCTGCCGATGCAGGGGACACGGGTTCATGCCCCGGTCCGGGAAGATCCCACATGCCGAGGAGCGGCTGGGCCCGTGAGCCATGGCCGCTGAGCCTGCGCGTCCGGAGCCTGTGCTCCGCAACGGGAGAGGCCACAACAGTGAGAAGCCCGCATACTGAAAAAAAAAAAAAAAAAAATCATCCAGACCTTACTACAGCCTAAACGCTTAGAAAGCCTCACTACCATCACCATATACATATATATATTTTTCTTTTTTGGCTGCGTTGCGGCGAGCAGGGGCGACGCTTTGTTGTGGTTCCCAGGCTTCTCACTGCAGTGGCTTCTCTTGTTGTGGAGCACGGGCTTCAGTAGTTGTGGCACGCGGGCTCTAGGGCACAGGATCAGTAGCTGTGACGCATGGGCTTAGTTGCTCTGCGGCATGTGGGATCTTCCCCGACCAGGGATTGAACCCATGTGCCCTGCATTGACAAGCGGATTCCTAACCACTGCACCACCAGGGAAGTCCCACCATCACCCTATTGAATTACTTCTGTTTCACAGAAGTCAAACACTGTTTGTTTTTTTTAAAACATGGTTTCTTGATAGAGGGGAGTGAAAAGAAAGAAGTTTTCTGGTTAAGCTCTGCTGGGTGAGACTGGTTGTGGAGTGCTTTATATACTTCTGTTGTTGAAGGACATGCACTTCTGGTTATCGAAAAATAGAAAACATACTAGTGAGGATTATCTCATTATTGTAAATTCAGGAATCTTTTTTTTTTTTTGGTCTCTGTATGTTGTCATCTCAAAAATGAGCACTCTCTACACCAGAAACTAACACAACATTGTAAATCAATTATACTTTAATTTTTTTTTAAATGAGTACTTTCTTCCAGCTGCAGTGCTTGTCTAATTAATGAGTCAGCGTATGCTGACGTAAGCCTTCCTCTGGAAGTTTCGGGAAACCTACTCTGACAGACATGATGGTTTTTGTCAAGTGAAGGGAAGAGAACCCTGGCTCTAGGGTTAAAGAACAAGGAAGTCTATAGCTCTTCTTTGGAGCATATGTTTATGTGGACACCCCAAGGGCCTTGATCTCCCATATACCTGCAGATCTGTTTCCACAGAGGATTCCAGGATACCAGAGCTAAATATTTTCCTATTTTCATGATGACCAACAAAGTGAAAATTATCAGAGACATGGGAGAAAAAAGGGCAAAACTCCTCTGCTCAGAACTCTGGAGAGTTCCTTTAAAGGTCAGAGTCATTCAAGTTGTGGCTGGTGTAGGAAAAATGACGAGGGTCAGGAACAATGGATGAAATGAGTACCAGTGCAAAATAAAACCACCCAAAGAAAAACCAAGTGATGGAATGTTTGTTTTGATGGTTATTGTGCTCGACTTTTATTAAAAGACTGCTGGGGATAAGAAGGAAGAAATCACAATAAAAATAGGACAGGCTCTGCAGTCACTGTGTGGAGATGGTAGGCAAGAGGGAAGGGTCCACCATTCCTGATGTAGTTTCCCCGCCACCATGTTCCTGCTCAGGCCCCACTCCCCTGAGGTCTTTAGGTTAAGCTATTGCTGCTTTTTTTCTTTTTTTCAGATTTTTTTTTGATGCATACCATTCTTAAAGACATTGTTGAATTTGTTACAATATTGCTTCTGTTTTATGTTTTGCTTTTTTGGCTGCAAGGCATGTGGGGTCTTAGCTCCCCAACCAGGGATCAAACCCGCACCCCCTGCCTTGGAAAGTGAAGTCTCAACCACTGGACCGCCAGGGAAGTCCCAAGCTATTGCTTCTAAAACACTCTCTTTAGAGGTAGCTGTGAAACCTGAGGGCGTTAGTTCATCATTCCACCCTCACAGTGAGAGATTAACTGGCTAATTTAGGAGTTCAGGGTCTGTGGGAGTTGGACCCAAGACAGATAGATTTTGAAAGGTGTTTATGGGCAGGAAATTTGGAGACCAAGCCACTGCTGTGTAAGAACAGAGGGAGGCTAGGGCAGTGCCCATCCAACCGGCAGAGAGCCAAGGGCAGGGTGAATAGTAAGATGCAAAAAGGTGAGATGAGGAAGATCAAAGGCAACATAGTTTGGTATCAAGGATGCTTTAGATTTAACACTTCATTGCAAAAGAATATTTCAAATCCTCAGCCTTTCATATGTTCATTCACACCTTTAAGATGATGGCTTTGGGGATAATGAATGTCACGGATCTCTTTTTTCTCATGTGTGGAGTTCAGATTCAGAGCTTTAGAAATCATATGAGAAGCAGATAAAAGTTTACTTTTATCATAGTATGTGGAGAGGTTCCAGCTTGATCTTAGGCTATTCTTGGAGACATGCTAGGACTCCTGGTTGGGCAGAACCTGCAAAAAATGTACTTGTATAAATGCTTGATGAGCCTCCCAAGAGAAAACTCGTCCTACAAAAGGAGAGAGTCAGGTAGATGAACTTGGTCTGGTGAAAGAGATTTAGTCCATTGGCCATCAGAGGGGAGAAGGAGACTTGTAAGTGATTTATACTATATATTATGTGGCTTTTTTCTGGTCCAGCCTTTCATGGAGTACTGTCTGTGTCCTAGGAGAATGGGACAGAGGGTGAAAATTGAGTCTTTCATGAAACTCTCTGTAAGACATCCTTGCACAGCAGGATTGTGTTGGTATCCAGCTGGGCAAGCATAATCCACAAAAGAGATATGGGTCCCACTTGGGTGTGGTGTCAGTATACTGAGGACCCCAGAGGACATGCTTTGGAAACTTCAAGGATAACAACTTATTGGTCCCAACAACCCTTAGAGGGAGGAAGTGGTCCTCCAGGGAGGTGGCTGCAGTGCTCAGAAACCACAAAGGAGCCCAGTGGACACAGAAGAACCTCACAGATAGGGGGCTGCATAGAAGAGAAGTGGAAGAAAAATAGGAGATGCCATGTAGTACAAGACCTGATTTGATTGTGAGCAGAAAAAGATCTCCTGGGGCCTCTGGTCCTTCTTAAGAGGGAGGGTGTCAGAGATACTGGAGTAATGCAAAAGTCAGTGAAATAGAACGTGTGTGTGTGTGTGTGTGTGTGTGTGTGTGTGTGTGTGTGTGTGTGTGATGCCTCATTGATGAAGTCACTAATCACTAAAAGTATTTGGGATTCTTCTTATCTCTGGAAGATTTCCAGAGCTGTAGTGTTAAGGACCCATCTCCAGAGCCACAGATCCTAGGTCACTATAGCTCACAGTATCTGCTCACCTGCTGCTTGATGGCAAGAGGTGCTAAATGAGGCCAAGGTCACAGACTGTACCAATCCCTGTACTGTCCTCTTTAACCCTCTTATCCATGAGTATTGTCATGGCAAGGGGGCTCAGCGAAGAAAATGTGTTTGTGAGTGGGGAGTAGGTATACCCAATTAATCATCCTACTTTTAGTACTGCAGGTCTGTGAGTGTCCACTTGACAGGTGTATCTTCATATGTAAAGTGGCATGCTACCACAAATAACATCATGCAATTAGTTGAGCACTTATGTGAGTATTTTACAGAGATTGTGTCATTTACTCCTTCCAGTAGCCCTATTAAGTAGCCACTAATATTGTCTTTATTCTACGGATGAGAAAATGGTGGCTTAAAGAGTTTTAAATAATTCACTCCAAAATGCTCAGCTAGTAAGTAGCATAATTTAGAATCCATGATTCTAAAGCCCATGTTCACAATCATCATGTTGTACTAGCTCTTTGATGAACAGTGATTTTTTTAATTAAAAATATTATTTTTTTATTAAGAAAGGCACTAGTAAGTCTATATAAATATAAACATATGGACAAACAAAAAGGAGGGCAACATTTAAAAAAATCCTCTGTTCTATCCTTTTCTCTCTCGCTCTCTTTCTCCATCTGTGTGAAAGAATGTGTGTGTTCTAATGGGCTTTGGTGAGATATTTCATGATTCACTTTGGTTGACAGCAGGACTAACCAAGCACAGTGAGGACATGAAGGGCTATAACTAGGTCACCCTTGGAGGTGAGGCAAGGACAGGGTCAGCTCATAGGGTCTCTCGGTTTGTTATCCAGCTGCTGAGGAAATTGGATGGGACAGGTCACATTCTGCCCGGAAGCTGAGTTTGGGGCTGTTTCTACCACAGCAAAGAGCATAAGGGCAGCAGGAATGCGAATCACTCACATCCCTCTGAGCCCCTCCACCCCTGTCAAGGCCGCATTTTTCCAATTTGCTGAGGATTGTGTAAGGGACCCCAACGTAGGGACTTTTCGGTCCACGCGGGAGCTGTTTACAGGCCAGGCCGCTTCCTCCTGCTTCCTGGTTCCTGCTTGTTGGAACCCACGCTTCTGCACCACCATTGAGAATTGTTGTTCCTGGGTTCTTTCCGCCAGATCTTTCTTGCCCCAAGTAGGTTAGGGCTCTGAAATGTGGGCCATTCCAAGCAGAAATCTCTCCGCGCAGTCCTCTGATCCTCAAGAAAGAGTGTGAGAGAAACCACAAATCTAAATAAGGAAGCACACAAGCTTCCCAGTTCCTGGAGAGTCTCAGCAGCAGGGTCTGTCTTCATGGAGTTTGATTGTTCCTGCCAGAACACACATCCAAAGACGAGAACCAGGGTTCTGCTCTTGGCACACCATTCACTGGGGGGGCAGTCAATGCCCTCTACCCCCGAGACCCAAAATGTCAACAAAAATGGGCAGACCTGGATTAAGCTGAGCTCCTGGCAACTGGTAACAATAGAACAAAATGACTTCTCTAAATAAAAAGAGGTAAGAGGACAAAATTGGTACCCCTTCCCCAGCTGTCACTGATGGCTTTGGAGGAAAGATCTCCAAAATTCCTGGCTGTTACCTCTTCAGCTATTTTCTTGATGTTGGAATCTGTGTTCCTCAAGAAGGATACTTTAGCATGCTTTAGGGGTCTCACAGGGCTTCTGAGAGCTGACTTGCCCACCTGTTGTCCGTTTGGGCCAGTGGAGATGTACTGTGTAGGGAGTGACACTTGGAGGGTTCTTCAGAATGTGGTCTATAGACTATTTGTACCATCTGATTTGGTTTCTCCAAAGGAAGATTCTTGGGCCTCTTACTGTGCCTAATGAATCAGAGGATTTGTGTTGGACACTTAGGAATCTGCATTTCAACAAGCTGTAGGTGATTCTTGTATCCACTAGAATTTAAAAACATTGATATATATTTAAAGCAGTTACCAGATACCAGACATAAAAGTGCTTCACATGGATGTTCTCATTTGATCTTTGAAAAACAATCATATGCAGTAGGTGTTCTCATTTTATAAGGAGGAAACCAAGGCACTGAGCAGTTAAGCAGCTTATTCTAGATTACACACTAGTAAGTGGTAGAGGCAGAATTTGGACCCAGATGTCTCTCTTCCTGCCTATCTACGTAGCACTGCATCAGGAAGAATTGTTGAAGAGCATATGTAGTGATACAGGGGAGAGTCAAGGTGAGCCCAAATGTGGAGAACCTGAGGGGGAAGAGTGAAAAATGTGTACAGGTATGACTAGTGATGACTTTATGAAATGGTTTTCAAAAATGGAAGGACATTACTCCATCAGTTTTTTCTTAGTATATAAATTGTACTAAAATCACCCTAGTTGGATCATGTGTATGGCTGGCCAAGTGCAGAAGAATAACTGATTATTTCTGGCCTGGAGAGCACTAAGCAAGAGAATGAGGGAAAATGAGGACTCCCACTAGGTACAATAGGGTAAATAGAGCCTAAGTTGAGTTTGATCTTATCCTTCATTTCCCCATGTTGCTGAATATTATTGACTTCGACCTCCACAATCTCAGAACACCTTGTACTCTGTTTTTAAGCTTTAAATTCTTATGGACACTTAGCTGTCATGACATTATAGATCCAGACTCACAGCCATGGGGATCCAAGGGATGTTTGATGTTTCATGTTTTTTCTAGACCCAGGTTGGCACTAGCCACACATCCTCAGAGTAGAATTATTCATCAGCTCACTGAGATGAAAGTCTGAGCCTGGAGGATTGAATATAGGTCTGGCTCTACGATCACGTTGGGATCACTGTCCTTATATCTTTTCTGACTCTGTTTATTAGTTGCCATCACCATCATTTTGGGAAATGTGTAGTTCTTAAATATTAAGTGTTAAAGGAGAGAAGTCAAAAGGGACAGCCTGTTTTCCCCTCTCTTCTTCCTTCTTTCCCTTCCTTACTCACTTCTTTTTTTCCTCTGTCCTTCCAAAACAACGATATTAACTGCTATTTCCCTATAGTTTCATGTCACAATCTTGGGTTTAGGCAAGGAAACTGGATGTCACGTTTATCAGCAAAGAAATAATTTCTTTTCAGGGAAATATTCCTGACTCATCTGATAGAAAGTTAAAAACAAGTGAAAAGATACTGTCTTCTCAATATTGTAAAATTTCCCTTAGGTCCTGCATACCTTGTATGAAGTGGAATACTGGATACAATAGATTTTAGAGATCCCAGCTCCTCTATCATTTGTGGGTATAGGTTGGAGAGCCAGTCTGTTGGATTTCTCAAGCACTTTTCTAATGACATCAGGAATCTCAAAGGTGCACAGGATGTGCGTGTGTGCACACACCCAGCCACACACACTTTTACTTGAATAACTCAGGCTTCCTGGAAGAGGGAGGAGAAAAGCGGATTTAGAGATTCAGATCCATTTGCCCATGAGCTCTACGAACATAGACAGATAAATTCCTCACATCACTTTGAAGAATCCTGCTTTGTTCATCCCGCTGTGTAGTGTGAGGATTTTGTTGAATAGAATCAACAGAAGTGTCTTCATGCTAAACTTCTCTGTACTCTTTCTTAGTTGTCCTCTTTATAGAGAGGGTTCAACCAACTCAAATATTTATGAGGATTATTTTACAGTGAGAGGTGGTCATGGTCTGTCTTATCAGGTCCATGGGTAGTTGTTGCCTCCTGGCTATGACATACCTTAGACAGCCTGCCATCATTGAGAGGTTCCATCTGACCCTGTGACGTGAGGCAGAGGGCACTGAGCTCAGAGCTGGAGACCCATGGCTCTGCCACTAGCCTGTGGTGCCAGCGCCTATGTTCTCCTCACTGAGACTTAGTTTCTTCTACTGTTTGCAGTGTCTTTCCCTTCCAATCCACCCCCGTCCAACTGCCAGAGTAATTTTTCTGAAACATAGCCAGAATCACGTAACATCTTTGTTTTAGTAGCTACCTATAGCCTAAAAAAAAGCGGCTTTAAACCCTGGTTGTGACCCTGAATCAAATCACAACCTCTGAACGTGGAACCTGGGAATCTAAATTTACTTAAAAACATCTTTCAACCCCCCGAACTCCTGCCTCCCAAAGATATTCAAATCCCTTCACAATCTGGCTACAGATTCCCATTCTAGCTGCATAGCCTTCAGAGTCCTACTGAGCTTTTTTCTAAAGTAACCTGTTCTTGGACCCCTCCATGTGCTTGGCTGAGCCCTGACACCCTTCATCATGAGTGAACCCCAAACACTGACCAGCTGATGCTTCTGCAGGGCTTCCCAGCCTCCCAGACGGAGAGTAGGAAATCTCTTCCTGCATCACTAGAGCACTTGGTATTCACAATCATATTACAAATGGTATTGTACTTTAACAGACTTATTCATTTTTTGTGTCTAGTTCCCTTAAAAGAATGGGATGTATTTGAGAGTACAAACAATATCTTAAACAATTTTGTGCACCTTGCACCCTGCCCCAACATTGTCACTAGTTGCATACTAATTGTTTTAATATTACAATTGCAGGCTTCACCATGTGTATGTCCTCCCTCATTACTCTTCTTTTCAATAATTTTTTAAGTTACCACATATTTTTTTTCAAATGAACTTCATATTCATTTAAAAAATTTAGTAATAACAGCAGCAGCAGCAAAGAATATTTCAAAGCAATAACAACAAGAAGAATAAGAAAAACTTGGCAGGGTTTGGATGGAATTGTGTAATATTTATAGATCAGCTTATAAATAATTATCATTATTTGACATTTTTTTCCATCTATGAATATTGCATGCTTATGCATGTATTCAGCACTCCTTTTATTTCCTTCAATAATTTACAGTTTCTTTTTTTAAAGTATAGATACTTTAAATTTCTTGATGCATTTATTCTTAATTTATTACTATTTTTTAGTGCATTTTTCTGTTTTATGCTGGGGTGCTGTTGCAGTTGTTCCGGCCTGCAATTGGTCACCTTCAGGAAATCTTATGGTCTCTGATGGTCTCTCAATTGAGTCTCGTGAATTTTACAAACGAATAATCACATCTTCTGCTAAGAATGTTTTATCTCCTTCTTTCTAATATTAATATCTCATTTTACAATAGTATTTTGGATCTAGTTATATAGACCACAGCTTCTGTAACGATGTAAAATGATGGCAGTGGAGGCAGGCATGATTGTCTTATTCCTGACCTTGAGGGGAGTGCCTCAACTATTTGAGCCCTATGTATGAAGTTGATTATTGGTTATCAGTAGATATAATTGTTGTTTTAGTGAAATGTTTTTTTCCAACTTCACTATGACTTTTTAAAATGAAGGAATGAAAGTTACATTTTGTCAAATGACATCTCTTGAGATGGCCATCTGTTTTCCTTCGGTCTCTTAGTGAATTATACTAATACAATTCCTGATACTGAATGATTTTTGTACTCTTGCAATAAAACTTACTTGGCCATTTTGGATTATTCCTTTAATACTTAGCTGGATCATATTGATCACACATTGTATTTACGACCTCTGTGTATCATACAGGATATTAATATGTGTATAGTGTATGTGTAGTGTGTGTGTATGTGTGTGTGTTGACTTTGTCAGGTTTTGGATACCAGGCTTCTACCAACTTCTTGAAATTAATTAGAAAGTTTTCCAGCTTTTAAAATTCTCTGAAACGATCCAGAAAACTCAGGAATTATACACATCTAGGGCTGGTGATTTTTTTAATGGTATTCTTTTTATCTTTTTGTCTTTCCAATTTCAATTAACATATTAATTGAATATGTCTGATTAGTCCATTTTTTCCATTTAAGTGTCCTAGAAAATTTTCTATTACATTGACACTTACATGTATTAGCATCAAGTAATATAAGTATTCCCTTATAATATTAATATCTTTCTTAGCTATACTTGTATTCCTTTTCTCTTTCCTAAAGTTGTTTATTAACATTTCCTCCCATTTTCTGCTCAGCTTATTTATTTTCAATCTTTCTTGTTTAATATTTAAGGCATTTCTAAAACCGCAGTTTTTCTTTGAATAAAACTTTGGCTGCACACTATGCATTTTAATATGTAGTTTTGTCAATATCATTATTTTTTTCCTAAAAACTCTACAACTGCAAATTTGATTTCCTCTTTGACCCAAGAGTTTTTCAGAGAAGTGTCTGATCAGCTCCTTTCTAACACTGACCCTTTTCCTGCAGTAAAATGAAAAGGCACGGGGTGTGCATTTTAGCAGCAGGAGAGATAGATGGAAGTCTAGACTGAGACAGTGCTAGTGCAGGCAGTGCAGGTGAAGTGCTTGATAAGCAGTTTGGGGTTTCCTCAGAGAAGGATGCAAAAAAATAGGGCAGTGGATGCTAAAAGGGAACTTGGGTGAGAATTAAAAGCAAACTTTAAGATTTAATCAATGGCTGGCTGTGGTTCTGGCTTCTGTGCTGTTGTGATTGATGGATGTAGTCTATCTCCTGTTGGGCCATCTTTTCTCTGGGCTTAGCGGTTAATGAGTGCTGCCGGGGACATCAAGAATCGTACAAAACCCCTCCCCATCTCTGAGTGTACAGCAGCTGCTTTGGAGGCCAGCATGACAAGGCGAGGTGCATATGCCACCTGGGAAATAGGGGCCTTAACTGTACCTTCCTTCTTTCCCCACCTGCAGGGACTTGCTCTCAGGAACTATGAAAGGGGGCTCCTCCTTACAAGCGGCAAAAGGTGGAAAATCTGGATAATAAATTTTTCTCTGTTTTTTTGAATCCATATTACCTTTATTTAAAGTTATATTCTTTTTTCCCAGTTTTATTGAGATATATTTGACCTAACGTATTAATTGAAGGTGCACAACATAATGACTTGCTAATATATACACATATTGTGAAATGATCGCCACAAGACGTTTAGTAAACATCCATCACCTCACATAGTTACAAACATTCTTTCTTGTGATGAGAACTTTTAAGATTTACTCTCTTATGCAACTATCAAATACACAGTATTGTTAACTCTAGTCACCATGCTGTACATTACATCCCCAGGATTTATTTATCTTATAACTGGAAGTGTGTACCTTTTGACCACTTTCACTCATTTCCACCATCCAACATACCTTGTTCTCTGTTTCTGTGAGTTTTGTTTTTTTAGATTCCACCTATAAGTGAGATCATACAGTGTTTGACTTTTTCACTTAGCATAACACTCTCAAAGTCCATCTATGTTGTCACAAATGGCAGGACTTCCTTTCTATGGCTGAATAATATTTCATTATATATACATATATAATTATACATAATATATATGTATATAATTCTTTATCCATTCATCCATCAGTAGACACTTAGATTGCTTCCATGTCTTGGCTATTGTAAATAATGCTGCAATGAACATAGAGATGCAGATATCTTTTCAATTTAGTGTTCTTGTTTCCTTCTAATAAATACCCAGGAGTGGAATTGCTGGATCATATGGTAGTTCTATTTTAAATTTTTTGAGGAACCTCCATTCTGTTTTCCACAGTGGCTGCACCAATTTACATTCCCACCAACAGTGCACAAGGGTTCCCTTTTCTCCACATCCTTGCCAACACTTGCTATCTCTTGTCTTTTTGATAATAGCCATTCTAACAGGTGTAAGATGATAGCTTCTTGTGGTTTTGATTTGCATTTTCTTGATGATGAGTGATGTTGAGCACATTTTCATGTACCTGTTGGCCATCTGTATGTCTTCTTTGGAGAAATGTGTATTCAGTTCCTCTGCCCATTTTAAAATCGGATTGTTTTCTTTCTCTTTTCTGTTTGGACGGCAACAGCAGCACCAGTACCTTTTGCCACAAATGACAGAGCAACTCCCTTTGGCAAAGATGGACTTCAGTTTTTGGATTTTTTTCATGTTTTTTTCTTTTTTGGTATGGCTTAAGCCCTGCCTGTGTATGTCTTGACAAGTAAACCTTCAAAATGACAAGCAGTGGCTTGGAGGAGGCCTGAAATAAATGGAACATGGTGTTAACCTGTACCCCTTTCTTCATCACAGGTGTCAGCATTCATTTTTTCCTTTCTGTCATCTGGGGCAGGCTTGCTGAGTACTGGGTGTGGGGGTCATGCCTGCCCACCTCTTTCCTGTTGTTTTCCATTTACTGGGTGGATGGGCTCTCAAAGAGTTCTGGCTGAGGCAGTAGCCACGCTCTTACCCTGCATGATGGCTTTGGAAGTGAGCATCCTGGTTGTTCTGCCTTGCGTTGACACTTCTGTATTACGGACTCACAGCAGGATGCCATATGAAGGCTGGCAGCCCTCGCCAGACCCTGGATTTTAGCTCTCAGGTCATGTCCTCTGGTATGAAACCAGCCTAAGAACTATATGAATTTTGAGACAAACTCTATGGGGGTAGAAGTGTGGGGAAGATCATTCTCTTCTTCTTCAGGTATTTTCTCCAAATATGATGGTGCCTCCTTTCTTCCCTTAGAGAATTTGTTATTGCCTCTCTAAGTTCACAACTGCCCTCAAGAAATGATTTGTTTAGACTCACCCATCCTGAGACAATGTTTCTTCACTGTAGAAGAAAATGATAGTTCTCTCTTGATTCTAGATTGCTTGAATTTTATCTGGGGCCCTGACTGCCCCAAAGAAAAAACTACATTTGTCTGGCCTCAGCTGTCTCTTCTCCTCTCCCATCCTCCATCCCACAGAACTGAATGCAGATGTACTGGGTGCCATGTTGGGTCTTATAAAGGAGGACAACCAAGTAGGAATGACAGAGCAACAAGACAGAAGGAGCCTGGGTCTCAGACTATGAGGGGCTTCTGTATCAGCCCAGCTTATGCTTAGTCTTTGTGGTTTGGGTTCTGTTCTAGCAGCTGAGCCTGATCCTTATGAAAGTGGCCATGGCCATGGGCTGATGGAGTCTTAGTGGTGAAGCAGCACCTGTTCTGTCAGGGGGACTCAATAAAGGCAGGTGTTGGTCTTCACACCACTGCACCGAGGGAGCTCCCCACATACCTGACCACGCCTGTGCTCCGAGGTTTTTTTTCACACTCTACAGTAAGTCTTTCCATGGAAGTTTTCTGCTCCTGAGCCTCCTCCAAGGCTCACCCAACATAACACATGCAGGCAGGCACGAGTTCACCTCCCTTTCTGAGCAAAAGTTTTGAGCTGTCCTTCAAATCTATGTTCTGTATATTGACCTTAGAATTGGTAATAATCTCTTTCCTTGAGTATAAAAATCAAATGTTCTGTCTCTATAAAAAGCAGCTGTAATTTTAAGTACTTCCCTGGCATGAGATATATCAGGCTTTGATAAATAACCAGAGACCACCCTTTGAAAATAAGTTGTGTGAAACAGTTTTGGGCCTAGGATGGCAAACTATGACTGAAAGGGCCAGATAGTAAATGTTTGAGGCTTTGAGGGGCCCGTAGGGGCTCTGTTGAAACCACTCGACTCTGTTGTGACAGAGTGAAAACAGCCACAGACAATACATGAATGAATGGCCGGGGCTTTGTGCCAGCAAAACTTTATTTACAAACACATGTGGCAGACTGGATGAGGCCTGTGGACTGTAGTTTGATGACCTCTGACTTAGGGGCTTTTAAAACTATTCCCTTTTAATGGTTTTACTGTTAAATTAGGAGGGGTGTCTACCAACAGGCAAACTCCCCATAAAGGCCCTATGCTATAAACGCTCACTGATACCAACAAGGGAAGGGCCAAAGCTTGTGCTAGGAGTCTTGGCTCCTAGGTGTTGTGGAAATATTTTGGAGGAAAGTAGGTTTATTTAAGACTGCACAACCTGAATTGTATGTTTCTTTCTTTCTTACAGAACTCCATTTACAATTTTTAAATCTTACTTCCAGCAGCTCTGTGGAAGATACTGAGCCTGGGAGAAGATTCAAAGATGTGTGTGTCTTCTTTGCATTCATAGTCACAATTTTAGTATATGCCTTCCAAAGTAGGAACTCAAGGATTATTTTCTTGGCCCTTTTCCCAACAAGGGAAGAACCAGAGGTGATTGGGCATTTTTCTGCTTTCATTTTTATTTAGCAACTCTTGACAGGAACGAGGCACACCCATTGAGAATTTCGCAAAACCGGAAAACCGTGCCATAATATTGGGGGATTTATGGACGTGCTTTCTGAGGTACTTTTGTAGCAAAGCGTCCCTGTGGTTTTGGAATGAGGAATGAGATGTTTATTTTCCTCTTGGAAATGTGTGCCCATGCTTTGATTTCAGTTCCTTTAAATTCAACAAGTCTTCATTGAATACTTTCTATGTGTTCATTCCCGATAGGTTGAAAGGGGAAAAAAATGGGACATGGATCCAGGTGTTTCCTCAGGGAAAGGAGGCTCATGGGTTTTGGTTTGATGTCTTATTCCCACTGTTTGCATAGACCAGCATCCTAATGTAGAATACTGTCATGGGTTTTTTACCCTGTTGTTTTACTTCCACGTGAGATGAGAAAATTTGTACCTTTTGTCTCCTCACTGCATCCAAATGGTTGGGACTCTTCTGGGCATCCCTCTTCTTTCAGATATGTCTTGGGACCGTGTGGTTTTTTAAAACTTAATTTTGTCACAGGCTCCGCCAGAGAAGCGTTACTCTGTGTGCTACTGAAGGGATCCAGGATCACCTCAACAAACTTCTGCTTCAGACCCAGAGAAAACAGAGTGTGTGGACACAAGATAACCCCCTCTGCAAACAGGGTGCCCTTTGAAAGTGAACATAGCAAATATTGGAGGTGCTTTCCTTCCCACCTTTCCTTTCCCAAGCCATATATGGTAGAGGAGCTTTGCTACTTTCAGTAAAAGGAATTCTTTGATGTAGGAGACTGAACTGAGCTGCTTTGGGCCTGTGGTAGGAGGGAGTCAGAGAAAGGGGAATGAAAGTTCATGGAGGAAGCTGTAGTCTTTAGGTCAAGCTGAGATGTGACCCTCAGAGCTTGCCAAGTCCATGAGGGAACACAAGTTGCCTTTAGACAGCTTCTCAACGGCCCCTCTGTGGCCTTGAGTCCCAGCCCTTAGTGAGACACTCTCTGATGTGAACTGGGAGGGTCAGCTCCCACAGCAGGGACCTTCCCTATCCACATAGGAGGCTAATCAGTGGCATCTTCCAAGTAGAGACTTGGGGAATGGAAACATACACACAAAACTCTTATCCCAATGCCCTGGCTACCTAGATCTGATCATTGGCTTTTTTCTCTCCAATAAAGAGGAATGCTGACTTAGTTTTTAAGTTTCCACTCCTACGGAATCCACTGGGGCAAGGTAAACTATCTTTTCCTACCTAATTTGCAAGCTCCCAGCCCTCCCTGAGTCCTGCTAACATATCTCAAAATGTGTCCGGCTGATTCTGAAACTCTGAAAATGACCATTGCTTTCTCTGACCCAAACTCTTGTTTATTTAATCCTCTTAAAAGTTAGAATGATTACCAAACCATAGTTTTTGCCTGATTTTATGTTTTTGTATTCTCCCAGGGACACTAGCAACATCAGTTTTAAAAGGGGTCATGTTTATGGTTATTGTCTAGTCGGCTTACTTTTCTAGTTCTCAGGCAATGACCTAAGACTGTTGTGTTTGAGTTCCCAACACTACTGAGAATGTTGACATTTTAAAGTCCCTCTCAATATTTTCTCTCTCTCTCTCTCTCTCTCTCTCTCTCTCTTTCTCTCTGGTCTCATACACACACACACACACACACACACACACACACACACACACACACACACTCCATTCTGAAGAAAAAGACCTTGCTTTTGAAAGAGAGATTTAGTTTTTCTTTTGCCTTTTTATCACTAGCATATTTTTAAGGCAATTTTCTCTTTTGGACTTTAAAATTAGTTGCTGAAGCCTAGAAGTTTGTGGTGACATGTTGGTGGCCAGTCAGGATGCTTGGGAGAAGTTTTGGGTCAACAACCAGCATGCTTTTTCCCAGGCCTCTTGAGTTTGCAACACAGGTTAAAAAAGTCTTCTGAGTCCTGAAACAGGAAAGTATCAGGGTGAGAAACGAAGACTTTGATATCGGAAGGCCTCAGGCTAAAATTCTCACATTCTCTCTAGTGAACTTGGAAAAGTTACTCGATTTCTCTAAATCTTAATTTCCTCATCTGCAAAATGCAGATAAAACCCGCTTGAGATCCTTCTGTAGATTCAATGTGCTCGTGTCTATAAAGTGGCCAGCCCAGTGTCTGATGTTGAAGTGCATGAGAGGTGTTTGCTTGCTCTCCCCTGCCTCCTTCCATCCCTGTCTCTGAGCTCCCCAACTTGTCGCTATGAGGACTATGGCCAAGCTAACCCATCACTCTGTAGTGGCTCCTGTGAATGAAGGGAAGATGCTGAGACTTGGCATATGAGGTTACATGGTCAACCAAGGTAGGGAGAGAGAATTCTTCCTGGACATGCTGAAGGCAGGAAAGGCAAACTCACTGTTACCGAGCTCTCTTATACACCAGGCATCCTTACGCCTTTCATTTGTATATTCATTCATCCCAGGAATCAACTGGGAGACACTACCACATGGGCTGGTTTAGCTGGATGGGGCTTGGATGCTGAACACAGAACAAGAATGAAGGGCAACACCCATTCCTGCTGATGTGGTGAACGCTGTGGGATGTACACAGCAGGTCACCTATCTGAGGGGCCACCTGTTCTCTGTTGACACTCCTTTCTGGAACGGCAGGAGAAATGACAACACGCACAATGTTCTCTGGAGGCAGGAGGCCCGATTATAGTAACTTTAGGAATTCCCTGTGAACAGTCAGTGCGGTGTGAACATACTTGAGGGCAGACCCAGTGGGGGAGTATAGTACTGGGTGGTTTTTTAAAAATAGTGCTGAACACATCGTTGGCATTAAAAAGAGTTATGTTGAATAAAGAAAAGAAGGCTCCTCTCCCTCAGTGCTGATAGCCTCTTCTACCAAAGACCTTTAACACAATGCATGCTTTCTTTTCATATTTGTTTTCACTCTTCAAAGGCGGGAAGGTATCAGCTAGTAGGCCATCAGCCACTGTGCTGAGAAGTATTCTGAGAGGAGTTTTTATAGAAGATCTGGCCCATATTTGCCCAACTAGATGGTTTTTCGCTAAGGTCCCCTTCATACTTCTTGACCTTTGAACTATAACTTCAATGATTGTGGATATTGGCCTAAATTGTCTCAGCTTGCTTATTTATATGGAAGCATAATCAACAGCCCAACACACCACAGGCCCCACCTTAAAATAAGTGGAGCCATTCGAGAGAAAGTAAGCTGGAATCAACCGAAGGCTTGCTGAAAACTGAAGGATGTCACCACAGCACCTGCAGCATATGAGTGAAGGTCACCAATGCTCAAGGCTCTTGGCTACCTCATTGCTTTGATATTGTTGTATAGGCAAAGAATGTTGATTAAACTAACAGACTTAAAACAAAAAAATCTTATAATGCAGGATCCTATTAATTTCTTCAACAGAGCTTGTGAAAGAACCCCACAGTGCTGACTCTATCTATTCATGGAAAGGTACACAGGAAATGACTTGCTTTCTTTGTGTGGATGATTACCCAAGAAGATGTTGGACATGGGGGACTCTTTGTGACCAGGAAACTATAGTTCTCTGAGAGGACTCCGGCAGAGGGCACTGTGGAGAGGAGGAGGTGTTCCTCGGACACCCCTTTGAAGAGCCAGAAGGGAGTGGGAGGTTTGAGGAGGGCTGAGCGGGAGAGAGCAAGGCGGAGGAGACTTACTGAGCTGGTACACATCATGGGAGGAAGGTAAGGAGAAACCAGGCTGCAGTGAGGTGAGCCCTTGAATGCCATTTTTTCAGGCTTTTCCCCAAGGAAGGAATTGTGCCCTGTGAGGTAGACTAATGGGAGATGCTTTAGGTTTAATGGAGGACATTTCAAGGACCTCTTGACTTGCTTGCCTGTATCCATCTTGTCAGTGATTATTCTGTGCCCAAGGCACCATGATAGATACTGGAGTTATGAAAGGTATGCGTGAGACTGTCCCCACCTTCGTAGAGACAATGTCATCTCCGAGGGGACCAGACCTACACAGGGAAGTGCACAATCTTATTTGCTGAATAATGGAACTTTATGGAAAGATG
Organism: Kogia breviceps; assembly: GCF_026419965.1. Lineage (NCBI taxonomy): Eukaryota > Metazoa > Chordata > Mammalia > Artiodactyla > Physeteridae > Kogia > Kogia breviceps. The sequence continues at coordinate 83,558,829 of NC_081312.1, read as the reverse complement.
GTTCGTGCAGCATACACTACGGGGAAGGTGAATCAGAGTGCCAAAACCATAGTCTGATTCACTGCTTGACAATCTTTTTCTCTAACGATGAGCTGTTTTTCAAATGTAAATACATTTCACATTTCTCTGAAATGACCAAAGACCACTTTTGTTTTCAAAAGGGAAATGTACAGCACAGCCAGGGAGCTGGCTTCTAGGTTTCTTTTTTCCCCTGGTCATAAAGGCAACAGTAGAATAAGACCGAAGAGGGCTCTGTGCTTAGAGATGCCACATGACGTGAGCAGCAGGAGCCACATCAAACTCTTGCGCAGCTTATGGAGACACCCAGACATCTCTTGCCTGGGTTGAACTGGTGTGAATTATTCTCTGGGTGCTTTTCCTCTTGAACTTTTCCTCTTGTTAACATAGTCTTTTATGGACAATCTCATGTATTTACTCATTTATTTATTCAGCACTTTTTTTTTTTTTTTTTTTTTTTTGTGGTACACGGGCCTCTCACTGCTGTGGCCTCTCCCGTTGCAGAGCACAGGCTCCGGACACACAGGCTCAGCGGCCATGGCTCATGGGCCCAGCCGCTCTGCGGCATGTGGGATCTTCCTGGACTGGGGCACGAACCCGGGTCCCCCGCATCGGCAGGTGGACTCTCAACCACTGCGCCACTAGGGGAGCCCTATTCAGCACATATTTTAACCTCCAAGTATGTGTGAGGCACAGCATAAGGTACTGGGTATCCAAGGATATACAGGCCCAAAGAGCCCTGTCCTCAAGGAGCCTAAAATCTAGTGAGGGAGACATTATTAATTTAATAATAATTGCACACATTGTTTCTTTATGTAATATTGCTGCCTAGAAATTACAATTAGGCCAAATTATTATAAGATAATTTACAAAGTTTACAACTAATGACTATGGGGTGGTCATTTTCCAAAAGCCACACACACATCATAATTTAATTATAGTGCCAATGAGAGCTAGGCGGGCAAAGTACAGGGTGTGATGAGAATGTATAATGGTCACCTCTCCTAGCCTGTGAGGGCTGGGGAAAGCTTTCCTGAGGAAGTGGCTTTTACTGTAAGACCTGAAGAATGAATAAAGTTGGCCAGGCGAAGAGGAAGTAGAGATGAAGGTTAGAAAGTGGTCCAGGCAGAGGGAACAGGATGAGCAAAGGCCCTGGGGTCTTTGAAACTAGTCCAGGTATGGATCTGTAAAGCCTTCCAGGGGTCCTCCAAACTGGTCCCCTTATCCTTTTCAAACAGAGAGAGTTCAAAGTGCCTTCAGTTGCTTACTTTATGTGCCATCAACCCATCCCCAGCTCCCCCCACCTTCCCTGTCTCCCCTACTCTCAGCCCTCTGCCTGTAATGTTCAGTCATCCAAGAGAACCTGCGTGCTGTATTGCCTCTCCCTTGACCCTGGTCAGCAGCTTTGGTAGGAGACATATGTGTCTAGACAGATGATTGGTCTTTGTGAAAGGAAGTGTTCCAGGTCTGAGTCAACCTGACCCAAAGCCAAGAAAGAGATGATAAGGCTGATGGAAAAGATGTCCTTAAAGAACATAAGAAACAGCCCAGAGGCAAAGACACACAACAGCTTTGGGGTTTCCTGAGACTGCTGTCCCCAGACAGGCTCTCCAAAGCACTCAGGGATAAGAGGTAGGAAGGCTATGTCATTTCCTCTCTGCTACTTGTATTTTAACATTTTCCTGCCTCTCACACTAATCGCTGTTTCCCACACCAACTCTCCAAGCAGTCACCTTTTAGCTTTCGGGGGTAAATATTATTCCTCTTAAGTGGGATACATGTCTAGGTGACATTTACAGGACCAGAGATTATTCAGTCAGCTTTCCTGGTGGTACCCTTTTTTAATCCTTTCAACCTCAGTGTGTTCATTTATAAAATGGTTGGAAAGATGAGCCTATGATGTCACCGTGAGGATTGAGAGTTTAAACAATGGATTATTAATGTTACAGAATGTTGGATATTAAAGAGGAAAATTCCCTTATTTCCAAGTAACCCCAGGTGGCCATTACCCACAGTGGAGGAACTGTCATCTTATGTGCAGATAAGGAACCTCACTTCAGGCGACCACCAATGTAATAGTAATCTTGCAGTTTTTTTCTTCCCAGAAATAAGAGATATAAACAAGGTTTAATTAGTAGCCAAGAGACATACTTTGTTCTCAATTTGAATGAGAAAAGATTTAAAAATAAATCCACATCTAACCTTTTTAAAATACACTATGATGTACGACTGGGGGTACAGTATATAAGCATACCTCAGAGATACTTTAAGTTCCAGACCACTGCAATAAAGTGAATATCGCAATAAAGCAAGTCACATGAATTTTTTGGGTTCCCAGTGCAGGTAAAAGTTGTATTTATACTATACTGTAGTCTCTTAAGTGTGCAGTAGCATTATATCTAAACAAACAATGTACATACCTTAATTTTAAAAAATGTGCTTGAGACTTCCCTGGCGGTCCAGTGGCTGAGACTTTGCCTTCCAATGCAGGGAGTGTGGGTTCGATCCCTGGTCGAGGAGCTAAGGACCCACATGCCTCGTGGCCAAAAAACCAAAACATAAAACAGAAGCAGTATTGTAACAAATTCAATAAAGACTTTAAAAATGGTCCACATCAAAAAATCTTAAAGAAAACAAATAATGTGCTTGGAAAAATGGTACCGATAGACTTGCTTGATTCAGGGTTGCCGCAAACCTTCAGTTTATAAAAACCACAGTATTAGTGAAGTGCAGTGAAACACAGAGTTAGTGCTCAAATGTCATTGGTACCCACATCCTGCACACAGGATGGACTCTTATTTTGGGGTTATTTTACTCTATGATTACTTATTATTTATCATCTGCATCCCCACTCACCCCCCCCCCACATTAGAATGTAAGCTCCAGATGGGCAGTTATATCATCTCTGTTGCCTACAACAGTGCCTGGAACATGGTAGATATAAAGAAATATTTGTTTAATAAATAGCTTTAATCAAATAAATGTGTTGCTGCTAAAGCAGAGAGATAGAAGCACTCAGAAAGCTAAAAGAAAATTTAGCCTCTTAAAATATGGGACATGTCAAAACCATGAGTGGTCCAGGGTCACCAGAGTGGTCTCAGTACTCTGTGCTCTGGCATCCTCTCTTGAAGCCCAGCCTCTCCACGCCTCCAGGGTTTATCTCGGAACAGGGGCCCCAGGGGGCTGGGCTGACCACAGAGCAAAGGAAAAGCAGCTCCTGATCCAACATACAGAGGATCCATCTTTTCTCCCCCTGGGTCTTGAGGATCACAGTATTCCTAGCTGGATAAACTTATGTTTTGACATAATGAAGATGGGTAGCTGTGCTAAGGCTCCCCTCAGCATGTGGTTGTGGATGCTCTTTGCCCCAAAGCAGAAATTGGTGAGAATCCTCGGTTTAGAAGAGACAGAAAAGGTAGATTTTTCCTGTGTCTGTTTGCATATGAGAAAACCCACCTCTGTGTGAGCTTCCAAAATGCCTTCTACTCTGAGACAATTCTGTTTGGAGGATAAGCATCAATGGGGCAGGATGCATGGACAGCATTTCCCAGAAAACACACTGCAGATTCACTGTCTTTGTCGAAGGTGGTTGCACGTGTGAAAACCGTGACGACACATGTGGCAGGCTTTGGCAGTTGCTTAAAAATAGCTGAGGGTTTGGTTAACCGCAGGAAAGCCAGGGTGGGGGGTGGTCCCTCCCCTCTCATGTTCCCTCCCAGATGATTTAGGGTGGTCCTGAACTCGTCAGAAAGCCAGACCTCTGCGGGCCACCTGTTGCCAAGTAACAAGAATCATTTGACACAAGTCATGTGAGTCAAGGACAGTGACTCCAGAAGGCAGGGCAGGGAGGTGGAGCCTGGAGGACTCAAGGAAACTGCCGCAGCCTCATGTGCACAGCCTGATGCTAGAGCTTTGTCCCTGATAATCCAAAGAGGCATATGGTTGACAGATGCTATTTACAGCCAGGACCAAACCAACTCAAAGAAGCAAAATTCCGTGTAGTACAGTGAGAAAGAAAACATTTGAAAACACCAGCAATTACCAGGCTCACGCCATTTACACATTTGTGTTTGGGGTTCACTTCTGAAATTCACTTTTCCCCGTGCGCTGGTGCGTGTGAGAAATGGAAGCGAGCTTGGGTCACTTTGACCTCGTCTACCTCAATGTGAGCAACTTTGACAGCCTGATTTGTAGTGCGGTTAATAGAGAGAAGGTCTCTGCCCCACCCCATATCCTTGCAATGCAAGCTCCTGGAGGGCACCAGCTTGATGAGTCTCCTTTAGGTCTCACCCACCCCGCTGCTACCCGCATCCCTCCCCAGACCCCGTCCACACACACTTTGTCCAGCACAAGACTGGGTATTTTCTATGTTTGCTGAACTGAAAAGCCTTTTTAGTTTGTTTGTTACCGTTTTTACTTGTCTTCTGCTCTCGCTGCTCTGTATCTTGTGGTATTTTTGTTTTGCTTTGTTTTGTTTTTGCGGTTCTCTGGCCTCTCACTGCCGTGGCCTCTCCCGTTGCGGAGCACAGGCTCCGGACACGCAGGCTCAGCGGCCATGGCTCACGGGCCCAGCCGCTCCGCGGCATGTGGGATCTTCCCGGACCGAGGCACGAACCCGTGTCCCCTCTCAACCACTGCGCCACCAGGGAAGCCCTATCTTGTGTTTTTATAGGGGACTTTTTCTCCCCTTCTCCTCCTATGTGTACACGTGGCACATGGAGCTGGCCTTCTGTTCAGGGTGGTCCCAAGCTTGGCATTAGGAGGTACTTTCGTGAGAGGAATTATCGACACGAGCCACGGAGAGGGCCAAGAACAAAGACAGAGGGGCTGGGGTCCTGATCCCAAGAGTGTGGACGCTGCTCTCCGGGTTGTGGTCCTTCAAGCAGACGTTTCCCACAGTCCTTCCTCCGACTCCACCGGTATCTCTGGCGGCCCAGTCAGCCTGCTGGACCGAGAACAGCAGGCCCAGAATCGGGAGCCCCAGGGCCGAACTGGGGCTCTGCTCTGTGACTGTGCAAAAGCCCCATCACATCTTTGGGTTTCGATTTCTTCAACTATGAAAGGAAGGCACGTTGATGACCATGGGGTCATCAAAGGGGTTGATGATCATGATGGTACTTGGTAGCTCAGTACCGAGTCTACCATCCCCTATCCGGCGCTATGCTTCCTCCTTGGATGAGTGTCTGCCTGCCCGAAGCCCTCTGGCACAATGACCTCCTGTAACAACTGTGGTGACTTTTAGAACTGTCTAGCACATAACATGATTCTCTTCCTCTCGTGTCTCTCAGGCAAGATCCAAATTTACAGATGTGGGGGCTTGGGGTTGGGAGAGGATCTAGGCGGTGGGAAGAGAGTCTTAGGCAGCATGATGTGCCCTTCCTGCGGGAAGAGCTGTCACCCAGCAGAACAGCTTCCAACATTCTCAGGGCTGCCCTCTTTCAGCTTCAGAATCTGGATCTACAGAATCTGACTGGGGCCTGTGCTGCTGGCGTGAGTCAGACTGATATACGAGATGGCGATTCAGAGGAACAACAAGGTAGAGACTTTGAATCCACGTGACTATTTCCTCTTGTTAGGCTTAGAAAAATAAGTCCGGGGGATTTAAAATAATACAGCCTTACAAAGGCAGACTCTAATAATTCTGTACATGACCGTGATTTGTAATTTTATTTCAATATGTCCATCAGGGTCTTCTGCAGTTGGTATTTCCCCAGGGACTGGTCAGTCCACCCCCTGCTCTCCTCCTTCGTAACTGCCCTATCTTCCTCCATCTGACATGGAAATGCAGTTGAGGGTGAAGACCCAGAGACTGGCAGCTTTCCTTTTCCCTGGACCTCACCCTATTCACCTGGGGAGGGACAGGGTAAATAAAATTCCTTCCCTCCAAAGACTCTTGCTGTGAGTAGTTTACTCAAAGCCTGCAAGGCAGTTGGCTGTGATCCAGGGCTTTAATCCACCCATTTTGACTAGTAAGGACCATTGCCAAGAAGCATCCATGATTTGAGATATTTCAATGGCAGTGCAGAATGGCTCATCAGAGAACCCATGTGGATGGCTGGATCAGGTCCACCTGTGCAGAAAGGCTTAGCGCTCCTTTCTCCTTCTCCAGCAGCATTCCTGGCTCACCAAGAGAGGGAATGTGCACTGTCATTGAATTGTGAGTGAGGGGATGAATGTGCAGTGGCGTGGCGGGGAGGCTGGGGTTCCTGACCAAGGTAAGAGTCATTCTAGGTACTGCTTTCCAAATTAAGTACCAGGAAGCTTGGCATCTGATTCCATAATTCTCTTTGCTCCATTAGGACACCTGGCAGGGATATAGTGAATGATCATCTTATTTGGAGTTGATTAATTCCATAAGCCTCAGTTTACAAATGTTTGCAATAAAGAGCAAGCAGATAAAAGTGAGAATTGACAGATGGAGCATCAATCCTTTGATGTCAAGGACCAAACAGCCAAGTGCTTGTGAGTGACTTTCCAAATTAACCCTGCCATGCCTGGTGGAGCTGGGCATTGGGCCTTTAGAGAGGACCACTGGCCTGTTTTGCAGGTCCCCACACAGGCCTGACTCATATCCAATCTCTGGGGACCTACTGGAAAGTTCAGACTTGGTAATCACTTAGACCTGAGGTTGAGGTCTGTTTTAGACACTTCTGGAAGTCAAGGTGGGTTTCTTGGTTTATAAAAGATTAACTTTTTAGAGAAAAGAGAAGTTATGCAACTTTAACATACATACACACACACACACACGCACGCGCACAATCTGGAAACTATATCTAGGTTGGCAGAAGAAACTTGCTGTCTCATCTTTGAAGTGTGGCCTGCCTCCACATCTGGAGGTTTTTAATTTCTTACAAGGAATTCTTGTTAGGTGCTTGAAAAAGCCATCTGTTCATTTTGTTTGTGCCTCATCTTCCCATCTCAACAAGAGCCTTCCTGAAGAACAGTGATTTTATCAGATGTTAATTTGCATGCTCCATTGTACTGAGCATAGTGCTTTGCCAGAAGTGGTGCTCCGTGACGTTTGAATTGATGCACAATAAACCCGCTGTTTCTCGGCATCCCAGTGGGTCCAGGCAGGTGCACGAAATGGATGACTAAAAGACATCTTTGACACTCTGTGTGAGCTGAATTCCCTGGGAAGCAGATGCTGAGATAGAGTCAGAAGTGCAGGAGGTCTAGGGAGTGGAGGGATAATGGCTGTAAAAGACGTAAGCGGGGAGGAACAAGATTGGGCAGGGAAAGCATTCTGAGACCAGTGCAGATCTCACATCTGGGAAAGGAAACATGGGGGAGGTGGGATGGAGCAAGGGGAGTCTCAAACTACAACGAAGATCTGACAGAATCTTGGAAAATCCCAAAGGGAGTTCCCTAGAAAGAGATGGCCATTGCAGGAGTCCCGTATTGGGCAGACGCTGAGGGCTTCAGCACAGAAGTGGAAGCGCAGGCCCTGAAGGTGCCAACAGCTGGAGGCTGTCAGCTTCCCACACATTTTACAGCTGAATCCTTCCTTGAAGGGAGGTCCAGGCAGATAGACCTCCACAGGTGCACACTTTCTGTCCCTTGACAGAATGGAATGGTTATGGATTTGGTCTGGATGGGTAGGATGGCACACCTTACCCCATCCTACCCATCCAGACCAAATTCGTAACCAACTGCCGTTAAATTGATCTCGAAGCTATTTTAAAGGTTGGTTTACTTCTGCGTGACTCCTCAACTAGCCCAGGTAGCGTCCTCTCTCTTGATCTCATGACCAATTTCATGAGCACGTGACCAGTCACACAGGGTCCCACACTCTAAAGAACCCTTCACTTGGGGTTTAATGCTCTGCATTAGCCGTCTTGAAATTCTTAGCAATAATTTTATATTTGAATTTGTATTTTGTAAGTGAAGTCCAATAGGAGAGTAGAGCAGGTGCTGGGGGCTTGGAGTCTTGGCTAACACGTGATCTCATCTCCTACTGCCTCCCCGCCACCTCGGATAATTATTGGCTACTAACTTCCTGGTCCCTGGCACCCCAGACTCTGCCTAGTCTCTTCACCACCTTCTGCCTCTGATGGGGACCTGGGCACGTGTGGGGAGGTTTGGGGTGAGTGTGGGATCTTGGGACAGGGAATGGAGATGCCCATTCCTGTCCAGGACTGGCAGTGCCAAGGTGCATTTGGCAGGTGACTCAGTGAGGGTGAGCCTACCCACCCCCAGTCCGGGTATCTAGCATGTCCTGGCACGGAGGTTGCAATATTTTTGAAGGTCACCCTTTGCTATGGGTTGCGAGGCAAGCCTATGAAAAGGGGAGATACCCAGCTCACTTCCCCACTCCTAGCTGAGGTAGAGCACTTTAGTCTGGAAGATGGCAGGACAGGACCCCCAGGCACCTGTGAGGGTCGCCCTATGCTATCCCCATGACCAAGGGAGGGTGACACCGAACAGGAAATAAAAACCACCAGCACAGATTGAGAGAGAGGGAGACTGAAGAAGAAAGGAAACAGCTTTGTACCTTTAAAAGCACTTAAAATACATATCTTTAGAAGGACTTTTATCCTGCTTTGTGAACAAGGGGCCTCACAGTGTCATTTTGCACTGATTCCTACACATTAAGTAGCCGGTCCTGCCTGGACCACTGCAGTAACTTCCTAGCTGTCTCATGACATCCACCTAGGCTCCCTCCAACCTGTTCTCCACATCACAGAGAGTCAGTGCTCCAAATCCAAATCTGATTAGGTTACCACCTCCCCCACTGAGAGCCCCTGACTAGCTACCCAGGCTCACAGGGTGGAGTCCTGTGGGGCCTGAAGCAGATGCTGGCCCTGCTCTGCCCGTCTACTACACCTGGGGTGGTTCCTCTCCCTGCAAACAGCGCCCTGCTCTCTCTTTCCCGGGAGGCACTACCAGGTCCCCAGGAGCACCTTGAACCAGTGGGGGTCAGGGATCAATGGATCGGTTCACCTTTCTTTCCCCACAGAGGGGCAAATCTGAGGTATGTTCGGTACGGTCTCTCGGGGGTCCTGGTTGAACTGGGCTCATAGCAGAAAGCCACTCATTACTGCCCCATTATTGCTTTCCTCCCTTCTGTCTCTCTCTCTTTCTTCCTCCGTCACTGAGTGCTCTGGAATCATCTCCTAATTAAACCTGAACCCAATCCTTGCCTCCAAATGTGGCTCTCTGGAACCCAAACTAGACCGGCCCCATCTACCCTCATCCTGCCCTGCTCTCCCTCTACCCCTTTAAGTTTGCTGACTGTGCCATGCTCCTTCCCTTCATGGCTGCCGTACTCACTGTTCTTTTTGAAATGCTTCCCACCCATTTTCCATCCTGATTCCCCAATCCTAATTAACTCCTATCCATCCTTCAGACCTCAGCTGAAAAAGCTTCCATAGGGAAGACTTTCCTGACTCAGAGTCCTAGGTAGTTTCTTTAAATATACATTCTCAGACCCTCCATTTCTTTTGCATCTGACAACTTAGCTTGGTTTGTTAATTTGTGTCAATTATAATGATAATTTCATTAATACCTATCTTTTTCTGTAGTCTATAAGCTTCCCGAGAGGAATGATCGCATCCCTTATTGCTTTCCATTTTTTTAATCAAAGGCCTGGCTCATTGTTGGTACCCAACAAATATTTACTAAAAGCCAAATGAGTTTAAAGATATCTTAAAATTGTTACAGAGGCCACTCACACTGACGAGAATGCTGAGTCATTTCAGATGTGAGAACTTGGGCCAGTTTCTCAAACTCTCTGAGCCTCAATTTCCTAATGTGAAAATGTGGGTATTAATAGCCCATATGTTTGCGGATTTTTGTAAGAAGTAGATGAGATAATGTAGGTAAAGTGCTTAGGAGGGTGTCTGACATACAATAAGTGCTAGTTAAAATGTTAGATTTGTTTCTATCCATATAATTTGTGAGGAATAGGGATTACGTGGAAGGATGATTATGAGGCAGAAAATAGAACCTATGAGAAAAGGTAAAAATGATGGAATCAGTGTGTCTGGAACAAGAAAGATGAAGGATTATGAAATGCCACATCGAGAATAGAGGGAGTCTGCGGGACATTATGAGGGGCTATAGATTTCCACCTTCACTCAATATGGGATGTGAGAAAGTTTTGATAAATATCAACATGTTAGATATATCAGCTGTTAGGGACCCAAGTTTTATGCTGTTTCCCTCTCATTTCTTAACTATTGTCATGATGATTTGGTCACAGTTACTCTACTTGTTGGTATCTCTGTGTTGCAAGAGGTTTATAACACATCGCTGAAAACTGAAATCAGTGTTTCAGGACAATGTAGTGGTTTCTATTCAGGCACAGGCAGCCAACGGCACATCCCGTCTTTGCGTGTTTTCTGTTTCCTGTGTTCTCCCGATGAGCAATTAACATTTCAATGTGCATTTCAGTGCTTTTTAAAGAGGAGGAAATGTAAGACATTGGAACATACTTGTGACATGAATTCTCTGATATAATTAAAAGTTGAGATGGGTGAACTCTTGTCTAGGACTTAGATTTCTGCAGCCTGAAACTTATTTCATTTTTGCCCATTTATTCCAGTTATGTATTTATTTAATATATACTGTATTTATTTTTTTCATTTAAGCATTTAATATTTCTATCCAAATATGTGTGTACTTATTAATTATTCAGACATTTAGTGAATATTTCTTAAGCATCTTCCAGGTGGAAGGGGTAATGCAAGGATTCAGAGAAGAACTGGAGATGTTCATTCTGATCCGAGAGTGAAAAATCTAGAGCACAGATAATTCCTCCTTTGATTAAGTGTTATTTAGCATTTGCTCTATTCCAGGCACTGTTCTAGGCACTGGTGATATGGCCTTCAAAAAATACGGTCCTTTCTTGGAGCCTACAGTATATAATTCCAGATTATATGTGGTAAATTTCATAAAAGAGGACTACCAAAGCACTTTTCAAATTTAGAAAAGCACATCCATCCAGGAATCTTTCAAGGAGGAGGTGGGACTTAGAGAAAAGATAGGCATCTGCCAGCAGACTTAAAGGCCTGGGGCTTTCCAGGTGGAGAGAGAACATAGAGGGCATAAGACTCTGATTCTCAATTCCACCAAGAAATTCTCTGATGCTAGCTGAGTATCCTACAGTTCAACTCAATTCTGACACTGTCAACCTGAAGGTAACATCAGACCCCACAGGTTAAGGGCTCAATCTCACAAGACTGCCCCCACTTCAGATGCCAATAGCAAGTCCAGGTTGTTACCTGTGCTTCTGACCAACCGGCTATAAATCAGAGGTTCCCCTGAGCCCTTCCTTGGGTTTGATTAATTTGCTAGAATGACTCACCGAACTCAGGACACCCCTTTACTCACTAGATTACCAAGGATATTGGTAATCCTTGGTATTTATTACAAAGGATATTAAAGGATATGAAGCAATAGCCAGATGAAAGAATACATAGCATGAGGTGTGAAGCAAATGAACTTCTGTGAGGTTTGGACCCAGCATGGTGGCACATGGAGGTGTTCTGTTTCCCCAACCTGGAAACTGTCTGAACCCTGTCCTTTTTCGGTTTTTATGGAGGCTTCATTACACAGTCATGACTAAGTCATTGGCCATTGGCTATTGATTCAACCTCCAGCTAACCCCCGCCCCCCTCACCCCGGAAGTCACTGAGGAGGGACTGAAAATTCCAACCTTCTAATCACAAGTTTGGGTCCCCTGGCAACCAAACCCCATCCTTAGGTGTTTTCAAAGAGTCACCTCATTAACATAACAAAAGACAGCTTTATAGTTCTTTTCACTTGGAAAATTCCAAGAGTTTTTAGAGCCCTGTGTCAGGAGTGAGATGGAAGGCCGTGTGTGTATAAGTCACATCTAGGAGACTGCAAGTTATCTATTAAAGAGTTGACTGCAAAAAAAAAAAAAAAAAAAAGTAAAGAGAAAGCTACAGAGCAGGGTCTCTCATCCTCTGCACTACTGACATGGGCTGGATAAATTTTTGTTGTAGGGGGCTGTCTTGGGCATCACAGAATGTTTGGCAGCAGAGGCCAGTAAAATGCCTCCTCCAGTTGTGACAAACAGAAATGTCTGCAGACATGGCCAAATCCACCCCATCCTTGAGCACCACCGTAGTCCAGTGAGATCAGGTTTTGGGGGAACTTAACTACTGCAGTAGGAAGGACAGATTTCAAGTGGATATCAAGGGCCCAACAATATCAACTAAAGAATTAAGTTGTTGGATTTACGTATCAGATTGAAATCAGGAGATATTGAAAGGGTGGGTGATGGGGAGGTTATTGAAGAAGAGCTGGTAATAAGGGATTAACAAAGTCATGAAAGGAAGAGAAAAAAAAGGAAAGAAGATGGTAGAAATTATGTTAGTTGTCTACATTTCCTCAGTTGTTTCCAAGTCTTTTACATCTGTTGTTTGTTTGATTTATTCTTCTGATTGTTGAATGCTGAATGCTAAAATTTGCTCTTTTTGTAAAAACATTATTTATTTATTTTTGGCTGCATTGGGTCTTCGTTGCTGGGCACGGACTTTTCTCTAGTTGCAGTGAGTGGGGGCTACTCTTCGTTGCAGTGCATGGGCTTCCCATTGAGGTGGCTTCTCTTGTGGAGCATGGGCTCTAGGTGTGTGGTGTTCAGTAGTTGTAGCTCGTGGGCTTAGTAATTGTGACTTGTGGGCTGTAGAGCGCAGGCTCAGTAGTTGCGGCGCACTGGCTTAGTTGCTCCACGGCATGTGGGATCTTCCCAGACCAGGGATCGAATCTGTGTCCCCTGCACTGGCAGGCGGATTCTTTATCACTGTGCCACCAGGGAAGTCCCTAATATTTGCTCTTTGAGGAGAGATACTACACAATGTTATAAAGGTAACCTCAAATCATTTTTTTATTGTAGGTGGAGCAGGTTTCTTAAGGGACACTTCTGCCTTGGAGAAGTGAAGGACAGAAAATTGTATAACCATCCGGGTTGCCTTGAGATTATAGGAAATTGAAGCGCAAGTGATTCAGTCCCTTCTGGGCTCCCTGGTGGTGGTTCCAGGCTGGCAAGAGCTGAAAAGATGTGTTTTATCTTTCCAACTGTAAATTCAGCCATCTTTATAGAAAACTTGGGAAGGGCAACTCTACATCCATTCCATAGTATGTGGGGTCAGTGTGTATGCATGCGTGCGTGCGTGTGTGTGTGTGTGTGTGTGTGTGTGTGTGTGTGTTTCCTTCCTCCATCCTTACACCAGTAGTGCTTGAACTTACTGTGTGTGCCCCTTTCAGGGTTCTCTGTTTCAGAGTGGTCACAAGCAGGAAATATGGAAACCTGGTCATTTCCAAGACACGTACTTCTGCTGATATACTGTAGGATGCTGGGCAAACCACTTAACATCTCTGTGCCCTTGCTTTAGGTCACTGAGAATGAGGAAACATGATTGATTCCATGAAACATCTAACTTTCAAAATTGGTTGTGTTCAAAGAGATTGAGTGTCCTGGCTACTTGGCTCTCCCTTAGTTAATCTCACATTTCTAAGTCATGATCAAACTTTGGATTGTGGTGGAGTCAACAGACAATTAGTGCCTCTCTGTGAATTTATCACAAATCTTATCTTGAACCTGGACACAGAGGTCCAAATCTTAGCCTTTAATATGCTTTCTCAAGTCCTTCTAGAGGCTCTGTTAGTGTGGAACAAAGTGCAAGATGCTAGGAAAAAAAGAAAACACCTGAACAATCTGGAGGGTAAGACCAATATTTAGAAATAAGACAATGGATCTCTGGACTTAAAAGCAACTTGATTTGTCTTATACTTTTTGAGGGGTTTTAACTCAACATAGACTGATTAAGTGCTTCCTAACTGCCAAGACCTGGGCAATCAGCAGAAAACAAAAAGCACAGGAAGTTCCTATTGTCATGGATATTACTTCTAGTGGGAGGAGACAGAAAATAAACAAACAAATCTTTGTGGGGTTTTTGGTTGGGATAGATGATAAAAATAAATTATGGTAGAGGAGAAAGGATGGGGAGATTTAATATTTTAGATGAGGTGGTTAGAGGATGCATTTCTGATAGGATGATATTTGAGCAGCAACCGGAAGTTAGTGGGAGAAGGAAGCTCACAGCTGTGGAGGAAGGGCACCCCAGGCAGTGGGGAACAGCCGCATGAAGGTTTTGAGGAGGAGGGAGCCTGGTGTATTTGCAGACCACAGGAGAGCCTTTGCTTGAGGCTCAGACTATGACCTTGAACCAGCTGAGGAACGTCCTGTGATTCTGGGTTACAAGCAAAGGGGCCCAGCTATTCTGCTGTCCCTTTCTGCTTTTTCCATTCCCTGCTCGCAAATGTGCAAAAACACCAGTTGCCCTATAGCCCACTGGAGAAAGCTGGATTGTGGTTCTAGGTAGGTCATCCAATTTGAAATGAGAAATTCATGGAGAAAATTCTTGGAATGATGTAGCTTTGTACCTACTGGAATGGGAGCCAATACAAATGGATTGGGGGTGAAGAACTGGCGACTGAAAGAAATTTGAGACTTAGGGTTATCATCTGTGAATATCAGCACCAAGACCCTGTGAGGCTTTGGAGGGTCCATGGACTCCAGAGAAAGTTGACAGTAAATAACACGTGTCTCCAAGTCCATGATGTTTAATTTCCTCTTAGACCAGGGGGACCATATCTTCACTTACTAGCACCTCTCACTGCATAGAGCACAGTACTAGGCAAATCATCAGCACATATTCAATTATTATTGAATGAATGTGTTGTAATTGCATCACATACCCGGGAATCTTGGGAAGCTGGGAGAATCTTCGGGGAGCTTCAGGTTCTGGCTTTTTCTTGTTAAAGAAAAAGCCAATATGAAAAATATCTTCTAAACTCATGTCAGGATGAACTCAGTAAGCATAAACCAAACATTTACTATAAACTGAGATTTTGTCCTGAAGGAGATTTGTTACCAGAGCTGTAGTAGTCACAGGATTCTGGTCTCATATTAACAGTGACTTTTTGATGACCACATCCATGAAACATCTGTATACTTGCCAAAATTGAGAAACACATTAGAGAACATGGTTTACTCCTATGCTTGTATAACCTGTAAGATCTCACTATCTGGTGGAATATTCCAGCTGCCTTTCTTGGGAGGTGAATATATTTTACATTTATCTATCTATCTTGGAAGATCTCAAGTGAAGGACGTTCCACAAAAACACTTGGAAAAAGTCTAAGAAATTACTAGCTCTTCTTTATTTTCCTTAATTCTTGTTGCTATTATTACACTACCATCATCATCATTATCATCATCATCACTACTGCTATTTTGATTTTTAATTGTTTATAGTGACCGTTAGTTCTTTTTCTTCCAGATATGTTACTGAATATCCTTTGCCATAGGGTAAGTTAATGGATTGCTAGTTTTGTTTCAAGGAAGATTAATGATTCAAATTTTTGTTTATAGGAGTAATAGTCCATACAGTCATACAGAACTGATACTACAATTCTCTACCATTCTGCAGAAGTAACATTGCATTTGTTTGCCATTGTCTGAAATCTCATATGTTTTGTGACCTTGGGCATGCTACTTAGCCTTTCTGAACCTCATTTTTGGTTCAGTTACATAAAATGGGGAAAATAATAGTAACCATGTCAAAGTCATTCTTAAAATTGCTTAAGATGATACTTGCATACCTCCAAGTCCTGTGCCTGGCACAATTTGAGGTTCAATAATCAAGATCTGGAATCGTTAGCTATGATAATAAATAGAACTGGAAAAAAAAGAGAAACTGTAAGATACCGTATACCAACATTAATGACACTGCTTAAACGTGCATGAATTCAAAGAGCTCCTAAGTATATAAGGTCTGCAGAAATAAGATTGATCTCCACGTGTTTGGATGAGTGCAGGCTAAGTAACTTAAAAAAAAATTTTTTTTAAGCCTTCTAAACACTCCTTACATCTGATATCCTGGTTACTCATTCAGGCTTCCCTTAGCATTATCACCCAGGTTTTGGTTTTTTTTTTTTTTTTTTTTTGCGGTATGCGGGCCTCTCACTGTTGTGGCCTCTCCCGTTGCGGAGCAGAGGCTCCGGACGCGCAGGCCCAGCGGCCATGGCTCACGGGCTCAGTTGCTCCGCGGCATGTGGGATCTTCCCGGACCGGGGCACGAACCCGTGTCTCCTGCATCGGCAGGCGGATTCTCAACCACTGCGCCACCAGGGAAGCCCCAGGTTTTGGTTTTTAAACTCTACATAAGGAGGAATGATCTCTGCAAGTATAATTAGAAGGTTGTACTGGATAATTTAAAGACCTCACTTAACTCTGAGATTCCATGACCCTCAACCCTTCTGTGGTACTATTGGTTGGTATATTGAATCATCCCTATATCATTGTACCCATTTTATAGAAGAGCACACTGATATGTAGAGGTAAAATAGTCTCTCCGTTTAAGTTCACACACTTCATAGGTGGTATTCACACTCAGATTTACATGACAACAATGTTTGTTTCCTTAAATACTACGTTATACTGCCCATAATAGAAAAAATTGTAACCCCTGAAATTTCACAAGTTTTATTTTAAAATATCAATATAGTATCAAGTCATAAAATAATGGAGATTTAAAATATAGCAACGACTATCTTATTTAATATTTGGGGATATGGCGGCAGGGTTGTATATTAGACAAATCAAATAATATCAAGGTTTCTTAACTACTGTGGTCTTTTATTACTTTAGATACAATCTGACAACCATGAGTCACAAGCGAAGAAGACTGAGAAGTTCAGTTTAGCATTGCTACACAGTAAAAACTACAATAAATTTGACCACATTAAGATATACATAATTTCTATTGTATTTTCTCCATAATTGGCCATACATTCATGGATATATGGTTATATTTAGTATTCCAATGGTTACATTTAGTATTGCCTTTACAGGAGAAGTATAACTTTTCTTCTCCCATTGCTTAGTTCATCGGTACTAAGAATTGGTCCCATCATGAATAGTTTTTCCTGGTGCTGTGGTTTGTTTTTGTTTTGCTTTTTGTTTCCACTATTACCATCATTGCCATGCATATAATCACACTCAGATCCTAGATCTTACTCTCTGGTAAGGGTCTCTTGTTCTGGGCAGTGCTGGGCTTTTCTGTACATCAACCTAATGCTTCAAGCTGCCTGTGCTTCTATCCTGTTGGAGCATCTCCAGTGTTATGATGCAGATCAAATTTCAAATACTTGTTCTTTTTTTTCCAGATTATGGGTCAGTCCATGGATCTTGTTCAGAAAAATAGAGTTACTATATAAGGTTGGGGTTAGTCTTAAAGAACTGGGTGATCCGGAACCCTAGAAACTGAGGTTGCCTGGGGGGGCAAGGTTGGGAGGAAAATAGCCCATGACTCTTTTTGAGGGAATTGAGGCTATCCTGTATTGTATTGGCCTCAGGAACAGGAGAGGGCTCAGTCAGAGGGATTCCTGGACCCTGACCCTGGACATGTGTGACAGGAAGATGGGAATAGGTCAGACACCCTCCCTATTCCTTTTGGGTAAGTGTTCTGTCACCTTCCACTCCAGCTCAACCCTCAGACCACCAAGCAACCAAAAATTTCCCATAAGAAGTTTAGGTTTAAGATCAGTTTTAGGTGTAGTGGAGCGTGAGAGGTATGAAGATCTCCCTGCCTTCCACCGAACCCTCCTGCCAAAGATCTCCTCATCTGTTTTCTATTGCCCCAAATTCCTTTAACATATGTCTTTAATTGCACAATAAGAGACTAAAGGCTTAAACTTGCAATTACGATAAGTAATGAGTCCTTTGTTGAATTCGGGGAAGGGGTTAGAAAAGGGACTTTGGAAATACAGAAAAAATGCCTGACCTTCAGAATTTTCTTGTGCCAGCCCTGTCTATTTTTATCTTTGTAAGAACCTCTGTGTAACAGGTTTTTTTTTTTTTTTGCAGAATGGTACTTCATGTTCTGAACCTAATCACAAGTCATCACTGGCTATCTCAATGGTCTTTTCAGTGATTTACATTGTCATCAGCGAATAAGTCTGATGCATTGGATTATTCACAGATTTTTTTTCCTAAAAGTTCTTGTTGGAGGATTTATGTTACCTCTGGTAGGTGACAATGCTATTCAAGGCACCAGCTAAGTAAATCTAGTAAGGGGGCTATTTAGGGTCTCATCTAGGAAACTGAGATAAAAATGAAAGGGATTTTAGTCTTTGAGGGAAAAGAGGGGTGGTTTGCTCTGAATTATATGAACCAGCTGCATATTTTGGATTGAATTCAGCATTGTATTTGAGTGCTCATACATTAAAAAAAAATACCCGTTCGACACCTGTTATGTTCTAGAAACATACTCGGTGCTGGAGTTAAAGGGTGAACAACAAAGATGTGGTTCCTCTTTGCACAGAGCCATCATCTAGTGGCTTGAAGTGGAGCCAATGGAGACCCTGAGATCATCTGGTCTAAACCTCATTTTTCAGATTAGAAAATGGAAGCACCAAGAGGTGAAGGAAATTGCCCTTTGTTCCAGCTGGTTAGTGTCAGAGCCACTAACTTGACTCTTGCAACTCCCAGCTCGATTTTCTGGTTAAACTAACCGAGGGAGTTAGGACAGGTCCACAGTCTTGTGGCAACAATCGGCTCCCACTTCCCTGTGGGCTGAAAGGGTCTCTGCCCTTCCCCAAGTCTCACGGATGCCCAGAAAGTGACTTGACTCTTGGGGTGAACTTTGTTCATGATATTAGCACATGTTGAGTTGTGATGAGGAAGCTGAGCCATGGAGTATTGTTCACTTTGCGGGGAAAGTCATCTGCCCACCCCCAGCCTCCCCCATCCCTACCACCGCCTCCCCCTGGGCATTTCTGGGCCTGCCTGAGCAGAGGAGTTTGTCGAACTACTGGATTGTTATTAAAATGATAATTAAAGAGGGAACAGGAAGGGAGCATGTTCCAATACCATACAGAAGAGTCAGCACTTCCACTGGATAATGAGTTCTTTATACCTCAGGTTATTACCCAACTGAAGGGAACCTGCGATGCCGTTGTGTCTGGAATCAATAAAAATATGTTGCAGGAAGGGGGGACCCCTTCCAAGGTCCGAGAGTGGGCTCTTGTCTAACACTCGGAAATGAACTGTCCGAGGAGACACACGTACTGACAAAGGAAAAGACTTTATTGGGAAGGGGCACCCGGGCGGAGAGCAGCAGGGTAAGGGAAGCCAGGAAAACTGCTCTGCCATGTGTCTGGCAGTCTCAGGTTTTATGGTAATGGGGTTAGTTTCCGAGTTGTCTCTGGCCAGTCATCTTGCTTGGCCCATATTGGGTGACTCAGGGTCCTTCCTGGTGGCATGTGCATCTCTCAGGCAAGATGGATTCCAGCGTGAGGGTTTCTGGGAGGTCGGCAGGACAGATGTCTCCTCCCTCCTCTTTTGCCCCTCCTGAATTCCTCCAGATTAGTTTTACAAGACATACTATCGGCTGGTGTGTCCTCCCTCCTTTCGGTCCCTCTCAAATTCTCTCGGTTAGTTTTTGGTGGCAGCACCTCGTTCTTTATCGGGACCTCCTGTTTCGAGACAACTCATGATAACATGAGACATGATGATAACAGGCAAGTCGTTGTCATTATGTTTGGCCAAGGCTGGCTGTTTCAGTCAATGGTTCTCTAACAGGCTCATTCTCAACCAGTGAATTTAATAACTGACTTGTTGCTTATAAAACTATATCTTAGAACAATAGGAAGGTAGGTGATGGTCTTGAATCCTCATACAGTACAATCATATTATATCTGCTGCTGCTCTTTTTCAAGGTTTTTGCAGGCAACTTTCAACCTTTAAAAAAAAATAGTCTTTTAGAGACATCCATATTTCTGGAATTTTCCTGGAAAACAGGAGTTTGAAGAGTTTGTTGGGACTTTTCTGACCTGTTTCATATGGCACCAAAAATGCATTTTAATATGGAGGGTTGGGGGTTGCTCCTGCAGCCCACCCAAACAAAGTCACCAGGAGGGAAGGTCCTTCCCTGAGCGGCCCTGACACATTTCATGGATGACCTTCGCTTGTGCGTGCTGCCTGCTCCAGAGGGTGAGTCCAGGGTCCATGTGATCGCTGGACTGAGGCAGTCATTCCCTCCTTTCTCTCCCACTCAAGGAAGCATACTCAAATGACTTTCCCAAACTCATTTGACTTCTGAATCCTTGTTTTCAGGGATTTCCTATTAATAATTCAATGGAACCATGATTCTGTAGAACAAAACTAGGGAAACAGTAACAACTAGACCTGAGACTGGGTGAATGTGATGATGTCACAAGATTAACCTTGCAACGGTTCAGTTTTTAAATGAAATATGTAATTCATAAAATTCTGCACTTTAATTTTTCCTGTTAGTCCAGCCTTGGCGCTGGCACAGACCTCACAGGTGAAGGAAGGTGTTAGGTCTACCCCCCTTTAGTTCTGAAGACCAGAAACAATGGTGAGCCCCCTAGGCTGAGGGCAGTGTCAACTTCTCCTCCACAGTACTTGCCCCAGGGAGGATGTCCCTCATATTATCAGGGCTTCCTCAAGTCTGTGCATTCCCCGATGCCTCATTTCCCATCAGCATGTGGGGCAAAGCAGGCAAAAAGATAGTCACTCAATAAGTTAGTCATGTCGGGAAACTTATCTGTTTCAGGCACTGGTTCCTCTCAAGCGAGGGGTGGTAGATGTGTGGTCCAGCTTACAGACTAAAGCCATTTCCCGTTACTATCACTAATACTCAGTGCGTGCTATTTCCAGCTTGTCATTTGTCCATTGGCTTGCGAAACTACCATCTAAGAGAGCAAAAGCATTTCTACTCCCTTGGGCCATTTCCTCCTGACATTCTTTGCTGATTACCTCTGAAGCAGCTGTGATCACTTCTTTGCACGGTCAAAGCATCAGCTGATGGCTCTTTGTCTCACCAGAGACAGACCAGCCTTGGCTGGTCCCAGCAACAGGCCTGTGGGTGAAGCTCAGAGATACAGGCTCATGGTCTGGCTCCCAGCTAGGCTGTGCTTAACAAAGCAAGTTTTGGAGGCATGATGATCTGGGGGTGTTATGATGGGGTGAACTGGTGGAATTATAAATATTTAATCCATTGCTCAGCCTCTAGCAGGAATGAGTCTAAGCTAACCCAGACTAGGAAGAAGCAGGGAGATTATTAAATGTTCACTGAGGAGATTCTGTAGTCTCCCTCCTCCCATTTTGCTAGCTACGAACTTTGATGTTCCCTGGTGATGAAAGGATGACAGTTTGCCATCTTCCACAGAATTTTCCTTAGGGTCCACTAAATTAATCCACACACATGGTGTGTGTGTGTGTGTATATATATAGGTATGTATGCATACATATAATATGTATGTATACAATGTGTATTATATACATACATTTTAGATCTGTATCTATAGATTATATATATTTATAGATATAGTAGGTAATAGTAATATAGGTAACATAGGTAAATATAGGTATAGTAAGTGATATGTATATAATATATATCCACATTATATATATACACATATGTACTATATTCTATATATATTCTATATATCACCGTAACCATTAGGCATTGTGGTGCACGTGCTTGTGTGTGTTGGGGGAATATAAAAATGTGTAACAGTCTGCCTCTAAGGCAGATTTAATCTATTTAAAGGTATAAGACATATGCAAATCTGCATGTGAGTCTGGACCATGAGCTGAGGTGATCATGGAAAGAATTATGAATAGGTACATCTGCAGCTGAGCATTACAATACTACTACTACTACTACTTCTTTTTAACATTGATTGAATACCTACCAAATTCCTGGTAGGTTCTAAGTACCTTTAAATACCCTCCTAAGTGCTTTTTACTTGTGTTTAATTATCAAAATATAACACTATAAGAAAGAAAGAGGAGAAAACTGAGGCATAAAGAGTTTAAGGAACTTGTCCAAGGTCACACAGCTAGTTAGTGGTGGGGCTGGATAGCAGAACCATTTTTTTTTTTTTAGGTTCCATATATATGTGTTAGCATATGGTATTTGTTTTTCTCTTTCTGACTTACTTCATTCTGTATGACACACTCTAGGTCCATCCACCTCACTACAAATAACTCAACTTCATTTCTTTTTATGGCTGAGTAATATTCCATTGTATATATGTGCCACACCTTCTTTATCCATTTATCTATCAATGGACACTTAGGTTGCTTCCATGTCCTGGCTATTGTAAATAGTGCTGCAATGAACATTGTGATACATGACTCTTTTTGAATTATGGTTTTCTCAGAGTATATGCCCTGAAGATCCTAGGGGCAGGACACGAATAAAGACGCAGATGTAGAGAATGGACCTGAGGACACGGGGAAGGGGAAGGGGAAGAGGAAGCTGGGACAAAGTGAGAGAGTGGCATGGACCTATATACACTACCAAAGGTAAAATAGATAGCTAATGGGAAGCAGCCGCATAGCACAGGGAGATCAGCTGGGTGTTATGTGACCACCTAGAGGGGTGGGATAGGGAGGATGGCAGGGAGACATAAGAGGGAGGGGATATGGAGATGTATGTATACCTATGGCTGGTTTGCTTTGTTGTACAGTGGAAACTAACACAACATTGTGGAGAAATTAGATGTTTAAAAATAAAAATTAAATTAAATTAAAAAAAAATGTTTATCAAAAACTAAAAAGTAAAAAAAAGCAGTCTGATTGAAAAGGCCCAGCTCCTAGAGGGATTCTAGTCTGAGCAGAGAAGTGCGAGGCATTGGTGATGGAGAACCCTGGTCAGCAGAGCAGCGGTGGCTGCAGTGTTTAAGTGGAAAAGGCCTGGCTGGCGGGTGCTCAGTGTAGTGATTGGCACGATCCTGGAAGAGAGTAAGTGCTTCATAAATGTTTGTTGAGTTATTGACTGCATGGTTAGAGAGAGGATGCTGGAGAAAGTAGGCTGTTATCAGACTGTGTAGAGTTTTGAATTACAGTCTAAGTGGTTTAAACTTAGTACCGTAGAGAATATCTTCTCTAGAATGCATGAATTTCTGGAGAGGCCAACATACTAGTTCATAAACATGTGTCATTCTAATCTGTATTTTCTCTTCTTCAGTGCTTTCTGTAGAATGTCAAGGAAAAAATAAATCGAAACTATGTCAATGAAGCCTATTACAAAATCATGCTTTCTATGTTTGGTTGAGCCTTCACTGCAAAACTAAGATGCTAGCTAGACTTGCCAGGTCAGTCTTTCCTGTTATGCCCTTACTTCCTTTTAAATTTACTCATGTCAATGAGTAAATCCTCAGGAAGCCAAATTATATCAATATATATGTTGTGGCCCCCCTCTCCCTGGCTGTAGATGACTGGACTTCTGGTGGGTATTGTGACATGACAATGCACTGTCTTAGGAAATATCAAGAGTACAAAGCATTTAGCAGAGGGTGTAGGAATCGAAAGATCATGTTAGAGAGAAGAGCCAAAGAAGATGCAACAAACTCCATATGTACTAAAATTATTAGGGAGCAGGAATAATACATAAGCAGAAAGTATGATGTAAAGAGAAATTATGTCATGAATGCCTTGAGCCCAAATCTTTGGATTTCAAATTCAGTTCTGGATACTTTCTATAATTTCCCATAAAGTGAGAAATCCTACTGTCCTTTCCCAATAGTCATTCTCCTTGATTTTTCTGCTACATTTTATGTAATTGTTCATTCACTGCATCTTCAGACTCTTTCCACTGAATGCAGTCCTCTCCTGGGTCTCTTCCTCCTTCTTCTACCACTCCTTTTGTCTTCTTAAGCTCCTCTTTCTCTATAACCAGGCTTTTCTGAAACATTTCTCTTCTGTTTTTCTGTCCATGTGATTTTATCCATCTTCAGGCTTATATCACTTTGCATATGGTGCCTCCAAATACATACACAATCTGGACATCTTTTCTGAGCTCTCACGGGGCTCACAGTTCCAGTTGTTTGCCCCATACCTCCAACCGGCTGGCACTCAACCAATTAGAAAAGGTTCCATGCAGTCCCATGGTCATGCTTTGCTGCCAGACTTTATTACCTCTTCCCTGACATCTCCATGTCCAATGGATTTTACATGCCACTGCAAAAATAATCCCTAACACAGCTCTGCCCCTAAATCTTCACTGACTCCTTTTCATCTACCAGGAAAATTTCACATTCCTTAGCTTGCCATTTTTGCCCATCTTTAATATGATCCCAGTAGATGATTACAGAATATTTACATGCCTTTTAGGCTTTTGCAAAGTAGAATTCTTTCTATACCTCCTCTAGTTTTCAAAATTCTACCCATTTGGGCTTCCCTGGTGGCGCAGTGGTTGAGAATCTGCCTGCCGATGCAGGGGACACAGGTTTGAGCCCTGGTCTGGGAAGATCCCACATGCCGTGGAGCAACTGGGCCCGTGAGCCACAATTACTGAGCCTGTGCATCTGGAGCCTGTGCTCCGCAACAAGAAAGGCTGCAATAGTGAGAGGCTTACGCACCGCAATGGAGAGTGACCCCCTCTTGCCACAACTAGAGAAAGCCCTCGCACAGAAATGAAGACCTAACACAGCCATAAATAAATAAATAAAATTAAAAAGAAAATTCTACCCATTTCCCCTAAATTTCTCAAAGTGCTGCCTCTTTCATAAAGCATCAGCAATTCTAAATTAAATTGATATCTATTTTCGCTAAATTTTCATGAATTTTTGTTTGTAGCTTTGTTAAGGCAATTATTGAACAGTTATTTTACTTTTCCTGTGATATTGTTAATTTGTATTTGCTATTACACAGGTGTGAAAGCTTGATATGTATGGTCTGCTTGCTCTCAGATCCATTCTTTGCCTTTTCCTGCTCTGACCTTTATCACAGAGGCTGAACCTGTGGGCTGTGCAGCCACACTCCTGGGTCAACTGGCTTCATACTGGGTGGTTTCATAATGGGTGGGTTTCATACTAGGTGATACTGGTATGGAAACTAGGGTCTTCTCCCCACCCCCATGCCTTGGGAGATGTCTCCAGGAGAGCTGTATTTCCTTTGAGGCTCCAATTCCCACCTGATATTTCCAGATTTTGATGGGTGGTCCTTGCCCTTGGGCTCTGGGAACACAACCTCCTTGTTTTTCCTGCTTAGGGATGGTGGTGGTGCCTGCTACTGTTGATTTCTGGATTGCTTCACCATCCCCTGATGGGCTTCTGGCTCTTCTATCACCTGCGTAACCTATTCCCATATATTAAATTCACTTTATTTGAAGTACAAATGGTTTCTTGTTTCCCAGGATGGATGATGATAGATATACTCCATCCTAATTTTTACAGTAGACTATGTCTTATCCTTATATCCTCCATACTGTCTGGCTCAGTGACTTGCACACTGCACGTGCCAAATAAACGTTTACTGAATAAATGCATAAATTAAGGAAGAATTTTGCTTTGTTTAAAGGTAGCATAGTTAATTTTTAGAGAAATTACTATACTCAGAAAAATTTAGGAGGCACTAACTATATTAGTCCTCAAGACATACCTAAAACCAAAAGTTGAGGACAGTATCTTTGCTGTTAAGAATTTAAAAGGCTACTGGGAGACTTAAAAAGGGCAGTGAATTTTGTGTTAGAAAATTTAGTGGACTGGAAAAATACCTACTTAAAATATTTCTCTTTCACTTTTTCTTCTTCTGCACTTTGAGGAATGCTTATAAAGTAAAGGAGCTCAAATTGTTCTTAAAATTAGCCATCCAGTATCTTTTCCAATCCCAATGTTGATATTCTCCAACTCAGCCCTAGGAGGTGTTAAGAAGATATTATAGGGCTTCCCTGGTGGCGCAGTGGTTGAGAATCCGCCTGCCGATGCAGGGGATACGGGTTCGTGCCCCGTTCTGGGAAGATCCCACATGCTGCGGAGCGGCTAGGCCCGTGAGCCATGGCCGCTGAGCCTGCGCGTCCGGAGCCTGTGCTCCGCAACGGGAGAGGCCACGACAGTGAGAGGCCCGCGTACCACAAAAAAAAAAAAAAAGAAGATATTATAATGGTTGGCATGTTAATTGCTGTGTTGATTTTGAATATTTTCTTCTTTGAGGTCCTTAGACCCAGAAGAACTCATAGGTTCTTTGAGTCCCTGTCCCTGTCCTTGTTTGTTAGGGCTCCCTCTCCTGAGGGCTGCAGTAACATGGATCAATATGTGGGAACATGGTGGACACAGCTGGAGTGATGAGCCAGTGCTTTTGGAACTATGCCCACTGCCAAGGAAAGTGAACTTGTGGTTTAAGTTCTTAATAGAACTCCCTACTCTGCCTCTGGATTGATACAGGGCCTTGAACTTTCTCTCCCAGCCATAACCTCATTCGTCAGAAAGTAGCTCAGGTGATAGAAAGAATTCTGTAGGGAAATGACTTGATAAAGTGTAGGATGAGCTGGAAGCATGAGATAATTTAACCATTGCCTTAGATGGACCCTGCCACAAAAAGTCATGAAAACTAATGAATTTCTTTTTTATCAGCAGTTTCTATTGGAGGCCTATTATGTTACTGGAAATGTGGTCAGCATAAGAAATTAAAAAGAATTTTCTGACAGTCTTCTGCATTTCTTATAGGAAAATAGTATCACGCCTGGTTTCCCCTGTTAATCTCTAGTCCGAATATCGGAATAACCGCTTTGTTCATACTCTTGGAGTTGAAAGCAAGGGGAGAAAGCACACATTCTGCCTCCTGAAGTTAGTATTTCTTACTGCTTTGCCTGCAGAGATGGCCACCTTTTTATCCCTGTAACAATGCAGGTTGTCTGAAGTCTGTTTAAAATGTCTCCCTGCATCAACAGGGAACATAGACATTTAAAAATAATTTTATTTCATCTGGAAAGAGGGTATCTTGGGAGGGAAGTCAAGACCTCTGCCTGGAGGGCTGGCCCAGCAATAATTTGTTCATTGCTGAGTGCGTCTGGAAATCTGTTGAGGCTTTAGTTTTAATAGGATTTTTTTTTTGTTTTTCCCCCCAAAGGAGACTGTGTCCATGGCTGTTCACCTTAAAGGCATATGGCTTTGATATTAGATATTTCAGAAGGCTTGCTATTCCCCACAGCTGAGGAACCTCACTGCCCTCATCATCATGATAACAGTAGGCTCAGCTCAGCAGCCTGGGACTTCATACCTTGCTTGGAATCTCTGGTTTTCCCCCAGCGACTTTGGAATGGGTCTGATTCCATATCTACAACAAGATACAGGTTGCATGTGCTTATG
Organism: Kogia breviceps; assembly: GCF_026419965.1. NCBI lineage: Eukaryota > Metazoa > Chordata > Mammalia > Artiodactyla > Physeteridae > Kogia > Kogia breviceps. The sequence continues at coordinate 83,531,652 of NC_081312.1, read as the reverse complement.
AAGAATTGCTTATGTTGAGATCACTGGATCTTCATGGCATTCCCAGTTTCAGGGTGGAGACCAAAGGTCTCCAAGACACCCAGGCAGGGCTTGGCTTTTCCTCTGCTAGATCATCCATTTAATGAACACCTCCTGAGTACCTGCTATATACCAGGCCAGCACTGCCATTAAAGACAAGTAAGTCAGAGGATGTAGACTCAAGGAATTGTGACAATAATATGAAACTGTCTTTAAATTATAATTAATTAAATTACATAGCCTGATCAGGCTAGCAGTTTATAATTTTCAGCATATGCTACAGGATAATGAGTTTAGAAATCTACCCTGTAAATAATACTCTTCACATGGTAAGGTAAACTTTATGAAAAGTTTAAAGAGGTAACCCCCATGGTGGGGAGAGGGTAGGTGTCATTGGTGAAAAACCCTTTTCCCAGAAGTGTCTCCTTTCACCCCTCACATTCCCACAATATTTTTTCAATTTCTGTTTCAGGCAATAAAAATATTTAACTTTGCAGATTTTTTCTTTTTTTGGAGTGGCCAATTCATTAAGCTTATTAAAATGGCAGCTCAAACCACTTTATCATCCTAAAGCCCTTTAATTTCATCCTAAAGCTCTAGAATTTTCCTTTATGAGCCCAGAAAAGTTTTCTTCTTCCTTCCTATCATGTGGTTCTGCTTCCCTTAGGCTCCTACTTTCTGTTATGTAAGGGAACACACAACTAGAGGTGGTGGGTGGGAGCTTCCCAAATCCCAAGTGGAAGGGGAGAGAGTTGAGACAGTTCGTAGCGTGGATTCAGTTCCCTGATTTCAGAGCTAAGGAAATTGGAATTAAGAGATATTGAGGTGACTTGCTCAAGACCATGCAAGCAGCTCATGGCTAAATGAGGACCATGGAGATGGCATCTTGATTCCATGACTAGTGGCCCCTCCACTCCACTGCCGTCCCTCAGTGAGCACTGGTCCATCTCATTCTTCTTGTCTCATGTGTCTGTTCCTCATCATATTTATCTCAGCTGTTTCAGTTCTTCCTGAATCCTTTACCTTACCCTCACATCTGGAACAGTTTTCTCCCCTTCCTCAGTCACACACCTTACTGAGCACGCATCATCCTTCAGATAATGCACTCAGTCCAGACCTTACCAACATGAGTAAGACTGTGCCCTTCTCCAGGCTCTTTCCACAGCCACTGGCCATTCCTATCTTTGGAATGTAATTCATCTCTGTGACCTCCTGGCCACCTCCTCTCTTACATTCACAGTTCTACTCTCATGCCACCTCTTCTGAGAAGTAGCCTCATCCATTCCCTCTTTTCTGGCACTTAAACTTAACTCATTGCACTGCTAGTATCTGGGTATGTTCATCACTTAAAGATGAACGCTCAACCTCTAGCATGGTTCCTATCACATTGTAGGTTTTATTTTAATAAATGCTTGGTGAGTGATTGAATAAGGGATGGGTAAAGGAATGAATCCATTGTGTGGCTGCATTTGAGGTTGTTTGCTTCCCTCTCTCCTGGAGATACCTCCCAGCCACTGTGAGAAAATCAACACATTTACTACTGCTTCTGGAGCGCCTATGACTTGCCAAAAGCTAATCTAACCCCCGTTTGACAGGTGAAGAACCTCAGCTACAGAATAAACTAACTTGCCCAAGGTCACATGGCCAGGAGATTTGCGCTGAAATTTGACCTCAAGACTGCCAAGTTTAAGTGGGTGAATTATGCTGCATTACCTCACATGTCATATGCTTATATGAATATATTCATTTATTACTTGTAAAATTGAGATATTTAATTAAAATTCTATATGAAAGACATTTTCTTCTCCAAGTCGTACTCATCCCTTCTGCTGTAAAGTAATCACTGCCTCTCACTTTATTTTTTTATGGTACTTAGATGTTCACCATGCTCCTTACTCTATATAACTTTCAAAGATTGAGGTAAATATCATGTTTTATATTTTCTGAAATGTATTCGCATACAATGAACAGTTTTTATGATAGCGTGACATTGGAAAAAGATTGAAATCTCCATTTTTGAAAGAGGGCCAAGTTGAATTCCGTGCAGTTAGGTAATCCACCCAAGGTCTCACAAAGTACGGTGGCATAATTTTGACCACAACTAGGAAAAAAATGGGAAGTAAACATGATTGTTTCTTGACTTACTTATCTCAGTATCAGATCTTTCCGGATCTTGAATATTGAATTATATACTCTAATGGAGCTGTAAGGTGTGGTCTCTCCTAAGGCAAACTGCATTTTTATTTTTTATATTTTTATTATTTTTAATTTTTTGGTGGTACGTGTGCCTCTCACTGTTGTGGCCTCTTCCGTTGCGGAGCACAGGCTCCGGACGCGCAGGCTCAGTGGCTATGGCTCACGGGCCCAGCCGCTCCACGGCATGTGGGATCTTCCCGGACCAGGGCACGAACCCGTGTTCGCTGCATCAGCAGGCGGACTCTCAACCACTGCGCCACCAGGGAAGCCCCAAACTGCATTTTTAAAAGGGTATCTTTAAGATCAAAGAAACTAAAACTCAACTGTTAAACCACAATGGTAGGATGACAGGTAATCCCATCAGTAATTTGGGCAGCAAGAAACCACTTGTACTGAGAAGTGATAAAATCAGCCTCATCCAAGAGTGAGATCTAAGTTTCTCCCATTATGACTTCTTAGTAACATCCAATGGGATGTTGATGCTAGTTTCCACTCTTTATTTTCAATTTTTATTTCCTTATCTATGAAAGAGCTCTGAGGTGACCACTGAAGTAGACCCAGGGCTGTCCAAGTCTAGCAAAGAGAGCTAGACTGACATGGAAGTTGTGAAGCACGGTCCTGTTGGAGGAAACCACAGTGCAGACAAAGTTTAACTTAAATTGTTGGATCCTAAGAGTGACTCATATTTTATGTGGAAGACAAACCCAGAGATAAGGCATTTGATTAGAATTTGCTTTGATAGATCCCCAAACTGTAGCTGGTCACTTGATTCCAGGAAAAGCATGGAAACTCTTCAGGTCTTTAAGTGTGCGTGTCCAACAGGGAGAGGGAGAGAGACAGAGAGAGAGCTGTTTTTCGTTTGTTTGTTTTTAGTTGTTAAATGGATTAAACCTTGGTGCTTGACTAAGTATGGAAATAATTGTAGTTCGGCTAATGCAACATAAAATATTCCCTAATTAAATCCTATGTGAATAAATCTATAAATCATCTGTAAATATTGCTGAAGAATATACTCCCTTTTCATGCCAGAATTCTTTTTTGTCTATTTATTTATTTATTTTTATTGAAGTATAGTTGATTTACAATATTGTGTTAGTTTCATGTATACTGCAAAGTGGTTTGGTTATACATATATATGTATATTGTATATATCTATATGCTTTTTTTGATTCTTTTCCATCATAGCTTATTACAAGATATTGAATATAGTTCTCTGTGCTCTACAGTACGTCCTTGTTGTTTATTTAGAGAGAACTGTTTCAATCAATACCTTTCTGGTGTCTAACACTAAGGTACTGTCATTGTTGTCATTTTGGTGGGTGTTTCAGTTGACTCCATCAGACGTGAGATCAGCAGGTTCTAAACAAGGATGATGCATCTGTGAATACTAACAGAGGGGACTCCTGGCTGTGGTCCCGGAGTGGAGTGGTGGACACTCAGCAATGGTTGCTGAGTGGGGAGGACCAGGGGGTCTGAGTTCCCTGGAGGCATTGGGGCTGGAGGGTAATATGCAGGATCTGGGCATTATTAACTTTTTAGTCTATTTGTGCTCCATGTGTGTAAGTGCACATGAGCATGTGTGGACTTTGTCTTTCTTCCTTTTAATATTTTAAACGGCTTTTTGCATTCTGTCCCTGGAATTGTCATAATCGCTGAACTTATTCATCGGTTACCTGCACTTTAGATCATTGGGTGCTAGAACAGGGTGAAGATTGTGGTGTTTGTGTACCATCTGCCCAGTTAGATTACTGCCTTAACTCCTTTAGGGGCTTGTCCTTCACCTATTTGCAGTTTTTCCTGTCATTTTATGTCATTGCTTGAACATCTGGCAATTAAGTGCAGGATTGGGAAATACTTTCATGATATAAACTAAGGAACTAGTAACTTTGCTCTTAATTGCTGTTTTCATATTTCAGTGCTGTCCCTCCATTGTTGTATTGCAATGATATATCCGTAGACTCTGCCACGATTACCACTAGGTACACGAACAGTGCAGAGGGCTGTGGGCTAGAAGCCTATTTGCAACACTGCCCACACCTTACAGCCTTCTCTGGGGCTCCAGATTCCTGGGATAGAAATAGAAATTTTTGCCCCATAAATATAGGTTAAATCTCTCAGAGTGCCTTTCTGTTTTGTCTTGTTTTTCTATTTGGGAGAGTAGAGGTAGATTCTAACTAAGATTATGATATTTTCTGTCTCTTTTTTTGTTTGTTTTGCATTTTTTTTCTTTTTTATAAATTTATTTATTTATGGCTGTGTTGGGTCTTTGTTGCTGCATGCAGGCTTTCTCTAGTTGCAGTGAGCAGGGGCTACTCTTTGTTGTGGTGCATGGGCTTCTCATTGTGGTGGCTTCTCTTGTTGTAGAGCACGGGCTCTAGGCATGTGGGCTTCAGTAGTTGTGGCACATGGGCTCAGTAGTTGTAGCTCGTGGGCTGTAGAGCGCAGGCTCAGTAGTTGTGGCGCATGGGCTTAATTGCTCCGCGGCATGTGGGATGTTCCAGGACCAGGGATCAAACTCGTGTCTCCTGCACTGGCAGGCAGATTCTTAACCACTGTGCCACCAGGGAAGCCCCTGTTTTGCATTTTATTTTATTTTATTTTTTAAATCTTTTCATGGTATTTTCTTAATCAACAAATGAAACATGCTTTGCAAATATATATACTCCTATGTGAATGATGGATTTCAATATTTGAAATCATGAACTAAGCTTTTAGATATAAAATGTGGGGCTTTTTCATAGGTCTTGTTCGATACTCAGATTCCAATGCAACAAATATTTATTAAATGGCTAATTTTGTGCAAGGCAAGAAATTTGCCTCTTATGGTCTGGTGTCATGTGCTGAGGACATGAGTTCTGTGCTTATAACCCAGACTGTGGCTACTGCCATGAGACCCATCTTGCAGATGAAGACACCAGACTGGCAGTGGCAGGGAGAATCAACTTGGGTGCAATGGGTCATCATGTGACTCAGGAGAGATAATTTGATGTGCAGGGACAGGCCCTCAGTTTGGAAGGAAATCTGTTTTGGATTATCCCTAGATTATTAGAGAACAGAGTGTTTCAGGGAACGAGTACTCATGTTCATTCATTCGTTCAACAAATACTGAATGAACAACTTAATGTAGAAGGCACTGAGGAACAGAGAAATGAATGAGTCATTTTTCTGTGCTCTCCTGGAGTTTCCATTTTAGTAGGAAAAACAGACTTTAACAAAAACTTAAATACTTAATTGCTACCTTCAAACTGTAATTGTCCTGAAAGCAGAACAGTAGGGTGCTATGAGAAAAATAGGAGACACCTAATTTGGATATTCTGAAAATGTGACATTTAGGCAGAAATATGAGGAATGAAATTAGCCTGGTTAAGGTGGTGGGCTAGGGGTGGGGAGAAATGTCATGATTCAGACCAGGACAAGGCATGTGATAAAGTCCTGAGGCAGGCAGATGTGGTTAGGAAACTAAAAACAGGACAAAATAGAGCTTGGTGGGTATGAGGGAGAGTGGGTATGATCAGGCTGAGGAGGTTGGCTGGCTATGGTCATGAATTAAGTAACTTTATACTAAGAACAATGGAAAGGTTTTGAGCAGGGGCACAACGAAATCAGATCTATGTGTTTCAAGAAGAGGGTCTGGCTGCTGGTGGGAAGTAGGTTGAAACATGGTGAGGAATGCAGGGACAGCAGGAACAAGGCCATTTCAAGAGTTCTAGGTATTTTCGTCGAAAGCCTCTTTGCAATAAACATCTTTGCCTCAAGCATTTTTGCCTAAACATACTTGCTGCATAACTAATTGGCCATAAGGCAATTTTGCCATAAAAGATAAAATAGCAAAAAATAAAAGAAGGGCATGGAAAAGAACATAATGAAGCATGAAAAATGAATTACAAAATTAAAAAGACATTATTGCAGAATACAAATTATTTGAATACATTTAAAATGTGCATAGATTCATGGCAATGTTGCACAAATAACTGTTTTTATTTTATGGATTGTACCTAAATACTTGTCTTCAAAGTTTTCCATTCATAGTATTTTATACATATTTTTGCTTGTTAATTCATCTCTTTGTTTGGCATCACACATTTTCTTTTTTTTTCCTTTTTTTCTTTTTCCACTAATCTTTATTTTGTGTTTATTTTTTACATCTTTATTGGAGTATAATTGCTTTACAATGGTGTGTATAACAAAGAATATATATATTCTGTATAACAAAGAATCAGCTATATATATACATATATCCCCATATCTCCTCTCTCTTGCATTTTCCTCCCACCCTCCCTATCCCACCTTTCTAGGTGGTCACAAAGCACCGAGCTGGATCTCCCTGTGCTATGCAGCTGCTTCCCACTAGCTATCTATTTTACATTTGGTAGTGTATATTTGTCCATGCTACTCTCTCACTTTGCACACTTTTTCTTTTTCACTGAAATTTCCTCCTTCATTAAGAGGGGTACCAGCTCCACAGAAGACATGCAGATAGCCAACAGGCACATGAAAAGGTGCTCAATATCACTAATTGTTAGAGAAATGCAAATCAAAACTACAGCTAGGTATCACCTCACACCAGTCAGAATGGCCATCATTAAAAGTCTACAAATAATAAATGCTGGAGAGGGTGTGGAGAAAAAGGAAACCTCCTACACTCTTGGTGGGAATGTAAATTGGTGCGGTCCCTATGGAAAACAGTATGGAGTTTCCTTAAAAACCTAAAAATAGAGTATGATCCTGCATTCCACTCGTGCATGTATATCTGGAGAAAACCATAATTTGAAAAGACACATGTACCCCAATGTTCAAAGCAGCATGGTTTACAATAGCCAAGACATGGAAGCAACCTAAATGTCCATCAACAGATAAATGGAGAAAGATGTGGTATACTGTATATGTATATGCGATGGAATACTACTCAGCCATAAAAAAGAATGAAATAATGCCCTTTGCAGCAACATGGATGGACCTAGAGATTATCATATTAAGTAAAGTAAGTCACACAAAGACAAATACCATAGGATATCACTTACATGTGGAATCTCAAAAAATGATACAAATGAACTTATTTAAAAACAGAAATAGACTCAGACATAGAAAACAAACTTATGGTTACCAAAAGTGATGGGTGGGGGGGACAATAAATTAGGAGCTTGGGATTAACATATACACACTACTATATATAAAACAGGTAAACAACAAGGACCTACTGTATAGCACAGGGTACTACATTCAATATCTTGTAATAACCTATAATGGAAAAGAATGTGAAAAAGAATATATGTATTAGAATATAAAGTGTATGTATGTGTGTGTGTCTGCGTCTGTATATATATAACTGAATCACTTTGAAAAAAAAGAGATAACAGCTTCCAAATACTGGGATGTATATTTGTAACTGAGCTTTGAATTGTATTGTGAAAAGCCTCTACACTGCTGTTTGTTCTGGGCATAATGTCACTTTTGGACACAGTCCAAAATTCTGTGGGACATATGCGTTCAATCCTGTGCCTTTGAGACCCTCAGCGTTTTTCAGATTAAAGCAATATAAAAATGGGAGTACTGGGTTTCCCTGGTGGCGCAGTGGTAGAGAATCCGCCTGCCAATGCAGGGAACACGGGTTCGTGCCCCGGTCCGTGAAGATCCCATACGCCGCGGAGTGGCTGGGCCCGTGAGCCATGGCCGCCGAGCCTGCGCGTCCGGAGCCTGTGCCCCACAACGGCAGACGCCACAACAGTGAGAGGCCTGTGTACCGCCAAAAATAAAAAAAATTTTAAAAAGGGACTACTGCGTCAATGAAGAAATGAAACGAAACTGTCAACCAGTTATTTTATCCTTTACGGCAACCATGCCTTACGGCCAATTAAGTTACACAGGGAAAACATTTGCGGCAAAAGTGTTTGTGGCAGAGGAGTTTGTAGCAGAGAAGCTTATGGCGGAGGTACCGTACACACATTTCAGCAGTGTAAGCTAGGGATGATGGGGGTTTCTGTGTGAGTTGATGCTTTACGTGCCTACTGTGTTTGGGGTGCTCCGTCCGGATTAAATGTACTAATTGAGCTGTATGTTTCATGGGTGGTTTCTCAGTGCTCAAGGTTTGGCACTCAGTCCTCTGAACCAACTATGCATCTCTCATTTTGGGTTGTATTTAAGGATAGTATGTGTAGTGCTACGTGTTTCCTTAGAGCTTAGCACCCCGCAAAGTTTAAGGCAGCAGCTTCTATGAGCTCTGGCTTTTGTACTAGGCAGTGAAGTTTTGATTGTTTAACAGCCATCTGGCTGCCAACATTCTTACTATCTTTTTGACAGTTAGCCTGCCATGCTTTGGAAATGCCTTATTGCTATGTAGCATCAGGACTCCCCACGCAGGGAAACACTCCCAACTCTGGAGGGAGTGTTTCTACATTTGAGTATAAGGATCAGAGCCCCCTGACTTTGCAGGTCAGTCCTGCCACTGCTCTGAGTGCTGCTTCCCACGATGTGAGCCACGCAGCTCCGCAGCCACTGAGAGGCCCTCCCTGAAGACAGAGCCATCGAAGAGTGGGCAAGTCTTTTCACTTAGTTGCTTACTATGTTGCATCAGGCTTTTTTATACTTGGGTAGGCTGTGAGAAACATAGTATAGTGGAACGACCACAGACTTTGGAGATAGCTCTGGCTCAGTTGTGCTGTGTGGAGCTCTGTAACCTTAAGCGTACTGTTGAACCTCTCTAAGCCTGACTACCCTTGCCTGTGAAAAAGGGCTAATGCTACTACTACCCTTCTGGGATTCCTGTGAGGACAAAATATGATGGCATATGCAATGTCTTACACAGGGCTTCCCCCACTGCAGGCATCTGATAACTGTGAGTTTCCTTCCCTATGTTAATCACATAATAACTAGCTTGCCTGATGTCTCCCAGGGGCCCCAGGCCTTCTGCGGTAATGGGATCATCTCACCACATCCTCATTTTTGATAGCTGACTTGAGAGAATTTCACTTATCTGTGCTGTTCCTTCTGAGGGCACAGATAATTAAATTTTCGGTAGAAGTATGAGGCAGATAAGACTATAAACTCTGAGGACATCTGACTATAATTTGTAGGCTGTCAGTAACATAATACAACCAGTCTGGCCTCTGGACTCTGACAAATGCACGAGAAAAGAGTGTTGCTCTCAAATAGTTGAGAGTGTATCCTTCACCTGTAAATGTGTTTAAATCTCCTTCCAACCCTTGATGATCATCTACCATGTCTTTGGATTAATAAGTCCATATACGCATTAACTACATTCAGAGAACTGCTTTTTCATTGGGCCTAAATTTACCCTTTGCTACCCTCAAGTCATGCTTCTTGGTTCTAATATTTTCTTGGATTGAGGAATAAATTCTTATTTATGCCTGTTTTCATTTTAGGTGGATGAGCTACAGTGAAAAAGCACTGGACCTGGGCTCAGGAAACCAGCTTAGAGTCTCAATTCTGCTACTTGTCATTTGGATAGAGGTGTTTCTTTGAGATCAATTTTCACACTTGTGAAATGGTGACAATTCTACTTTCTCTGCTCCCTTTCTAAGGTGGCTGTGAGGATGGAAGGATAACGTTGAAAGGTATGTGAAATGTAAAGCGTCGCTCACGTGATTTTCATCACGCAGCTGAACTGCCACAGAGATAAAAAAATAATTCTGATGTCAGGGCCTCCCCCCAATCCCAGTTTTACTGAGTCAGAGTCTCTAGGGGGGGACCCAGGCACTTCTATTAAAAAAATATATCAGTATGTGCAGCAAGGATTGAAATCCACTGCCCTTTAAACATACAGGATGACATCACTATTCACAGTATTATAGACTTCACTGGCTTCACAGGTGAGCTGGAATCCTTTGGGTTCATCTTCAGCTGAAGCTCTTTACCCCTCACACTTTAAGTAATTATTCTCAGACCTAGCTGCATCCATTTCCTCCATGCTCATCACCTGTATCTACTTACTACAGCCCAGTTCTCCAGCCACACCAGACTAGCTGCCGTTCACTGAATACCCCATTCACTTGCCTGCCTTTGTGATTCTGCTCAGTGATTCCTTGAGAGGATGTTCTTACTGGGTGTGGGGACCTGGTCTTCTTGTAGCACTAATGGAGACATAGATGCTTCAAATAGGAAGTGATCTTATGACCATTCAATTTATATTCTGCTTTATAGAGGAAAACCTTGTGACTAAAGAGGCTAAGTGACGTTCTTGAAGTGACAAAGGTAGTTCATGACAGGGTCAGGATTAGAATCCAGGTCTCCAGACTCCAGGGCAGTGCTCTTTACACGACTTACCCTAGTAAAAATATTAATTGAACACCTATTGTATTCCAGGCACTGGCTTACAGTTGTACTATAAATATGCAGAACAGTCTCCTGTATCTATCATGCCAAATACAGAGCATTTGTCTCTAGCACTTATAATTTAAAAAAATTATCCCTTTTACTATACGTAAATATACACTCAATCTTTAAATCTTTTTGGGACAGTATACTTTCTCCTAAAGTATATTCTTCTACATTTGCCTTGCCTTATGCATTTGACCTGAGTTCCATGAGGTCAGGGCCTTCTCTTCGGGGATTTCAACCACTCTCCTCAGCCAAGCTCAGATTATTAGCAGAGATGGGGCTGCTTCTGGCTCATTTTCCTCAATCCAGGCACTCACATGCAGCTGCCTCACTGTCATTCCCTTAAATTGTAGTAGTCTCTACATCTTCTAGCTTCAAGTCTTGTGTCCTGACACCAGCTCTGCAGGATTCAATTACCTGAAGTTTGTTCTCAGTATTTCACTTTGGGAGAAATTTGTCAAATATAAAAACAAAAAAAATTTGATACAAGGATTTTGTTAGGATTTACAGAGCCCAGCTTGGGCCAGCGCATACTCAATCTAATCTTCAAAGTTACCCTGTTTATAGCTATGGAGTCATGCAAGTAATCTGACTCTCAGCTCAGATTGCAACAGAAAACCGTTAAGTATATAGATTAAAGGTGTAGAAGGGTAAGTTCAGGAAGCTGTGATTTATCTTCTCGTCCTTTCTGATTCAGTTTGGTTTAGGAACAGAGATGCAGGGGTTGGAATTGCTGATCACTAGAGAGTTCTTCCTGAGAGTGGAAAGAGTAGCCTATACTTCCGTGTTTGACAACCCAGTATCTGAAGGACTCCATTGAGCAATGTGTACCAAGTTCATTGTCCTTTCAACATTTCCTCTGTGTCTTTGCATTTATGAGGCCCCTTCATTTCCAGCACATCAGCAACATCAGTTTAGAAAATGAGCAGTAGTGATGGATCAGTACTACATGTTACAAGATCACTTGTTGACTAATGTCTACGGTAGTGAAGAAAAATTAGCAAACTCATGATTTCTATGTTTCTAACACCAGAGACTAAAAAGTGTTGTGTAAAATAAGCCTGCTTTCATGAAAACCCCTAGAACTAGATTGTGAGTTTTAAATCTTGAAAGATCTATATTTCCACCTAGGGGAGCAGAATTAGGCAAATACTGAAGATTGGTGTAAACAGAGGACATACTAACTTTTAAGCTGTTATTTACTTTTTCTTCGTGAAAGAACGATCCGTGCATTTGTAGTTATTGTTTTCTGCTATGGCACTTAATTAAAACTTGGTTTTTAGCCACATTCTCGTACGCTTTTTCCATGCAGTTTTAAAATTCAACAAATACTTAGTGAATACTTAGAGTGCTCTAGGAATGATTCTAGGTGCTGAGGAAACCACAGTGGACAAATGTGTTCCAGCCAGTGCAGGAGACAAAGGGGTGTATCTTTATTTATTTATTTATTTATTTTTGACTGCATTGGGCCTTCATTGCTGTGCATGGGCTTTCTCTAGTTGTGGTGAGCAGGGGCTACTCTTTGTTGCGGTGCACGGGCTTCTCATTGCAGTGGCTTCTCTTGTTGCAGAGCACAGGCTCTAGGCATGCGGGCTTCAGTAGTTGTAGCACACGGGCTCAGTAGTTGTGGCTCGTGGGCTCTAGAGCGCAGGCTCAGTAGTTGTGATCCATCGGCTTAGTTGCTCCACAGCATGTGTGATCTTCCCAGACCAGGGCTCAAACCTGTGTCACCTGCACTGACAGGTGGATTCTTAACCACTGTGCCACCAGGGAAGCCCGACAAGGGGTGTATCTTTAAAGAGACTTAATAATATTGACAAACTTATGACAGAAGTGATGAATGGAAAACAGAGAGAACGATATTATGTCAGTATTATGACATAGTATGAGTGTGTTTCATGTTTGGTGATTGCGATCATTGTTGCTTTTGTTGTGGTCATCCATTTACAATGCTTGGTGTCAGTTTATTTATCTCTTATAAAAGTTAAATACAGTGTGTGTGTGTAAAAAAAAAAGAATACCGAAAGAAAAAAAAGGCTGATTACACTCAAAACCTGAAATCCATAGGGCTACAAATGTGATAGTGACATTTGCAAAGTGTGTGGCTATAAAACAGTAATTTACACATTTGAATTATTTTCATGAAAACACTAAACCATCTCTCTGCTAGATTTAAAATGCTATTGTCTTAGTGTTGAGAAAGTACATGAAATAAAATCAATTATGCTCTGCCAAAAAAAAAAAGAAAAAATGGAATGAAAAGGGAAATATAACCACAGATTATACATTTACTAAAAAGATAAGATGATATTTTGTAGACCTATATACCATCAGGTTAGGATAAACTAGATAAGATGTATAAATTTTTAGAGAATAAAATATATCAAAACTGACTCAAGAAGAGTTTAAAAAGTCTAAATGATCCTATAACTAGTAAAGGAATTTAACCCATTATTTAAAAGCTTCCTGCAAAGAAAACATCAGCCCCAGTAGTTTTAGAGGTGAGTTCTACTAATAATCTGAGGAGCAGGTAATTCTAAACTTTCAGATAATAAAAAGGAGAGAATATTTTGTCAGTTGGTCTCACAAGGTGACTAAAAACTTGGTGCTAAAACCAGACAAGGACATATAAGAAAGGAAAATTACATGGCAGTTTCACTCATGAACATAGATGAATGAAAATGCTAAATAAAAATGTTAGCAAATGGAATCTGGTGATATATTAACAAAATATAATAAATTACGACCAAATTAGATGTTTTTCAAAATGCAAAATGAATTAAACATTAGAAACTATATTATTGTAATTCACTATTTTGAAGTTGGAAGTGAATAAAAATATGGTAATCTTGATAAATGTAGGAAAAACATTTAATGAAATCCAACAACCATTCATTATAAAAATTATAGCTAACTGAGAAAGCAAACTTTCTGAACCTATTTAAGAGTAGCCACAAAAAGACCTACAGCAAACATAATACTTAATGGCAAAATGTTAAAATTACCATTCTGTTTAAAATCAGGAACAAGACAAAAATGCCTGGTATCACTGCTTCAAAGCAAATGGTAAATCAAGAAAAAATAATAAAATGTATAAGGATTAGAAAACAGGAACCAAAATATGTTATTATATGTAGATGAAGGAAATTTTTGAATAAAAATATGAAGAATCCATAGACACACCTCAGAAATATCAAAGGTTCAGTTCTAGATCAACACAATAAAGCAAATATTGAAATAAAGTGACTCACACAAATTTTTTAGTTTCCCAGTGCATATGAAAGTTATGTTTATACTATACTTTTATTAAGTATACAATTGCATTTTATCTAAAAAAGCAGTGTACATAATATAATTTAAAAATACTTTATTGCTAAAAATTGCTAGCCATCATCTGAGCCTTCAGTGCTTTGTAATCTTTTTCCTGCTGGAGGGTCTTGCCTTGATGTTGATGGCTGCTGACTAATCTGGAAGGTGGCAGGCAATGCTGTTTGATATCATTTTACCCAAAGAAGAACTTGCTTCAAAATTGGAGTCAATCCTCTCAAACCCTGCCACTACCTTATTAACTAAGTGTATGTCATATTCTAAATTGTTTGTGGTCATTTCAACAATCTTCCCAGCATCTTCACCAGGAGTGGATTCCATCTCAAGAAACCAATATTGTCATTGCTCATCCTTAAGAAGCAGCTCCTCATCTGTTGTGATCATGAGATGGCAGCAATCCAGTCACATCTTCAGGCTCCACTTTTAATTCTTGTTCTCTTGCTATTTCCACCACATCTGGGGTTACTTCTTCCACTGAAGTCTTGAACCCCTCAAAGTTATACAGGTTTATGGGATATTTGAGGGTTGGAATCAACTTCTTCCAAATTCATATTAATGTTCATAGTTTGACCTCTTCCCATGAATCACAAATTTTTTTTTTTTCAGTACGCGGGCCTCTCACTGTTGTGGCCTCTCCCATTGCAGAGCACAGGCTCCGGACGCGCAGGCTCAGCGGCCATGGCTCACGGGCCCAGCCACTCCGCGGCATGTGGGATCTTCCCGGACCCGGGCACGAACCCGTGTCCCCTGCATCGACAGGTGGACTCTCAACCACTGCGCCACCAGGGAAGCCCACAAATGTTTTTAATGACATCTAGAATAATGAATCTTTTCCAGAAGGTTTTCAATTGACTTTTCCCAGATCCATCAGAGGAATCACTGTTTATAGCAACTTTAGCCTTACAAAATGTATGTCTCAAATAATAAGACTCAAAAGTCAGAATCACTCTTTGATTCATGGGCTGCAGAATGGATGTTGTGTTATCAGACGTGATAACAACGTGAATCTTATACATCTTCATCAGAGCTCTTGGGTGACCAGGTGCATTGCCAATGAGTAGTAGCTCTCAACAGCAGGCTTAAAATATTCAGTAAACCATGTTGTAAACAGATGTGCTGTTTTCCAGACTTTGTTGTTCCCTTTTTAGAGCACAGGTAGAATAGATTTAGCATAATTCTTAAGGACCCTAGAATTTTGGGGATGGTAAGTAAGCATTGGTTTCAACTTCAAGTCACAAGCTACATTGACCCCTAACAAGAAAGTCAGCCTGTCCTTTGATGCCTTAAAGCTAGGCATTGACTTCTCTCTAGTTATGAAAATCCTAGATGACATCATCTTCCAATGTTTTGTCTACATTGAAAATCTGTTGTTTAGTGTAGCCACCTTCATTACCTTAGCTAGACATTGC
The DNA here is from genome assembly GCF_026419965.1 of Kogia breviceps. Lineage (NCBI taxonomy): Eukaryota > Metazoa > Chordata > Mammalia > Artiodactyla > Physeteridae > Kogia > Kogia breviceps. The sequence goes on along the minus strand of NC_081312.1, from coordinate 83,516,368 downwards.
ACTTTTATCTTATGGAGACAACTTGAAGGCAACTTGAGACAACTTGAAGGCAACTTAAGACAACTTAAACCTCATGAACCAACCACTGCTCGCTTCAGACTTTTCTTCTGCAGCTTCCTTACCTCTCTCAGCCTTCACAGAATTGAAGAACATTAAGGATTTGTTCTAGATTAGGCTTTGGCTTAAGGGAATGTTGCAGCTGGTTTGATCTTCTATCCAGACCACTAAAACTTTCTCCATATCAGCAGTCAGGCTGTTTCGCTTTCTTATCATTCATGTGTTCACTGGAGTAGCACTTTTAATTTCCTTCAAGAACTTTTCCTTTGCATTTATAACTTGTCTAACTGGTGCACAAGACCTGGCTTTTAGCCTGTTTTGGCTTTTGACGTGCCTTCCTCACTAAATCATTTCTAGGTTTTGATTTAAAGTAAGAGACGTGTGACTCTTCCTTTCACTTGAACACTTAGAGGCCACTGTAGGGTTATTAATTGGCCTGATTTCAATATTGTTGTGTCTTAGGGAATAGGGAGGCCTGAGGAGTGGGGAGAAACAGGGCAATAGAAGTTGGTAGAGCAGTCAGAACACACACGACGTTTATTAAGTTTACCATCTTGTGTGAGTGCATTTCATGGCACTCCCCCACCCCCAATTACAAAGTAACATCAAAGACCACAGATCACCATAATAAGTATAATAACAAAGAAAAAGTTTGAAATACTGTGAGAATTAATCAAAATGTGACATAGAGACGTGAAGTGAGCAAATGTTATTGGAAAAACAGCGCTGATAGACTTGCTTGATGCAGGGTTGCCACAAACCTTCAATTTGTAAAATGTGCAACATCTCTGAAGTGCATTAAGTAAAGCATAACTTTGTACAGGCATATCTGTACAAAGTTTATGGTTACATCTCAGGTATGTTAAGGTTCTTGGACTCAGAAATGTAACTTACTTGAGGGGAAAGAGAAGTTTCAGGGTTCATATATGTTGGACATTAGCCATTGGCAGGCTCAGTGCTAGGTTGTTTATTTAGAATAATAATGATTATTATTACTGTAGCTACCATTTATTGGACACCAACTCTCCAGCCAAGAACAGTCTAAATTTTCACAGTTAATATTTCTAATTTTCACACAAACTGCAAGTTATTATTCAAGGTAAGATTCTCCTTATTTTACAGATGAGAAAACAGATTCAGAGAAGTAAGGTAACTTACTCGAGTTCACATAGCTAGAAATGGACAGAACTAGCATTTCAAAAAGGGTTTTTTTGTGGTCTGAGCCTGTGTATAGTAATACAGGCAGCTTCCCTAAGGTACCAAGCTTGTGTCCTGTTGATGTCCTTGATGCTCAAGAAATATCTGTGGGGAATAAAGACGCAGACATAGGGAATGGACTTGAGGACACGGGGAGGGGGAATGGTAAGCTGGCACAAAGTGAGAGAGTGGCATGGACATATATACACTACCAAACTTAAAATAGATAGCTAGTGGGAAGCAGCTGCATAGCACAGGGAGATCAGCTCTGTGTTTTGTGACCACCTAGAGGGGTGGGATAGGGAGGGTGGGAGGGAGATGCAAGAGGAAGGAGATATGGGGATGTATGTATATGTATAGTTGATTTGTTTTGTTATACAGCAGAAACTAACACACCATTTTAAAGCAATTATACTCCAATAAAGATGTTAAAAAAATAAATCCCTTAGTTTTCAAATCAAAAAAAAAAGAAATATCTGTGGACTATTTCACTTGGAGCCTGGGTCAAAAACCTGTCTCACAAAAGGATCAACTTGTCTTAAAAATCAGGAATATTGGCTTGATTAAAGCAGCTATCACATTTCAGCATGTTTTGATTCCTTTGCTCCTTCTCTCAGGACCAGAAGTGACTTCCTAGGTCTTTATGCTGTTTGGGTGCTAGAAAGAATAGAGGACGTCAGTATTAGTTTTCTAAGGCTGCCATAACAAAATAGCATAGACTGGGTGGCTTAAAGAACAGAAATTTATTTTCTCACCATTCTGGGGATTAGAAGCGGAAGATCAAGGTGTTTGTAGGATTGGTTTCTTCTGAGGTCTCTCTCCTTGTAGAGGGCTGCCTTCTCGTTGTATCCCCCACATGCTTGTTTCTCTGCGTTGTCAGTGTCCTAACCTCCTCTTCTTATAAGGACACCAGTCATATTGGATTAGGGCTCACTTTAACAACCCATTTTAACTTAAGTATCTCCTTAAAGGCCCTAACTCCAAATACAGTCACATTCTGAGGTACTGGGCTTAGGAGTTCAATTTAAGAATTTGGCAGGGGGTGACACAATTCAGCCTATAACATCAAAGGGGAAGAGTAGGGTGGATTTGCAGTCTCAGAAAAATTGGATACTTTATGGATTTGTGTCGTAATGAGTCCTTAAGGGCATTCCTACCTGGACAAAGAACAGCAGTAGGCAGCCCTCCAGGCTCCTAGGCAGTTAACAAGAGCGTGGTGGCTCACACTTCAGCTCCAGAAAACTGGACTCACTAATGAAAGGACAAATGCATGGTCAGCTCTGCACTGAGAACAGAAGCCACCAACAGGATATCCCTGCCTCCTTGCTTTCCCTTCATCTTTTAGGAAGCTTCCAAGGCCTGGTGAGTGGAAGCTTCAAAATGCCCACCCAGCTCGCCATGCATTCATCAATTCATCAACTCTGATAGGACAACAGGAACTTAGAATCGGTCCCAAATTCCCAGATGGGTTTAGAAAATAATAAATCTGTGACATTTCATGAAGTATTCTTTAAGGTCATGTTTTAGCATCAGAAACCATACAGGGCCCAGGTAGAGGAGAGCAGGGGAAGAAACCTGCATAATGAAGCCACATTTGACAGCATCCCTCGTGCTCCCTCTCCCCTATTCTTAGCTTCTTCCCATGTTCTTTATAAAACAGAAACAGAGCTTTCTCTTTGGAAGATAAATCTGGAGGCAGCCTTGAACCCAACCCAAAGGGAATTTCCTTAAGAGCCAGGCCACCATTTAGTGGTGGCCCTAGCCCAGTCCTTTAAATTGGTCAAGAGATATTGAAACTGTCTTTCCCTGCTGAGTGGGGACCATGGCTCTCTAGGGAACTCCTGTAGTCTTCATTTGAATTTACATTGACCTTCAATCTCAAATTGGTAAACTTGTGCATAGTTGTATATTATTTATTGCAGTTTTTTTAAAAATTGAAGTATAGTTGATTTATAATGTGTTAGTTTCAGGTATACAGCAAAGTGATTCAGTTATATATGTATGTGTGTGTGTGTGTATATATATATATATATATATATATATATATATATTCTTTTTTTACAGTTTCTTCCATTATAGCTTATTACAAGATATTGAGTATAGTTCTATAGTTCTGAAGGTTATTACAAGGTTCCTATATAATAGGTCCTAGTTGGTTATCTATTTTGTATATAGTAGTGTGTATATTTTAATCCCAAACTCCTAAATCCATAGTTTTATATTTAAATTGCCTTAGCATTGTGCTCAGAGAAAGACTCAAAGAATTGAGGAATTGGGAGTTAGGTCTCGAGGGTTTTAATGGGGAAAACATTCAGTGGTTTGAGTGATGGTTGGGTAAGGTTAAATGATGAGCATTTAAAGAATAATATTATTTTTTAGCCTTACATTTCTGGAGTATACCACCTTTGTCATGATTCATTGGGTTTTTTGGCTTAGGGCTTGGACTTAGAATGTTAAATGTTCTTGAACCTTAAAATTTACTTAAAGCATCACTGTGATATTTAAAGGAAAATGGTTAAACTTTCATTTTATGGAGAGAGTGTGGAGGGCAGTTAGCATTTATCAAATATTTGCTGTATGCTTGGCACTGTGCTAGTAACTTTATATTATTTCCCCATTTAATAAAAAATAATGTGGTGGTTAACATTTAGCACTAAGATAAACCTCTAGCATGGATTCAAGGCTTGGAGGGAGCCACGAGAAATGCAGGATGCCTGATCTGCTTATATCCTCTAACCTCTCCTTTTTCTCCCACCTCATTTCCCACAGGCATGGTGGCTGTACTTCATTCACTTTTATTAAACAGTGATTTGGAACAGACAGCTTTTAGGAGATGCTCTGAATTGAAATTCACCTCCAATGAAAGTCCTTACTTGACCACCCTGTCTAGAGAAGCCACCCATATCACTCCATCAAATCCTTCTATTTCATTAACTTATAGCATTTCTTACAATCCTATATTTTTCATGTTTGTTATAATCTGGATCCCCTTCTAGAATGCATTCTATCTTGTTCTCTGCTGTGTCCACAGTGCCTCAAACAGTGATGGGCACAGAGTAAGTTTCAATGGTTATTTGTTGCATGATCTATTAATGAACAGATTCAGACAAATGATAGTAACCCAACTAACTGACTGACTGGTTTGGATGAGATCATGATGTTTGGAAGAAATCAAAGCTCTTGCTGACAGTGGCAGAAATCTCAAGCTTTTCCCATGAATTCACAGTAATATAAGTCTGAACTTACTTCCAACATGCCATTGTAATGTCTGATGTATTACTTAGCTCACCAACGTATGCTTCCATTTTCTTATAATTAATATTTCCTGAGTGAGGCACCACCACCAGACACAATGCCAGTCACCACAGAACCTGGAGTAAAATAGTGAGTGGGGCTAACATTTATTGAGCATTTTCTATATGTCTTGAACACTTGTGTAACTCACCCTGCTATGTAGTATTTTATTGCTTGGATATTACATAATTTTTAAGTATATTAATCTTTTGCTGGACATATGGCTTGTTTCCATTTTTTGCTATTCATCTTATGAATATTTTAATGCATGTCTCCTGGTGCACACAGGCAAGTATTCCTCTAAGGCATTGGTTCTTATATTGTGGTCCTCGGACAAGGCACTTAGCCTCCATCCTAGACATACTGGTTAGAATTTCTGTGGATAGGACCCAGTAATCTGGGTTTTAACAAGCTCTCCAGATGATTATCATGCACATTAGAATCACCTGGGGAGCTTTCAAAAAAAACCACCAATAGCTGAGCCCTACCGAGGAGTGATTAAGTCATAATTGCTTAGGATGGGGCCAGGTGATTCTACTGTGTTGTCAGAGTTGAGAGCTACAGCTCTCAGGTATGTAAGTAGGAGTGGGATTATAGGTTATAGCGTACAGGTTTGTTAAATTTTTACAAGTGAAATCAAAATTGTTTTTCCAAAAGGGGGACTTAAAAGCTTTTGCACAGCAAAGGGAACCATCCACAAAATGAAGAGACAACCTACTGAATGGGAGAAAATATTTGCAAGGGAATTGACCGATAAAGGGTTAATACCTGGCATATATAAACAACTCATACAACTCAACATTAAAAAAAAAAAAAAACGATTAAAAAATGGGCAGAAGACCTGAATAGACATTTTTCCAAAGAGGAAATGCAGATGGCTAACAGGCACAAGAAAACATGCTCAGCATTTATGATCATTAGAGAAATGCAAGTCAAAACCATGATGAGATATTACCTCACACCTCCCAGAATGGCTGTCATCAAAGAAACACAAATAACATGCTGGGAGGGTGTGGAGGAAAGGGAACACTTGTGCACTGTTGGTGGGAATACAAATGGGTGCAGCCACTGTGGAAAATATTGTGGAGGTTTCTCAGAAAACTAAAAATAGAACTACCATATGACCCAGCAATTCCATTCCTGGGTTTATATCAAGAAAAAAATCCCAAAACCCTAATTTGAAAAGATACATGCACCCCAGTGTTCATAGAAGCAGTATTCACAATTGCCAAGATATGGAAGCAAGCTGAGTGTCCATCAACAGATGATAGGATAAAGGTGTGGTATATATATATATATATATATATATATATATATATATATATATATATATATACAATGAAATACTACTTAGCCAGAAAAAAGAATGAAATTTTGTCATTTATAACAACATGGATGGACTCAGAGGGTATTAATGCTAAGTGAAATAAGTCAGGCAGAGGAAGACAAATACTGTATGACATCATTTATATGTGGAATCTAAAAACTTAGTGAATATAACAAAAAAGCAGCAGACTCACAGATATTGAGAACAAATTAGTGGTTACAAGTGGAGAGAGGGAAGGGGGAGGGGCAATATAGGGGCATGGGGTTAAGAGGTATAAACTATTATGTATAAAATAAGCTACAAGGATATATTGTTCAATCGGGATATAGCCAATATTTTATAATAACTATAAATTGAGTATAACCTTTAAAACTTGTGAATCACTGTATTGTATACCTGTAACTTATATACTATTGTATATCAAGTATAGTTCAATAAAAAAATTTAAAACTCCAAACCACCCTCCCACCCCAAAAATTATTGTCCCAATTTATGCTGACAGCCACTCTTTATGAGTGTGCCTGTTGCTCCATATCTTGACTAAAATTTGTATTTTTTGATAAATAGCAAAATAGTACCATTTTGATAGGTATGAAATATCTTATTATAATTTTAATTTGTATTTATTTGACTAATAATGGCACTTGGCATCTTTTTATATGTTTAAAGGCCAACAATATTTTACTTCAGTGAAATGCCTGTTCTTCTGCCTTTTTTTTTTTCTACTGGGTTGTCTATTTATTGATTTGTAGTAATTCTTTATGTATTCTGGATGCTAATCCTTTGTTGGTCCTGTATATGGACCAATGATCTTCCTTCTAATTTTTGGCTTATCTTTTTATTCTCTTTAGGGAGTATTTTGATTAACAAATTCTTTTATGTCATTGAATTTCTGTCTTCTGTTAGGGTTTGTGTTTTGTTTTGTTTTTCCTGTTTGAGAAATCTTTGCCTACCCAGAATCCAAAAGATATTCTCCTGTACTTTCTTCTAAATGTTTTAAATTTTTGCCTTTCCCATTAGTACTTAACCCACCTAGAATTTATTTTTTAGTCAGTGGTCTAAAGTAGATACCTGTTTTTACTTATTTTCTTTGTGGATAAACAGTTGTCTAGTACCATTTGCTAATTAACCCATCCTTTCTTTACTAAACTGCCATACCAGCCTTGTTCATGTGTCTGTTTTAGATAAAAGCGTGGGTCTGTTTCTGAGCTATCTATTTTATCTATTGGTCAGTTTTTTTTTTCATCCATGAGACAGTGCTTCACTGTTTAATGTTTATAGTTTATAATCAGTCCTGATACATGACAGAAGAACAAGGCTGGTTCTTCTCTAAAAACATCTTAGGCTATTTTTAGTGCTTTTCATTTCAACGATTTAAGAATTAGCTTCTTAGTTACTATGAAAAGTCTTGCTAGAATTTCTATTAGAAATTCATTGAATCTTTACATCAATTTGAGCATGTATATCATCTTTTAAAATGTTGACCCTATTAATTAAGAAAGATAGTATGTCTATTTGTTTTTTGATGTCTTTCAACAAAGTTTTATATTTTCTACATACAGTTTTACAAAAGTTTTATTGAGTTTATTTTCTGGGTTCCTTATATTTTTCTTGTTATTATAAATAATATCTTTACTTTTTAGCTGCATTTTCTAACTGTTGATGTCTGTATATGGAAATGAAATTGATTTCTGTACATTAATCGTATGCCTGGCAACCTATCTAAATTCTTTTTAAAATTCTAATAGTATTTCATAGATCATTTTGAATTTTCTAGTAAACAATTTCATCATCTATAAATAATTGTTTTCTTTTTCTAACCCTTATACTATGTGTGTGTGTGTGTGTGTGTGTGTGTGTTTGTGTGTGTGCGCGTGTGTGTGTGTGTGTAAGCCTTATTACTTACTGGAACACTAAGTTGCATAGAAGTGTTGGTAGTGGGCATCCTTGCCTTGTTCCTGATTTTAAAGATACTGATGTTTTCAACATTTCATCATTGAGTAATGTATTTGTGGTAGGATATTTGTCTCCTTGTGTTTTAGCTACTCTTGAGGGGTCTAAGAAAGTTTCCTTCTATCTCTAGTTAGCTAAGAAATTTATCTTGAGTAGTTGTCAAATTTTAACAATTGCTATCTGGTCTGTTTCAAAATAATTATTCAGGCCCACACCCTTTAGTCAGTTAATATGGTGAATTATATTAATAGATTTTCTAATGTTGAATCAACCTTGCTTCCTAGAATACATCCCACTGGTCATGATTCATTTTCTCTTCCTACAGTCAGCATTAAACTTTCTAATGTTCAGGATATATTTACGTCTGTTGTAGTGGGTAAGATCACATAATTTTCCTTTATATGGTCCTATCTTGTGTTGGTATCAAGGTTTTACCCACTTCACAAAATATGTTGGATGAGTATCCCCTCTTTTCCTAGTCTATGAAAATGTTTGTATAAATGATTCTTTATAATTGCCAAAGTTTGCCTCTAAAATAATGTGGGCCTGTTACTTTCTTTTTGCAAACATTTTGCTCTGTGCATTTTACTGAAGTATCACACACATTCAGAGAAGAGGAATCCTGATGAATTATCACAAACTGAACACACCCCTTCAACCAGCACCCAGATCAAGAAGGAAAACACTGCCAGCACCACTTAAGCCCCTGCCATGCCTCCTTCCCATCACTCCTCCTACAAGATTTTAAAAGTTAGAAGTACTCCAATTTTCTAACACCGATAACATGCATTATTAGTTGTGCTTATTTTTGAACTTTATATAAGTGAAATTCTAGAGTATATACGTCAAATGTTTTGAGAACTCATAGATTTCTTTAATGGTTATAAAGTTATTCTTTTTATTTCTTTATATTCTTTTTGATAACATATTTTTCTAAAATTTTGTCTGCATCTAAGTTTTCAAATTTGTTGGTGTATACTTATTCAGAGTATTTTAAATTCTCTTTTTAATCAGTGCAATATCAGTGGTTAGGTTTCCATTTTATTCTATTTCTGCCATTTATTTTACTAGATCTGTCTTTTTAAGTGCTTGTCAATCTTTATTAGTCTTTTCAAAAACTAACATTTAGCTCTGTTTTCTTGGTTTAGTTTCTATTACGTTATTTTATTTCATTCTTATTATATTTTCCTACTTTCTTTGGGTTTATTCTGTTATTTTCATAACAAGTTTTATTCTTATATCAGTAATTTTTAGTCTTTTTTTTTAGTTTATTTTCTTTATTTTTTTGGCTGTGTTGGGTCTTAGTTGTGGCATGAGGGGTCTTCATTGCGGTATGTGGGATGTTTCATTGCAGCACGGGCTCTTTGTTGTGGCACACGGGCTTCTTTCTAGTTGTGGTGTGTGGGTTTTCTCTCTCTAGTTGTGGCGTGTGGGCTCTAGAGTTTGTGGGCTCTGTATTTTGTGGCACGCTGGCTCTGTCGTTGAGGTGCGAGAGCTCAGTAGTTGTGGCGTGTGGGTTTAGTTGCCCCGCGGCACGTGAGATCGTAGTTCCCTGACCAGGGATCAAACCCACGTCCCCTGCATTGGAAGGTGGATTCTGAACCACTGGACCACCAAGGAAGTCCCCTGTCATCTTTTCTTATATATGTACGTAGAGATTATTTTAAAACAATGACGTTTGTTTATCAACAAGCTAAGTATTATTTTAGCTGCATCCAATGTTTTAAGAAGCAGCATTTTCATTATAATTTAATTCTATGCTTTTTCCCCCTAAATTTCATTATATGTTATTTGACATATGAATTATTTCAACTTTTTTTTCCAAAATCGAGTTCTCTTTTTGGTTTTGATTTCTAACTTTATTGTATTGTAGTAAAATATGTCTTCTGTCTAACACTGATTTTCAGACTTTTTGGAGACTTGCTTTGTGATGTAGAATGTATTTGATTTTTATAAATGCTTTATGTCTACATGAAAGCGTATCTATTTTCCAGTTATTGGGTGCCATGTTCAAAATATATACACTAATTTAACTTTTTTTTTGTGGTACGCGGGCCTCTCACTGTTGTGGCCTCTCCTGTTGCGGAGCACAGGCTCCAGACTTGCAGGCTCAGAGGCCATGGCTCATGGGCCCAGCTGCTCTGCCGCATGTGGGATCTTCCCAGACAGGGGCATGAACCCGTGTCCCCTGCATCGGCAGGCAGACTCTCAACCACTGCACCACCAGGGAAGCCCTAATTTAACTTTTAATTCATGTTGCTTAATTTTTCTCTATCCTTACTGTAATGGTGAGGATGAGTTAGATTGTAACAAACAGCCCCACAATTAAAGTTTACTTTTGGCTCATACTCACATCATCTTTATTGGGGAATATGGTTGACAGAATCCAACTCTGTGCTTCCATGATTGCAACAGCAGGGAAAAAGTCTTCTGCAATATCTCACAGTGGCCACTAAATGCTTTTGCCTGGAAGGATACCCATAACTTGTGTACACATTTTGTTGGCCAAAGCAAGTCATCTGGCCAAAAAAGCCACACCTAACTTCAAGGGGCAGGAAAGTATATTCCTAGCCTGTAGTATGAGGTAGGAGAACTGGAATTTTGGTGAATAGCACTAATGACTACCACATTTTCTGTTTTATTTTGCTTGCTTTATTGATTACTGGAGAAAGGGGTTTAAATTGCTATCATGATACTGAACTAATCCATATATCCTTAGATATTCTGCTAATTTTTTCTGCATATGGTATAACCCTATGTTCTGATTCTATATGTTAAAATTCTACTACTCTCAGGGGAATTGTACAGTGATCATCTTTGCCTTTCAAAATCTTCTTGCCTTAAATCCATATAGTTTGTTATTAATAGAGATTTACAACTTAGTGCATTTGGAGAGCCTTGTATATAGTCTCCCTCTTTTGATTGTCAACCCTTTAATTTCCTTTTGTCTTATGTATATCTCTTATCAAAAAGTAAATTAAAAATACATATACATATACATATATATGAAAAAATATATATGGATATATATATATGAATACACATATGAAAGATATCAAACCCAAGGTTCAAGAAGCCTAATAAACTGTGTGCTGATTACATATTCGTTATGATTCTTGAACCTGGGCATTGGTGTCTTTCATCAGTTCTGGAAAGTTATTAGTCATTAAATCTTTTTTTTTTGAATCTACTGATTTGTTTATTTTTATTTTTAAAAATTTTTGGTTGCATTGCGTCTTCATTGCTACATGTGGGCTTTCTCTAGGTGCGGTGAGCAGGGGCTACTCTTCATTGCAGTGTGTGGGCTTATCACTGTGGTGGCTTCTCTTGTGGAACATGGGCTCTAGGCACGTGAGCTTCAGTAGTTGTGGCATGCAGGCTCAGTAGTTGTGGCTTGTGGGCTCTAGAGCACAGGCTCAGTAGTTGTGGTGCACGGGCTTAGTTGCTCTCTGGCATGTGGGATCTTCTTGGACCAGGGCTCGAACCCGTGTCCCCTGCATTGGCAGGCGGATTCTTAACCACTGTGCCACCAGGAAAGTCTGTCATTAAATCTTTGAACATTGTCTTTCCTCCACTTTTTCTCTTTTCTTCTGAAACTCTCATTATGTGTATGTTGAATCTTCTACTCTAATCACCATATCTCTTAAACTTTTATATTTGCCATCTCTTTGTGTGCAATTGCCTTCTAGGTTATTTCTCATATCTGTCTTCTAATTCACTAGTACTCTCTTCATCTGTATCTCCTAAATGGAGTCTATGGCTCACTCAGATATGCAAATGCTGTCAGAGAAAATATTAGCTAAAGCACTGGCTTGTTCTTCCATAATCACACTTTCATGTTATTTCTGGGCTATACCTTCTTTTTATGTGCCAGTTAGTAAAGATTTTGAGAAATGTTTATAGTTTTTATCCAGTATTTTGATATATTTTATCCCAGAATAGAATAAACATCTACAGATCTATTTCACCATATTGCCAGAAATGGAAATCTGAATTTCTCTTAAACTTACCCTGTTTTGCCTAGTATTTTGGTTATTTTTATAGTGTGATCTATTGTTGTTAGGTTTCATTCCTTGTCAGCAAAACTTCAAAATGTTGAAGTTTTGAAGTCCTCAAATTAACTAGTGTACTTAAACCATATTTGTTGAATATATGATTTCGGTAGTTAATGGAGCCTTCTCAAATTACCCAAGACCAGACTGTGGGGAAATACCAGAAGAGGTAATGCCACGAATTTAACCATTAAGAACTCAAGCACACAGCCAGTTCAGTGGGAGAAAATACCTGTTCAATTCCCAATCTTTGTTTTCCTTCCTATTAGACAGTTTCTTAGGTTGAAGAAAAACAATATATTTTCTCTAGATGCTGATGGAATTGTACAAAAATTTGTTTTCCATGAATTTTTTCACATTTAAAGGACTATGAAGATTGTTTTCAAGTTTTAGAGCACAAAAATTAAAATGCAAATAAATAATATAATCAAGGAAGACACTGAAAGTGAGATGGCAAAAAATCTTAGAAAATTATCCTCCCTCTTCTCTTCTATCTCATCTCATCACATAACAGCTCTTGGTCATATAAATTCCACTTGAATGTGGGCTTTCCAGTTTTTCCATATTTAATCAATTAAAGAGTGAAATTCCAACATCTACATAATATTTGTTCCAAATATGAAGATTTATTACAGTTAAGAAAGGACAGGGACTTCGCTGGTGGCACAGTGGTTAACAATCCACCTGCCAGTGCAGGGGACATGAGCTCCATCCCTGGTCCAGGAAGATCCCACATGTCACGGAACAACTAAGCACGTGTGCCACAACTACTGAGCCTGCACTCTAGAGCCTGCTCGCCACAACTACTGAAGCCCACGTGCCACAACTACTGAAGCCTGTACGCCTAGAGCTTGTGCTCTGCAACAAGAGAAGCCACTGCAAATGAGAAGCCCATGCGCCACAACGAAGAGTAGCCCCCGCTTGCCGCCACTAGAGAAAGCCTGGGTGCAGCAATGAAGACCCAACGCAGCCCCACAACCCAGAAAAAAAAAGAAAGGACAACTGATTAACAACATCTTCTAAAGATGGCCAAGCCACTCAGAGCCTAGATTAGATACACCAGTTTCCTCATTATATGATTTACAGACCTAGGATAAGGCTTACCTCAAAATGAGTGTCCACTCTCAGTCTCAAAACACTGCCACACTTGGAGTTCTTTTCCATGTATGAGCAATAAAATGTCCAAGACTACAGTTATGGAAAAAAAAAAAAAGAATCCCTAAGATTGGGAAGGGTTGTTACCCAGTTTAAGGATCAGCTTTTGACCTAAATGAAGCACAGGGTGAAATTTTGATTAGGACTTAAAAGATATCAAATTAATACTGGTGAGTCTGGTGATGAAAATAATATGTTTATACTTACTGCCTTCTAGCTAATTAGAACAACAAAAAAATAACCCTTCATTATGTTAAGACCACTTACAAAGTGTGGTTCAGGACTCCGTTGACAACATTGAATCTTCGGTATCTTCTATTCAATTTCTGCAACATTTTACAATATTGACCAGGACCAGCTCATCAAAGATACTGACTCCTCCCTTGATTTCTGTGACAGTAAACTCTCCTGGCTCTTCTCCTATCTTTCTGTCTGCATCTTTTCCCTCTCCCCTCTCTCCACACCCTACCCCAGCCATTAAATGAATAATGTGAGATTTTACAATTTGCCATGAATCATCTTATTGGATCTCATACTTGAACTGACTCCAAGTCTTTATTTTTGTTTATTTTATTTCTCTAGGTCATGTTTCTAATTGCCTACTTAATACTTCAAGCAGGACATCTGACAGATAACTTTAATTCACTATGAAAAAGAGAAATCATAATTTCTCCATTTCACACCTATTCACCCAATCTAGAAATCTTAGCTTTCTTAATGTCTCACTTCCCTTTACCACTCACATGTATAATTATGGACAAAATCCAGTTAAATATACAACCAGCTGTTGTACTTCTCTGCCTTTGCTCATGGTGTTCCCTCCTCTTGAAATTCTGCTAAAAAAATTGAACTCATTTTTCAAGAGCTAACTCTAAAACTGACACTTCTCTCAGTACCCCTCAGTGAAATTCCTTTCTTATTTTTAATTTTCCTAGTTTTTGAAAGCTCTCTCTTATTAAAATATAATTATATATATTATATAATTATAATATATATATTATATATAAATATAATATAAAATATAATTGACACGCTTTCGGTATGCATACACATGTAAATCCTTTCCAATATATATAAGGTTGAGGGTATGGCTTGTCTCTTTTTTGTGTATCTACCACTGAACCTAATCGGGTGCCGTACAGTGTTTGTTAGGCTTTCAATAAATACTTCCTATAGTTAAAAAGAGTTGGGATTGGATGTTCTATCTGTTCCAAAATCAAATAGCAAAACCTATCTCTACTGAAAAAACGGAAGACAATCCCCAAAGAAAATTATCATGTTTACTTAAGCTGTTAAAATGAGAGTTGCTTAAAAAAATCCTTTTTATTTACTCTGGGCTCTAAAGTCAATAGAAAAGGCAACTGTAAAATGTATCATCTCTTAAATGGTGATGAAACAAAGCAAACAAAATCCAAACTCTTGCTCTCTCTCTCTCATTCAACTTGGCCAGTGTAAGAAAGACCCCATATCAATTTCAGTTCAATGTAATATATATTTAGCCTTTACTATATACAAGGCATTAAGGGGAAAAAAGACAAATGAGACAGTTTTCAAAGGAGTTCTTCTAGCACTCCATTTGCTTTATCAAAAAATGTTTTCTTTAACTTGGAATGACTTACCTCTAATCAAGAAAATGTTTGAATGATATTGTTGGCTACTTGCAAGATAATTTCATTTTCATTAATAATATTATTGGCTACTTGAAATATAGTTGCATTTTCACAGAGACAGGCTTGAAGGTGCCATGGTGATAGAATGGCTAAAGATAGAAATCATATGGATAATCCTGATAACTTTAGGAATGTTTCAAGATAACACAGAGTGATATTCACTCATTTTTAAAATACAAGTCCTAAATATCAAACTTAATTCAACCTGAGCCCTCCTTAAACGAGTTGTCTAAAAGTGGTAATCCACAAACTTTCTTCAGTGTGTCCTAAATTATGAGCACAGTAATCTCTCCTACAATTCTAAATTACATGCAAGATCAGAAATAAAAATAGTCTTCTTAAATTGACTGTTTTTAGATTTACTACCCACTTTCAAAATCTAATAACATAGTACACTTTCATTGCCTCTGGGAACCACAGTGTGCATGCTGTAATGTTTACCTCCAACAGGAAAAATATACTTCTTGACACATGCAGTTTAACAGTAATAGCTGGGACCATTCATGTCTGAGTCCTAGACCTGGAATTTCCTGCATTATGTATATTCCACGTTGGAAATATTGATGGTTTGGCAGAGTGAAAAATAGCTTTGGCTCTGTTGGGAAATAACACTCTGAGCTGGATCACTGTGACATCCTGGAGGCTCAACATCTAAGTTGAGTGAGTTGGGCTGAATTCTGAAGGATGAGCATCTTTGGTAGACACCAGTAGATGTGCTAGAAAACACAGTTATGAATTGGCTGTACATTTCTTAATACCTTTTTGTAAGAAATGAGTAAGAAAGGAGGAGAACATCTAAGCCATGAATTTATGATGTAATAATTTACCTTACACTGTGGTCGTATTAATAGTGATCCAAGAAGGGAGAGCTGTGTCTCATTTCATATCTATCAATAATGAACTAATTCATTCAGTAAATGCTTGTGATATGATGGGGCTGTGCTAGAGATGAGGACACAGAATCCCATAAGCCATGGAGCTGTGCTTCACAAAGTGTCATGGGAGTGATCCTCTAGTGACTTTAGTCTCTCCAAATCCTTTAATGGTCATCAAATTAGATATTGGTTGTGAAGGTGTGTTGCATTTCAAGTGAAAAGATTTGAGCTTCTGAACTTGCACAGTAGTATGTCAATCTACCTTCTGCCCATCAGATATTTAAAACTAGGGTGACCATAATTTATCATCTAAACTAGGGTTGTCTTGAGAGTGAAAGGAAGAGCTACTTATAATTATGCTGGGATAGCAAGCATAAACCAGGAGAGAACATAATTTATATATGGTTCCCTTATCTAAAACCAGAGATTTTTTCTATATATATATATATATATATATATATATATATTTAATTTTTATTGGTGTAGAGTTGATTTACAATGTTGTGTTAGTTTCAGGTGTACAGCAAAATGGTTCAGTTATACATGTCATTCTTTTTCAGATTCTTTTCCCATATAGGCCATTACAGAGTATTGAGTAGAGTTCCCTCTGCTATATAGCAGGTTCTTCTTAGTTATCTGTTTTATATATAGTAGGTGTATATGTCAGTCTCAATCTCCCAATTTATCCCTCCCCCCATCCCCTGGTAACCATAAGTTTGTTTTCTACATCCGTGACTCTACTTCTGATTTGTAAATAAGTTCATGTATACCCATATTTTTAGATTCCTCGTATACGCAATATTGTATGATATTTGTCTTTCTGTGTCTGACTTCACTCAGTATGACAATCTCTAGGTCCATCCATGTTGCTGCAAATGGCATTATTTTGTTCTTTTTTATGGCTGAGCAGCATTCCATTGTATATATGTATCACATCTTTATCCATTCCTCTGTTGATAGGCATTTAATTTGCTTCCTTATTCTGGCTATTGTAAATAGTGCTGCAATGAACATTGGGATGCATGTATCTTTTTGAATTATGGTTTTCTCCAGGTATATGCCTGGGAGTGGGATTGCTGGGTCACATGGTAGTTCTATTTTTCTTTTTTTAAGGAACCTCTATACTGTTCTCCATAGTGGCTGCATCAATTTGCATTCCCATCAACAGTGTAGGAGGGTTCCCTTTTCTCCACACTCTCTCCAGTATTTATTTAAAAACAGAGATCTTAATAATGTATATGCTCAATTTGGAGATCTCATTAGGGAAACTCCAATATACCCACTTTCCTTAATGAATGGCTAACAGAATTTGTATTAGATGGAAAGAATCTGTAAGACATGTTATTCATTCACTCCTCCAGGTGTTTCAAGTTCATCATTTCCTAATGATCAGGAAAGATCAGAAACCCATATATATGAGTCATGTTAGCCTAACCTCCAATATAGCTGTTTTCTTTCAATGATGCTCCACTGTTCAGAGCCTGTATTAAATGTCAGTACAAGAAAGAACTGAGCAGCCACGTAACTTCGCATCCGTGTGTGTGAGAATAATGTCCTTGAGGATTTTTCCCATTGTCATTTAACGACTTGTGAAAGAGTCCACATGATTTCTCCTAGAATGTTTGCTCTCTTTGCAACAACTAATGAGCTACTTTCTATCAGATGAAGCTTTATATAGGTTTCAACTTGTTCTTGTATGCCTGACTCTGAGTGTCAGTCACAGGAATCCATCCTTGAGGTGAAGCACTCCTAGTCTATGAATTCTCATGCTTGGCTCTCTCTTTTTTGATGTGACATCATCTTTCTTCTAAATCGGTCAGTTTTCCAACATTTTATATTTTAATATTAAATTTAATATTCAGTAATTTCCCATCAACAAATAGTGTTTGAACGTTTTGGCCTGGTGCTCGTGGTCTACAAATCTGACCCCAAGCTCCTGGTCATTCTCACTTCCTCATACTATCTCTCATGTACTCTATTTTCCAGTTTAATTAATTATTTGCTCTTCTCAGTAGGTGCCCCTTATTTTCTTGCCTTTGTGCCTATGTTTATGCTACTACCACTATCTGGAGGGTTCGAAGAAAGTTTATTAATACCTATAGAGGGGAATGGAGTAGAGTTAGGAGTTAATGGAGGGAGAATAAAAGATTGTACACCAGAACGTGTGGAACCCATTGGAAAAGAAGCTGTGAAACACCCTGAGCCCTTCACTGTACATGCTATGGCCTGGTACCATTATCCTTTCCATATGGGAAGCCTCTCGTCCTGTAAAATTCACCTCTTGAGTGAGCAGAGACCCATTTTTAATGTTTTTTTTCCCCGGGTGTGGGAGAAAGTGAGAGGCATGGAGCTGACACAAATCATGTGTTGGCACAGGCCTGCTAAAGCCACATGCGTCTCTTTGGATAGTAATTCAAACCTCTTAGGCATTTGCCACCTTAGCCCCCTGTCCCCAAAGCCAGAAGCCAGGGCATAGGCCCTAGGAACAGCAGCACAGGAATTTGCCTCATGTTTATAATCCTATAATCTTCTTGGGTGGAAGGAGAGAATGGGAAGTCCTTAGGGTCATTCCTGAATATGACTGTGCATTCAGGGTCTAGAGGTTTCTGTAAAGAAAGATGTAAAAAAAAAAATGTGATGTATGGGGCAATATTCACAAGCCCTAATTCTTTCCATGGCTGCTGCTTTATTTATTTCCTACTCTTTTTTTTTCTTATGCATTTTGTAGGATGGGTTCTTGGCTGTAGTTCAAGCACATTGCAGAGGAATGGTGGAGAGGGATTGTGGTTAGCTAGGTTTCACTGAAAGACAACAAAGAAATCAAATACCCAACCTGGCACTGGCCCAGACCCCTTCCATTGGATACTGGTTCGCTATGAGTACAAAAGACCCATGCACAGGGGCTTGAAAATGTGGTCAGACCTATTTACTTTTCAGCAGAGAAGGAAATTGGAAACAGAAGCCTGGATTGCTGTTGAGAGGCAATTTTGAGTTAATTAATCAAGTGAGGGAATCCAGTGGCCGGGAAATGGGAGCAACAGAGTCCGTTTTGCACTTGGGGCCTGCAAGCAGAGCCTCAGGAGATCCCAGTAATTTGACTTTTGTGTGGTCCCGGAGGGAGTGGGTCGCCATCTCAGCGTACCTGGTTGCAAGGCTGTAGAATGCAGGTTTTTTGCCTGTTTTTGTGTTGTGCTGTCATTGGTGGCTAGAAAATATTATGCAAAGGTAGCTGTATAGTGACAATAGTAATAGGGTAGAAATACGGATGTATTAATTATAATGACAACAATTAGGATGATAATAACATGTTAGGAAAAAGTTGTAGAGACTGAGAATGTGAAATAAGGTCATACGGTTCTATTATAATACGGAAAGAAAATCCTAAAATAATCTTTCTACTAGTTGGCAAGTTCATTAAAGGCAGAGAACATGTTTTACTCAGCTTTGAGAGCATCCTGAGAGCATCAATAAATGAATGAAAGACTCTTCTAATACATTTCCTTGCTCTTTGCTATGGTCTGAATGTGTCCCCCCAGATTTATACTGATTCCTAAAATGATGGTGTTGGGAGGTGGGGCCTTTAGGAGGTGATTAGGTCATGAGGGCAGAGCCCTCATGAGGGGTTGGTGTCATTATAAATGACACCCAGAGGGCAGGCTTCCACCATGTGAGGACACAGCAATAAGGCACCATCTATGAACTAGGAGATGCACTCTCACTAGACATTGAATTGGTTGGCACCTTGATCTTGACCTTCCCAGGTTCCAGAACTGTGAGGAGTAAATTTCTGTTGTTTTAACAGCCCCCCTACCTGGGCCCAGTCTGTGGTGTTTTGTTATAGCAGCCCGAATGGACTAAGACACCCTTGAACTGTCCTTTAACAGATGTGTGCCTGATAATATTCTTAAATATTATTCATCTTTTAAAGGTCTTTGTGAGAGAATATTCCACAACCAACTCAGTAACTTATATTCCCAACTATTTTATTGCCAAAGCACTTTTTTGCATTCTAACCTAGTTCCTGCTGTTATTCAAAACCTTTGTTTTGTTCTGTCCTTCAAAAAGCTAGAACATGTTACCTTCTTCCATGTAAAATGCTCTCCTTACAAAGTGAACGGCCCTACTGAGCCACTGCTGTCCTCAGGCAGGGAGAAGAGTGCCATACATAAAATAGTCACAAGACCGTAGGAGGTGGATTAGGTGCCTACATGAATGGCGTTATGCAGAGTATGCTAGGGAAGCAACAACGAAAATCATTCATAGGACTATCTACATGGATCTTTCCTTGGGCCAGAGTGTCATTCCTACTCTTGTTGATGCTTTGCCTCTAAATATATATGCTTTATTCTTGCAACTTTTTAATTTGCAAAATGTCAAACTTGAAGGGGACTCATATATCCGTCTTTACATGGATCCAATTTGATTTTGCTTTCTTTCCTCCCACCTCTCTCTTTCTTTCTCTTTCTCAACTTTTGTTTTTCTCATTATCGATTCCTTCAGGAGACATTTTAGCCATTTTTTTCTAATCATTTACCCCATGAAAATTTAAGACTACAGATAAACTGTGTACCTGTTTATAACCATTGTAACATCTAAGAACTTTTTGCCCCCCACTAGTGCTTACTCTCTTATTTTTCTGTGCCATTGGCAAGTGAGTTGGAGACATTGCACGCTTTTCCCCTAAATATTTCACTACTTTTTTCCTAAGAAGGACTGCCTTAGTTTTAGCGTCCATTAATGCTGTTTTAACAGTGTCATCCCTGTTAAAACTAGAGTTTTTACTTGGAATTCTACTGTCAGGAGGAACTTTCTCTTCATCCTCATTTATCCTTTTTTAAAATTTATATTAGTATGGACTCATGGATTCTAATTTTAGTCATTGAGTCTTAATCCATTACTATCCTTGTTTATTTCAGTGCTCAAATTGTGCTCACTTTGTCCCACGGAAGCCGCTTCAGGCTGTCTCCTATGGTCTCTGACTCTCAATTTTGAATAGTAGCCATCCTTTTCAGTACCTGAGATAGCTCTTCAATGCATTTCCCCCTTTGTGGAATTCTACCATGGTGGGAGACAAGAGAAGGGGGGCACTGAATCTATAATCAGTAGATCAGCCTCTGTCATTGGCAGGTAGGTGACCTTCAGCTTTTAAGCCTCAGTTTAGGGGCTTCCCTGGTGGCGCAGTGGTTGAGAGTCCGCCTGCCAATGCAGGGGACACGGGTTCGTGCCCCGGTCTGGGAAGATCCCACATGCCACGGAGCGGCTGGGCCCGTGGGCCATGGCCGCTGAGCCTGCGTGTCCGGAGCCTATGCTCCACAACAGGAGAGGCCACAACAGTGAGAGGCCGGCATACCAAAAAAAAAAAAAGCCTCAGTTTATTCATTTGTAAAATGCAGCTGATAATGTTGTCCTATTTAACTGGGTTGTTGGGTGGTATCAAATAAAATATTGCATAAGAAATGCTGGACAAGCTGTAAAACTTCAATCCTATGTGAGATTTATTATTATTATTAAATTATGCTTTTTTGATGATAATGGTATAAGCCTTATGTTAGCAATAAGATACTTTGAATGTTGCAATAGGCAGTGGCTCAGAAACAGGCATATTTTTGATAAATACTGAGGATCTGTATATTATAATGAAGTCTTTTAGGTCAGTTCCATATTCCAGAGGACATCATATGCACTATTTTCATTCCTTGGATGAAATACCACATTTCGAGGCATGGAATTGTCTTTGTAGAGTATTATTCCCTTAGCAGATCCCTGCCTTTCATTTAAACATTGGCCCTGCCAGATGTGCAGTTCACTAGAAAGGCATCCACACACACGTTATATTAGTCTCATTTATCCTGTAATGTCTGGAAGCCCAACTGCAGATGGGGCTGCTTGGAATAGTATCTCTCCTGAGAGGAGAACCTTTTTTGTTGCTTCTTTTTTCGTTTGCTTGTTTTCAGTGTGGTCTGCACTCTGTAGCCTCAGAAAATCTTTGGAATTTTTGCCACTCTGGGGAAGAGGCATTTGTGCCTTAGAAGTTAAGCTTTTCCTTGAAGAGTCTTGGGCTAACTTACTATCCAGTGAATAAAACTGTCTTTTACTTGGGTGCAAACATTTACACCATTACCAGGGAAAAGGGAATTAGTTTGACAAGTGTGAATCACAACCAGAAATCTTCCTCTACTTGGGGAGTCCTAGTAGGACTGAGAATTTGTTTCATATCACCTGAGTTGTACTTTGAGTTCTGGCAAACCTAAAAACCGAAGAGCCAATGGCCCTCAGTACAGCCAGGGCTTATTGGCTGTCAGGTCAGCATCTTGCTAGATCTCTAGGTTCTGGGTTTGAATTGGAGAGGTCTGAGATAACTTTAGGTCAGGTCTTTCACTTTATCAATTTGCCTAAGCCTACTAATTATTCTTGCAACTAATCTGAAAGCATATATTAGAGAAGTTTAAAGTAGGAAAAACCCAAACAGCATTCTCAGTCTGGAAAAGATTCCTAATCTCCAACCTGCCTACCCCTCACCAATGCCATGCACTAGTTAACCTGGTAGAGGGGCAGTGATAATCAGGCCAGGACTGTGGCAGTGTTTCTCAGATTTAATAACCATACTGAATGAGCATGAACTGACTGTTTAGGGCCCATGAGGGATACCAAGAAATGTCAGCTGTAGTCCCATCCCTCAAAGAGCTTTTTGTTTAACCTCTTACTCTTGCACATCCTCACTTTCATTAGGCCTGACCTAGACAGTTTTAGTCTTTGGACCTTTTGAGTCTCTGGAATAAGTCCTTGAGGATAGGAAATTTTCTGCTACCATCTTGTGCATGCTTTAAGAAATCATTTCTATTCCTTCCTTTTCTCTGTGTACTTACTGTCATTCAGGATTGGGAATGTATGAGAAATGGTCACTAGCAAACTGGAGAAATGAAGCCTTGAACTTCCAAGTCAGTTTCTTTCTCCACTACTCAGAAGTATGCTGTGGTAGAATGAGAAACAAAGCCACAACATTTTGCACCTCCTCCCACCATAGCTGGAGTCTATTTCCTCACCCTTGGAATTTAGGTTTTGCAGAGTAGGACTCTATCAACTTGATATAAACAGAGACTTATGATAAGCTTGTGCATTGGACCTTACTCTCTTGCTGCTTTTGTAACCCTGTAACTGCCACCTACATGGTGGCAGGCTGGCCTACTGAACAGGAGAGACGTGTGGCCTAGTGGCCCTCATCATCTCAGTCAGCCAAGCCTCAGAAGCAGAGACACCTAACTGACTGGAGCTGACTGCAAAGACAAGAGTTATCAGAGCTGAGACTGGCTGAAGAACTGCTCCATTGACTGCAGCCAGAATTGCCAACTGATACTAATGGTGTGCTAGATAAATAATTGTTGCTTTAAGCCACAGTTGTTTTAAACGTTTTATTTTGACTTGAGAAAACTGAAAATATAGTAAAATCAGGTGTACTCTTCACTCAGCTTTCCCTAATGGTAACATCTTATATAGTTGTAGTATAATATCAAAAGCAGGAAATCGACATAAGTACATTACTGTTAACTAGAGTAAACTTAGTTTTCAGCATGTTTTTTAAAAAAATCTGCATGTATGTTTCTGTGTGTGTGTGTAGTTCTATGCAGTTTTTTCCACATATAGATTTGTGTAACCACCACCATCTCCACAAAAGCACTTCTTCCTGCTCCCTCTTTGTATTGGCATCTACCCCCACCATACTCCTGTCTTTGTCCTCTTGCAACCACTCATGGTTTATCATTTCTGTTTTTCTGTCATTTCAAGAATGTTACATTAATTGAATCATACAGAATGTGTATACTTTTGAGGTCCGTCCAAGCTGCTGTATGAGTCAGGAGTTCATTCTTTTTTGTGTGTGGTATGCGGGCCTCTCACTGTTGTGGCCTCTCCTGCTGCGGAGCACAGGCTCTGGATGCGCAGGCTCAGCGGCCATGGCTCACGGGCCCAGCTGCTCCGTGGCATGTGGGATCTTCCCGGACCAGGGCACGAACCCGTGTCCCCTGCATCGGCAGGTGGACTCTCAACCACTGCACCACCAGGGAAGCCCAGGAGTTCATTCTTTTTTACTGGTGAATAGTAGTTCATTGTATGGATGTACCATGTGTTTGTTCTAGAAACTTGTTCTTTGATGGAACTTTGGTTTGCAAATACTTTCTCCCAGTCTTTAGTTTATCTTTCCATTCTCTTAGCAGAATCTTTTGTAGTACAATGTTTTTAAAGTTGATAACATCAATTCAAAAAAAATAAAATAAAGTTGATAACATCCAATTCATTAATTTTTCTTTTATGTATTGTGCTTTTGGTGTCATATCTAAGAATTCCTCACCTAGCCATAGGTCCTGAAGATTTTATTGTTTTCCTCAAAAGGTCTTATAGTTTTATGTTTTACATTTAAATCTATAGTCCATTTTGAATTAATTTTTACATTTGGTATGAGATTTAGGTTGAGGTTCAGTTTTAGTTTACACTTGTCCCAACACAGTTCACTGGAAAAACTATCTGGCCTCCATTGAACTGCTTTTGCACCATTGTAAAAAAATCAACCACATCATTGTAAATGAAATCAATCAAATTTCTTGGTTCTCTATCTTGTTCTATTGATTTGTGTCTTTTAATTCACCAATACCACACAATTATTATTAAGTTATGTGACTATTATTATTATTAAGGTGACTATAGCTATATGGTAAGTCTTAATATGAGGTAAAATATTTCTCCTACTTCTTTTTTTTTTTTTTTCAAAATTGGTTTAACCATTCTAGTTCCTTTTCCTTGCCATATAAATTTTAGAATAAGTTTTTCTATGCCTACAAAAATTCTTGCTGGGATTTTGATAGGAACTGCTTTAAATCTATGGAACAATTTGGGGAGAATTGACCTCTTTACTACATTGAGTCTTCCAACCCATGATAACAGTACTGTAGTCCCTCTGTATCCACAGGGGATTGATTCCAGGACTCCCGCAGATACCAAAATCTGTAGATGTTCAAGTCCTTTATATAAAATGGTATAGTATTTGCATATAACCTGTACACATCCTACCGTTTATTTTAAATAAGTAATCACCAGATTACTTATAATACCTCATACAATATAAATGCTATTTAAATAGTTGTAAATACAGTGCAAATGCTGTGTAAATAGTTGCTGGTATGCAGCAAATTCAATTTTTGCTTTTTGAATTTTCTGGATTGTTTTTTCTGAATATTTTCAATCTGCAGTTGGTTGAATCTGTGGATGTGGAACTGATATGGAGGGCTGATTTCATCAGAATTTTATAAATTTTAGTTTATGGAGCCTGTACAAGTTTTGTTAGATGAGCTACTAATTTTTACAATGGTTTTCATACAAACATTGATGACTGATAGCAAGAGCAGGAAATTGACATAGGCATATTGTGGCCTTGACAAGGTAGATTACATAAGTCAAACATTGCTTAGCTCTGTGGGCCATGATACTTCATTTTCACCAGTGAGTAAATCAGAGGGAAAAATGAAAAAAAACCTGTAAGTCACATGGGGAGGGGGGTGTGGTGGTGGAGAGGGTGACAGGTGTGTCCTGAATTCCACTGAAAGTCCAAATTTAGAAAGGATCTCAAGGCTTACACTAGTCTTCTATGAAAAAGGCAGGGTTTTACTTTTAAGACCAAAACTGGTCTAGAACTTTCAAACTAGAGTTTAGATTTTCCCTGTGATAAAATCTGTACATTGAAATTTGCCTTAGAGTTCTCCTCAAGATGGTAAAATGAGCACATACATAATCTTGTTGGCCCTTAGAGAAGGATGATAAAATATGTATGTGTATGTAGACTGAGTCTGGGTGGCACTGACCTCATGTCTATGACTGTAACTGCACAAGAAACACTTTACTGGGACTCAGCAACTCCTATAATGAGTAGTTGAAAGTTAGCACTGGTGATAAATTATATTTTTCCTTGTCATGTTGATATACCTGCTTTAACCCCTGTTTTTACCCTGTTTCTCATTTTTAAAAAAGAGAAGGGAAAAACCCAAAAAACTTATGTTTAATTTTGTGTGTGTGTGTGTGAACATAGTAACATTCAAAAAAAGAGATGAAGATCCAATGATCTCGAACTAACAGAAACCTATGGTGGGGAACAGAGATCAAAGGCAATTGACTCATAGGCAACAGATACTATATACAAAAAGTGGAGGCTGAGCTTCAAAGACCATTTGGTGATGAAGGCATTGCTCATCCCACAAAAGGCAGAAACTTGAGCTGGGCTTCACAGATGAAGCTGAGATCAGTGTTTACAGCATCTGACGGTCAGTAGACGTGAAAAAATTCCACTAACTACCCATCATTGGATCCTGCTTTCCTGTGGTTCTGGTATGGAGAAGAGACATCTGGGTTAGAATGGGAACCAGGCCCTGCTGCACGTAGCCATGGTGTCAGTGTGACACTACTGGTGGTGGGTGGGAATGAGATACATTTTGGCTTGGTGATGCACATCTGGAGTGCCAGAGTGAGATAACCAACCGTAAAACCACTTGACAGGGAAGGGAGTCAACCAGAAGAAAAATCTCCCAAGCAAGATAAGCTTTCAGACAAATGGACAAATACAAAAAGACATTTTTTGTCATGAGAATAGTTAGCAGACCCAATAATCTACACACTCTACACATAAGGATCCAGAAAGTTAATAAATTCATAGATTTTACAGTGAGGAACTAGAAATAATGGTGCAATATGAAAATATGTTAAAATAAGTACTTTGGAATCATCAAGTGCGTCAGAGAAAATGAGAATGAAAGATTATTAATCACAAACAGTAAGGTATTAAAAAGATTCATCTAGAAACCTTGGAAATAGTGTATTCATTGAAATAAAGATTGTAGCTGATAAGGTAAACTGTAGTCATCTGGGTCAAGACTAGGATGAGGCAAGGAAGGCACCCAGGATGCATAATTTAAGGAGGCACTCACTGTCAGGTGCAAACCTTGAACTCACATGAACCTACAAGTGAGTGCCTCCTTAAATTGTGCACTGTGGGCACCATGCTTGCTTCACCATTGTCCCAGTTCTGGTAAACATTGTTGAAGAGAAAGTTAAGAGTTTGATGATAAAACTGAAGGAATGACCTGGAAGGCAGATGAAGAGGTTTAACATATGAAAAGAGAAGTTGAGAGACATAGAGGAAAGCTCCAGAAAAATATCTTAAGAGTTTCAGAACTAGAGAAGGAAAAGAACAGCAAAGAAATATTACAAGAGATAACCTGAACATTTTCCAGAATCAAAGATATCAATCCTTTAGTCTTTATAAATGAGACTTTAAACTATTCGTTATTCGTTGATGAAAACTACGAAGGGCCCAGATTTCTGACTGTCCCCTGACCCAGTTTAATTAGACTGGGAAAATTCTGTTTAATCTCGGGGCATTGGCGCATTAAAGAGGATTGTGGATGGCTCAGAGGGATTAAGTCCTTAGTTTTATTTGTCTGACCAGTAAACATTCCACAGTACTCAGTTGCTTCTGAGCACCAGTGGCTCAACGGTGAGTCAGCTGTCTCATCACTCTTTGGGGAGGGGAAAGTCTTGTTTGCAACTAGTAGTTTGGAGTTAGGTTGGATGCATGCTTGGGAACCATTTCATATATAGGTCTTTCTTACTTGCAACTGTGTATGAAATGTTTTCAGCCCCTTGTTCCTCCTTGCTGTCATCTGCCTCCTCTGGCCAGGGAAATCTGTTTTTCTTGTTAGACTGCAACACTAAATAGCACAGATTGCTCAGTGGGGAGAGTTAACACTCTAGTCCTTAAAGGTCTTTGCTTTTCTTTGCTCCATATCACAACTAAATATGTAGCTAGAGACAGGAAGTCTGACCATTTTGGCCCAGTCAATGCACAGTTAAAGAAAGAGATGGGTTATTGATTACTTCTGTGCTCACTTTAACCCTCATGCAAATTTAGGACTACTGATGGGTGCAAAGATTTCTTCCTCTTTTTAATGGGTTCTTTACCACAGCAGGGGTAGAGTAAACAAAGGCTCAAGTCATCAACAACTTTGGGGCAGATAGAAATCCTTAGCATACAGGAGAGGGAGAATTTTGAATAAAGATTTGATTAGCCTTGCCAAGGCTCTTTGTTTATTTCAAGGTAATTAAAATGTTCTGGGTGTGGAGGAGAAATAATGCTTTGGGACTTACTCATTTGGTATTTTTAAATTAGAGGTTTGGCATCTCTTTCCAGGAGTGAGTAATTTCTCTTGTCATGTCTGTATACAGATAACACAACAATCAAAATAACCCAGAGCCTGCTGTAGAAAAGTGCCTGGGGAGAACTGAAGAGTGTCATGTTGTACATTGGGGCTCAGCAGATGCTTACTGAAAAATCTTACATGGAAAACATAGAATCTACATTAGGACACTGTAGCATATGTGCACGTGTGTGTATGTTCACATGAAAGACAGAGACAGAGGGACAAAGTAACAGAGACAGAGAAATAGGGAGACCAAAAGACCAAGAGAAAGAGACAAAAACAGGTTATTCTTGAGAGTTCAGTTAAAAATCAGGAAACTGAACTAGGTGAGAGAAAAATTCCCTGGTCATCATCAAAGCACAGATATAAGACGTAAAATGAAGATAGTTCACCATGTACCAGGCATAGTATAGAGTGTGAAAAGTATACAAAGACATGGCTCCTTTCTAAGCAGCAAGACTGGGATATGGAGAGAAGTAAGGTTGGTTGTGGTTGTGTAATATGATTACACAGGATTAAAGGACAGCATATTGCAAGGTCAACCAAGGTCAACTAACTTCTCTCAGTTAAATCCCAAGACCTTACTTTAGCTGCCTAGGGTGCTTGTCATGCAGGGATGCAGCAAGAATCATCTGAGGAGCTTCACAAAAACTTAAGAGATAAACATGTATCTAAACGTTCATCTTCCTAACTCATGCCATCTCTAATAGAAAATAGAGTGTGTACCAACTAAGGAATATACTCATTTTGGACTCGGTTAACATGATAATATTTATATTAGGATCAAGCTTTTTCATCTCACAAATGGTTTTCACTCACAGCATCTACTTACACCTTTGACATGTCTGTGTGGGGGAGATATCATTGTTTCACAAGCAAAGAGACTGAAGCACAGACATATTGAAGTATTGTACTTGCCCGAGGTGACAGAGCTAGGAAATGGCCAAGCAGGGCTTGAAGTCAAGTTCAGCATTCTTCCACTGTGTCATGTGTCTGATTGCCTGCCACATGAAATGCTATTTATGATTCTGCGTTTTGTCCAATTTCCTATTACAGCTATGTTAACAAAACAATGCTAGGGCTTCCCTGGTGGCATAGTGGTTGAGAATCTGCCTGCTAATGCAGGGGACACGGGTTCGAGCCCTGGTCTGGGAGGATCCCACATGCCGCGGAGCAACTGGGCCTGTGAGCCACAACTACTGAGCCTGCGTGTCTGGAGCCTGTGCTCCGCAACAAGAGAGGCCGCGATAGAGGCCCACACACCGCGATGAAGAGTGGCCCCCGCTTGCCACAACTAGAGAAAGCCCTTGCACAGAAACGAAGACCCAACACAGCAAAATAAATAAATAAATAAATAAACTCCTACCCCCAACATTTTCAAAAAAAAGAGAAAAAACAATGCTAGAGGCCAGGTTTATAGAAAATTACCATATCTAAATTCTCTGCTAGAGGTTTATAGCAATCTATAGTAAGTGGTGTTTTTGTTTTCTTTTTTCTAGTCACAACTTTTTCAGAGGGCCAAGATGTTTGGTGACATTATGTGTTAAAAATCATTGCTGGGGCTTCCCTGGTGGTGCAGTGGTTGAGAGTCCGCCTGCCGGTGCAGGGGACACGGGTTCGTGCCCCAGTCCGGGAGGATCCCATGTGCTGCGGAGCAGCTAGGCCCATGAGCCATGGCCGCTGAGCCTGTGCGTCTGGAGCCTGTGCTCCGCAATGGGAGAGGCCACAGCAGTGAGAGGCCCGCGTATAGCAAAAAAAAAAAAAAAAAAGAAAGAAAGAAAAAATTAAAAAAAAAAATCATTGCTGCATTAATCATTTCAACATAACAGATTTTAGGGAGGCTTTTCTGAGTTCCATTTAAGATAATTTCTTTTAGTGCTGAGTGAATTGGTTTGACATCCTGTCACACCCCGTACAACCAGAAGCAGAATGAGTTCCCTGGCCAAACACAGAGCAGTGAGTCTGGGCTGGGCTTGGCTTTTCTATGGCTTGTTTCCGTAGTTTCAGGAAAATGGCTCAGAATGTAATGTAAGACGAGTGTATTGCATGTTTTTACCTCAACAGGTTTCTTTGGGAATTAGAGCCTCGTTTCATATGAAACTTTTAGCTCCATAACCTCAACTTTTCCATTTGAGACGTAGTAATAGACTCAGAAACAGAGGTTTTGAGAGTCAGAAGTAATTCAAGGGAGGCATAGTCACTTTGAGCTTGGGCCTACATTTTACATCTTAAAAATGGAAATAATGGATGAAAGCCTGGCTAGGTGACTAAAGATAATCTTGGTCTCTTTTTTGGCATTACAAATTAAATTCCACATGTATTTATCTCATCCATGGGCGGTTGTTTCATATTGATGGAAATTCATGATAAATAAGATCGGATAGTTATTTTTCTCTTTGCCTCAGGTGTATATTCTTGGATAAATGACTCAAGGAAACAATTTTACCTATTTGAATCTCCTACGGGTAAGGCTTTGGCAGAGCCATCTAAATAACTAACCCTGGCACCGAAGACCATTGTGCTTGCTGCCGGATACTTCTTAGAAGATGAGATTTCAGAAGCGTGGCAAATTCCATGTATCTGAGGAGTCTGAATACATTTTTTCAAGAGGGCTGTATGAATGTTAAGGCATCTCAGGCCTGTCTTGCCAGAAAGCTGAATCAGGAGAAATAAGTTCATGCTTTTCAACTCAATATCAGTTGTGTATCTGGATCTCCACTAGGTAGTTTAACATTATCTTATAGGCATTATTGCCTTCATTGCACAGACTGAGGACAAGGATGCTCAGAGACGTGCCCTCTGTGACAGCTGACAGGTAGCAGAGGCCCGATTCCTTTAGACATGAAGACTTCACACTCTCTGCTACCCATGGGGAATCAGGGAACTCCATGTGGTCTGAGGCCAAACGAGCTCTAAGTCACTAGAGAAGCTTTGCTTCTTCCAACATTATTTTTCGAGAAGGCTGGTGAAGAAATATCCCTAGAACTTGAACATCACACCATTGGTTTTCTAAAAAGTGGGCTTTTGATGCAAGACCTGGGAGAGAGGTTTACAGGTCCTTATCTTTCTTAGCTGAGAGGAATTTAAGCCATTACAAAGTATGATCTAAAATGCTCCCTAAGGGATGCTTCTAGGGGAAAAATGGAGTTGGTAGGTTATCTGTTTTTCAAAGTGGCTGAATTGAGAGGCATTTTATGGAGCTATTTCAGGATGTAGAACGTCTTGCTTAGCAGGTGATTTAAATAACCAAAGGGGAAAATAAAGTCAACTATGGGGGGGAAAAGTCCAAGAAACAAAAACACAATCATAACATGCTACTTGGCTTGGCAATGAACTACACTTCCATAGTCATAATAATAATCATGATACTACTCTACTGGGAAGCTGGGGGAAGGAGGAAGGGTGTAGTGATGGAGAGGAGACGGTGATGTTTGGGTCTCTGACATCATCACTCTTGCCCAAAGTCACTGGACTGTGAATACAGTTTCTAGGTAAAATTTCACCCCCAAAGAGCAAGCAAAAAGTCTAGTCTCTAGATGGTTCAGGAAAACTATTCTATTTTGTTTTTTAATACTTGAGGTCATTCAGTCATTACAAAAGAGACTGTAATTTTCAGCCTATGTTCTGAAATTGGAAAATGCTTCTAATATAATTTCTCCACAACTTTAATTTTAGAAGACTAACCAGTGATCTTACTATAAGATTCTTTGTTTCTCTGTAAAAGAATGTTAGATCTTTAATAATTTTTAAATTGAAGTATAGTTGATTTACAATGTTGTGTTTGTTTCAGGTGTACAACAAAGTGATTCAGTTATAAATATGTAAATTCTTTTTCAGATTCTTTTCCATTATAGGTTATAACCAGATATTGAATATAGTACTCTGTGCTGTAAGTA
This sequence comes from Kogia breviceps, assembly GCF_026419965.1. Classification (NCBI taxonomy): domain Eukaryota; kingdom Metazoa; phylum Chordata; class Mammalia; order Artiodactyla; family Physeteridae; genus Kogia; species Kogia breviceps. The sequence continues at coordinate 83,484,656 of NC_081312.1, read as the reverse complement.
GGTCCTTGTTGTCTATCTATTTTCTATGTAGCAGTGTGTTATCTGTTAATCCCATACTCCTAATTTATCTGCCCCCATCCTCTTTGGTAACCATAAGTTTGTTTTCTATGCCTGTGAGTCTGTTTCTGTTTTGTAAATAAGTTTATTTCTACCATTTAAAAAAAATTCCACATATAAGTGATAGCATATTATATTTGTCTTTCTCTGATCAATGTAAGTTATATCTTTAATTATTGACATGGATAAAAAAAATCCATTTTTACAAATGGATTGCCCTGGTCAAGGTCAACTTTTCTAGATGGGAGTTTGAGTGATGAAGCGATCAGCTACAGAACAAGTTGCCTCTATGTAGGCAGGTCACTTCCTCTCTCTGTTTCTCAGTTTCCTCCTCTGTGGAATGAAGGAATTGAACTCCAAAATCTTGAGTTCCTTCCAGCACCACAATGAATGGTGGCAGAAATGGAGACCGGCATGTTTATGCAGGGCTGACCGCTGACCTTAGTACTGACAGGGTCTCCCAGTCCTCAGGGATACTTCCTGAAGTTCAGGGTTGGGGCTTCTTCTGTGGGAGTGCCCTCCAGACCTGGTCATTCCCAGCCAGAGAGAACAGGGACTCTTTAGCAGGCCTCTAAGGATGAGGGGCTCCAAGAAGCTGGAGCTGGGTCTCTACCACAGACCTGAGTATTGTGTGATGGATGCTTGCATCCCAGCAGGCTGACTTCCAGCAGCATTTTTCTGGGGAAACAGTCTTTGTTGTTATCAGGAAAAACAGGCCATGTTGCATGTTCACACCTGGCCCTCCGTCTGGACAAGTGAGTAATTTGAACTTGCAGAGAGAGTGTTTACAGAAAACAGCCAATGAAAAGAGTCTCTTAGAACCAGAGATAAACACAAAATGGCAAAAGGCAAAGCTATTCAGAATTTCACTGTCAAGCCAGGGGCCAACTGATGCTGCTGGGAATGCTTCCATCTACCAAACCGAGTGCCTGGTGGTTTCCCAGACAGACTCTTTAACTGCCTGCATCCCACCCGGGGCCTGAAGAAGCAGTGTGGTTGGTGGGTATCTACAGTCTGTGCTGTGCTTATCCCAAATCCGCTAGCCTCTCATCATTTGAACATTGTGGCTCATTTAAGTACTGCTTCCACACTGTTTAACAGCGGGGAGGGCTCCCCTGGCACTAGGACTTTAGGTCTTGGAGAGCCAAGTCCCTCTCAGCGGTGGCATCATCTTGATGCAGATGCTTAAGGGCTGGTGTTTTGGTTCGTAGGGTCATCCATGGTGGTGGAAGGAGACAGGTGAGAGGCTGAGAGAGACTGAGTGGGATACCCACTGTTCTAGGACCAGCCATTCTGGCTCGAGACTTTGAAATGAGCTTCTAGTTAATTTTCCTTTTTACCTTTCATATCCAGCCTCATTTTCCTGCATTATCCTCTCTGTGCTTCACCAAAACAGGACTACTTCCTGTTGCCAAAGGCCCCCAGCATTTCCGCATGTCTGTACCTTAGCTTAGGTGGGCTCTGTTCCTGAAATGCCTGTACTTTCTTCTTCAGCCACGAAAGTCTCTGATTCCCTCCAAACATTAACTCTTCAGGGTTTGTTTTCTTTCTTTCTTTTTTTTTTTTTACAACCCATCGTTTCCCCCATTCAGAAGCCATGCCCCTTTCCTCTGTACATCCTTGCATAGCCTTTAATTTTAGTGCTTCTAGCAATTGGAGCTTGTGTCAGGTGGCCAGGCTAATGCCTTGCCTCAGCCCTCATTCCCTACACTGGCTTCTGGCAGTCCTTCAGAGGGATCACATTACTGTTGATCTTTTGTGAGAAATCTTTTGCTTTACTCATGTGGTTCCCCCACCTAGAATGTTCTACCCCCTCACCATCCCATCACACCCCTTTTCCTGGGTAATGGCTACTCATACTTCAAGTGTCATCTTCAACATTACTGTATCAGGGAAACCTTCTGGAACCCCAGACTAGCTCATGTCCACCAGTTATGTGCTCTCATAGGACCCTGAATTTCCCTTCATAGCATTTATCACTGTTTTAATGAATTATTTAATTCTATACCTATTTGCTTGATGACTATTTCCCAGGCTACATTAAAACATTTGGAAAGATAGTACTATGGTCTTCTCTGAATTCTTAGTTCTCAGTGCAGGGTTTAGCATGTAGGAGAGTAAATGTTTGCTGAATTAATGGATGTGTGAATTGTGTTTCCTCTACTTGACTCTGAGTTCCTTCACAACAGGTGACTGACCTCTGCTTCCAGGGTCAGGGCTGGGGGCCATGGTTGGACCTTGGATTATTTTTTTATTGTGGTAAAATACACACAACATTTATCATTTTAACTATTTTTAAGTGTACAATTCAGTGGCATTTAATACACTTGAATTTGAAACCATCGCCAGTCTTGGGATTTTTGTAGCCAGAGATGAGTGTGAAAGAAGCTGGAAGCAAAGGGGAATCAGAGTGCAAGGTCAAAGAGAACTTTGGGAATTAAAGGAGAAATGAAAAATGTGAAAGGTCACTACAAGGTAGGTGTTGCATAAGAAAATCTAGATGTCTATGAAAGGGACTTGAAGTGAGGTCAGAGAACAAGTGGGTACCAGAGAGATCCAGGGGGCAACTGTGGCTTGTTGTGATGGAGTTCATGGATGGAGGTGTTAGGATGCTGAAGCTCTTGGGACACCAGCAACAATGTCTTACTCGTCTCTGTACCTAGAATCTCCCACGGTGTTTGGCATATGAGAAGGCATATAATTAACATTTTAAATTAAATTGAACTTGTGGTTGATGGTAATGGGGTGGGATATTCAGGATAGAATGGATGTTAGAATGTGGCTACTGCCTCCTTGGACCATAGGTAAAGGATGTTTAAAACGATCAGTTGCCTCTAGCTTCTTTTTTCACTCACCTCAAAAACTTAGGCTCGGGGCTTCCCTGGTGGCACAGTTGCCTGCCGATGCAGGGGACACGGGTTCGTGCCCTGGTCCAGGAGGATCCCACATGCCGCGGAGCAACTAGGCCCGTGAGCCATGGCCGCTGAGCCTGCGCGTCCGCAGCCTGTGCTCCACAATGGGAGAGGTGACGACAGTGGGAGGCCTGCATAAAAAAAAAAAAAGAAAACAAAAAAACCCTTAGGCTCTATTATTCTTGAAGGGCTGTTTCAACCTCTTTATTTTTCAGATAATAACAAAGCAGAGGGAATTAAAAGGATATTGAGGATGAGAAATCAGGCTTGTGAAATGCCCAGTTTTTACCCAAGGAATGGGTCAGCTAGGGAAGCAGGAGGCAAATGGATGCTTGTATCTTTTTGCTAACTTCTGGCAAATGTGAGAGTCTGTGAACTTCCTTGCTCCCTTCCCCCCACCCACCCTGCTGAACTTCGGTGTTGCAGGAGTGGTGCTAAATGAAGGACCTTTTTGTGGCCTGTGATAGATTTTACTTTCTGCCCTTTGACTTCATTCACATCATTGATGAACTTGGAGTCACTTGCCATAACCTTAGGATGGAAAGATCATGTCCTTTCACTGACACGGGGAGCACAGAGGGGCCAGTGAATGCTTCTTGGTGGAGGTAGGGAGGGAAATGACTATCATTCCTCAGCCACCCCTCCCTCAAGTTGTAAAAGCTGCCACAGGTAGGTGCAGAGTCAAGACCCTCTGAATGCGATGGAAAAAAGGGACATTCTAGGCAATAGACATTGGAGATAATAAGCATGTTAAGTTGGAAATTAGCACGAGCATTCTAGAGCTAGGAGGAAATGAGCCTGAGGCGTGTAGAAGAAGCAAGTGGCAAAACAATGAGAAATAGGGTTAAATAGACAAATTTTGGCCAGACAACGAAGGACTGTGAAAGCTAAGCAGAGACATAGAGGTTTGATGCAAGCAGTTGTAGGGAGCTGTTGAAAGCTTTTGAGAATTTACTAAGCAAATTTTCTTGGATGCTATTATATTTCAGACACTTATGTAGCCTCTGGGGATACAATTACACACGAGCCTGCCCTTAAAGAGTGTACAGTCTAGAGAGGGAGAATATTAAGCACTGGGCAATTATAATGCAGAGCCTACATGAAAGTGATAGGTTAAAATTAGTCTAAAGATATGAGTGGATTAGAAGGAGTAAAATCAGAATTATGGAGGCCTTTTTTGAAGCTTTTGCAATAATTGAATACATAAGTTAGAATATCTTGGGTGTGTGGTAGTGAAAACAGGAAGGAAAGGACAGAGAGAAAGTGTATTTCAAGGAGGGTTGACAGTACCTGCAACGTAGTTTGGCACTAGTTTGAATTCAGTATGATATTTAAATGAATGAATGCAGAACTTGGTGATTCTAGATTTCTAAGGAAGTGGCAGGAAAAATAGCGAAATTTTGAATTGTGTGATAGAGAGGATGTAGATATCAATGACTGAACAAGAAGTTGGGGAGAAGGAAAGGAAGGAGAGTGATAGGAAAGGAGGGAAAGGAAGATATTATGTTTGGCTTGAGAAGGTGTGTTGAGTTTAAAATTATGGTGAAACGTCCTATAGGAAATATCTAGTTTGTAGTTAGAGAATAAAGCAAGCAAGCAAAGATAAAAACAAGCCCTAGAGGGAAGTACTGGACAATGCATGTTAGAACAGGCATGGAGATCTTCATTTGGAGTAATTATAAATTACTCCAAGTAATAATAATGGAATACATCCAATTGAGTTCTCTGAGAAAGAAAAATAAAACTATAAAAAAGGAGTGAGTGTTTAAGGATCATGCCTTAGAAGTTACTCACACTTTTCTCCTGACGACTAACATCTGGTCTCAGCCTTGCTGCTGAACTTCTTGATCCAGTGAGGCTGGGGTGAGTTTTCCCCCTGGTTGTTCCCAAGTTCAGCCTCTCCCCTACACCTTCAGAGGTTGCCTGCTCTATGCTGGGGCTGCAGCTTTCAACCCAGGTTTCCACACAAGCAGCTGAACCTCAGCTAATGATTTCCAGCCTCTCTTTCCAGCAGCTGGACCCTGTTCCAAGGTCACTTAGCTATTGGTAGGATCCTAATTTAAATTAGGTTGAAACCCTCTCCTCAAAAATGGCCTCAGACCATGCCCATTCCAGACACCAGTATTTCACCACTGCCTAGAGATTTCTGCTACTGTTCTTTGCACATCAGACCAGATGGCCTGGACCCAGAGGCTGGGACACAGAGACATGATCTACCTGTCTTGGGGCACTGTGTCCCTCACCCCATTGATGTTAACATCCCAAGCTCTGAACTGCCTTGCTATTATCTTCTGCCTCTTTCCCCATTGGCCTCCAACTAAAATGCTGGCATACCTCCAAGGCTGGGGCAAAACGGAGAATGTATAATTCTTGCCATGACCTTCCTCTGGTCCAAGAGAGAATTGAGTCCTAACCAAGGATGACATAAGTTCAACTAAACTATTTTACGTCAGTTTGTTTTCTGTAGTCATCTCAGCAGGCTTTGAGGAGAACAACCTTTTCTGTGATGTCCCCACCCACCATGGAACTAGTGCAGGCCTTTGTGAATTTTGTCCACTTCTTTTCAACTCTTTATTACCACTGGAAAATTCATGAAGGCCTGTCGCAAATGAGGTGACAGTCTAATCTGGGAGCTTAACTATTCTAAAGAAGTTAACATTCCAGAATGGAAATAAAGGAGATCATCATGGAAACTAAGAACTGTTATGTTTTAGATTTTATGAAAGAGAAGATGTAATAGAATTTTTTATAAGTTGTGAAATTTTCCAAGTGTTCTGATTATTAACAGTCTGTGAATTAACCTGAAACTGTAATAGGAAGATTCATTTGCCAATTTTGTTTACAGATAATTATTTTTTGGGTAACATACATTTCTGAACCAAGATTCAGAATGAATAAAATAGTATACAGTAAAATAGAATCTTCTCACATCCCATCCCCCAGTTTCCCAGTTCCCTGCCTCATGCCAACCATCTCATATAACTAACTATATAATTATATACTTACCTCTTACTTATATAAGTTTTCCAGAGGTGGTCTGAATGTGTAAGCACATATACGTGCACAAACATACATATGTCATCTCTTTTTACTCTTTTTACTGCATCTCTTTTTATAGTAGTATATTATGTAATGTTCTCTCTCTCTCTCTCTCTCTCTCTCTCTCTATATATATATATATATATATATATATATATATATATATATATTTATGGAGCAATAAGAACTCTCATTTATTGCTCATGGGAATGTAAAATTGTACAGCCACTTTGGAAGACAATTCTTACCAAAGAAACACACTCTTACCATACAATCCAGCAATAACTCCAAAAGTTAAAAACTTATATCCAAACAAAAATCTGCATATGAAGGTTTATGAAAGCTTTATTCTTAATTGTCAAAATTTGAAAGCAATGAAGATGCTCTTCACTAGGTGAACAGATAAATAAACTGTGATACATCCACCCATTAGAATATTACTCAGCACTGAAAAAGGCACTCTCCAACCATTGGAAGACACAGGAAATTTAAATGAATATTATTAAGAAAGACGTCATTCTGAAAAGGTTACATACTGTATGATTCCAAATAGATAACATACTGTCAAAGGTAAAACATTGGAGACAGTAAAAAGTTTAGTGGTTCCCAGGGTTTGAGGGGAGAGAGAGATGAATTAAGTGGGGCACAGAGGATTTTCAGAGCAGTGAAAATAGTGTTCATAATGTCATAATGATGAATACATGTCATTAATTGTACATTTGTCCAAACCTATAGAATGTACAACACCAAGAGTAAACCCTAATGTAAACTATGGACTTTGGGTGATAGAGATGTATTAATGTAGGTTCATCACCTGTAACAAATGCACCACTCTGGTGAATCTAAACCTGCTCTAAAAAATAAAGTCTTAAAATCTTAAGATATTTTATATGTGTGTATATATATTTATACACACACACACACATAGGTAAGTGTGTTTGTGTTTTGGAAAAATATTAATTTCAAAGGCAGCAAATAAAATCCCATTCACTAGGATGCCACTATCAGTGCATAATATTACTGCAGTGAATTGAAATTAAGAACAATAATTTAATCTACTACATGTGGGGATACATTATAATCAAAATGAAAACATCCCTTTACTAAAATGTAATCGATTTATGTCTGATAACCATGAAGATATTCATAAGGAGTATAGGACAGGTACTCAAAAGCAGTTAGCAAACCTCAACTTTAGAAATATTGACTCAAAACTCATAAAAATTAATTCAAATTGAACCTTTGTATCATCATCATGTTACAAATTCTTTCAATGGAAACATTAGAATTTTATAACAATTATAAAATTTTATAGCTAAAACATGATATAAGCAGGAAAAAATTTTTTATATTTATTGGGAGTTTATTATATATCATGGATTCCTTAATCACTTTTCATGTGAGAAATATTATTTTGTGTTTACCATTCTTTTTCAATTTTTTTACACACACACACACACACACTGTATTTTATTTTTACAAGAGATAAACTGACACCAAGCATTGTAAATGGATGACCACAACAAAAGAACATTGTAAATGGATGACCACAACAAAAGAAACAATGATTGCAATTATCAAACACGAAATACACTCATACTATGTCATAATATTGACATTCAGTCCAGTAATCCTCCACTGTAACAGCTCCTTTACTTTTCAGTGAAAATTGATTTGTATATTTTTTGCCTCTGAGTCCTTGTGGGATTTCTTTTTTTTTATTCAAACAGCAAGTCACAAAAATTATAATCATCCTCATCAGTTCACTCAGTCCCATGTAATTAATTTTTTTTTCATTTTGATCTTTTGTTAGCACTTTTATGAATTCATCAGTTTTCCATTAGAGTTCTGAAATGCTTATTCATTCAGTTCAGCAGTACAGTCAGTTACCAGAAACCTGTACTTGTCAGAGTCTTTTCCATGAATTCCTTGAAGATGAAACCCTTTTATAGGAACATTTTTGCAAAAGCATCAGAGTACACCCAAAACTGTCTGTAAATGACAAAAGACTTAAAAATGACCATGGTTAAAGAATTGATGAAAGTTCATAATAATGCAATTGACAAGGAAGTTTAGTTATTTCTGAGATATACATTGTAAAGTAATAACTAGATTTATGACATAACATTATACCAGAATATATAAGATTTTTAGAAATTTCATGTAATGTCTGAAACATTTACATTAACATATTTCCATACAAATAAACCAAAGAAAGTTTAGTATTAGTTGTTTTTTTTGTTTTTTTTATACTGCAGATTTTTATTAGTCATCAATTTTATACACATCAGTGTATACATGTCAATCCCAATTGCCCAATTCAGCACACCACCATACCCACCCCACCACTGTTTTCCCACCTTGGTGTCTATACGTTTTTCTCTACATCTGTGTCTCAACTTCTGCCCTGCAAACTGGTTCATCTGTACCATTTTTCTAGGTCCCACATACATGCGTTAATATACGATATTTATTTTTCTCTGACGTAATTCACTCTGTATGACAGTCTCTAGATCCATCCACGTCTCAACAAATGACTCAATTTCGTTCCTTTTCGTGGCTGAGTAATATTCCATTGTATATATGTACCACATCTTCTTTATCCATTCGTCTGTTGATGGGCATTTAGGTTGCTTCCATGAACTGGCTATTGTAAATAGTGCTGCAATGAACATTGGGGTGCATGTGTCTTTTTGAATTATGGTTTTCTCTGGGTATATGCCCAGTAGTGGGATTGCTGGATCATATGGTAATTCTAGTTGTAGTTTTTTAAGGAACCTCCATACTGTTCTCCATAGTGGCTGTATCAATTTACATTCCCTCCAACAGTGCAAGAGGGTTCCCTTTTCTCCACACCCTCTCCAGCATTTGTTGTTTGTAGATTTTCTGATGATGCCCATTCTAACTGGTGTGAGGTGATACCTCATTGTAGTTTTGGTTTGCATTTCTCTAATAATTAGTGATGTTGAACACATTTTCATGTGCTTCTTGGCCATTTGTATGTCTTCTTTGAAGAAATGTCTATTTAGGTCTTCTGCCCATTTTTGGATTGGGTTGTTTGTTTCTTTAATATTGAGCTGCATAAGCTGTTTATATATTTTGGAGATGAATTCTTTGTCCGTTGATTCGTTTGCAAATATTTTCTCCCATTCTGAGGGTTGACTTTTCGTTGTGTTTATGGTTTCCTTTGCTGTGCAAAAGCTTTTAAGTTTCATTAGGTCCCATTTGTTTATTTTTGGTTTTATTTCCGTTACTCTAGGAGGTGGATCAAAAAGGATCTTGCTGTGATTTATGTCAAAGAGTGTTCTTCCTATGTTTTCCTCTAAGAGTTTTATAGTGTCCAGTCTTACATTTAGGTCTCGAATCCATTTTGAGTTTATTTTTGTGTATGGTGTTAGGGAGTGTTCTAATTTCATTCTTTTACATGTAGCTGTCCAGTTTTCCCAGCACCACTTATTGAAGAGACTGTCTTTTCTCCATTGGATATCTTTGCCTCCTTTTTCATAGATTAGTTGACATTAGGTGCGTGGGTTTATCTCTGGGCTTTCTGTCTTATTCCATTGATCTATGTTTCTGTTTTTGTGCCAGTACCATATTGTCTTGACTAATGTAGCTTTGTAGTATAGTCTGAAGTCCAGGAGTCTGATTCCTCCAGCTCCATTTTTTTCCCTCAAGACTGCTTTGGCTATTTGGGGTCTTTTGTGTCTCCATACAAATTTTAAGATGATTTGTTCTAGTTCTGTAAAAAATACCATTGGTAATTTGATAGGTATTGCATTGAATCTGTAGATTTCTTTGGTAATATAGTTATTTTCACAATATTGGTTCTTCCAATCCAAGAACATGGTATATCTCTCCGTCTGTTGGTATCATCTTTAATTTCTTTCATCAGTGTCTTATAGTTTTCTGCATACAGGTTTTTGTCTCCCTAGGTAGGTTTATTCCTAGGTATTTTATTCTTTTTGTTGCAATGGTAAATGAAAGTGTTTCCATAATTTCTCTTTCAGATTTTTCATCATTAGTGTATAGGAATGCAAGAGATTTCTGTGCATTAATTTTGTATCCCTGCAACTTTACTGAATTCATTGATTAGCTCTAGTAGTTTTCTGGTGGCATTTTTAGGATTCTCTATGTATAGTATCATGTCATCTGCAAACAGTGATAGTTTAACTTCTTCTTTTCCAAATTGTATTCCTTTTATTTCTTTTTCTTCTCTGATTGCTGTGGCTAGGACTTCCAAAACTATGTTGAATAATAGTGGTGAGAGTGGACATCCTTGTCTCGTTCCTGATCTTAGAGGAAATGCTTTCAGTTTCTCACCATTTAGAATGTTTGCTGTGGGTTTGTCATATATGGCCTTTATTATGTTGAGGTAAGTTCCCTCTCTGCCCACTTTCTGGAGAGTTTTTATCATAAATGGGTGTTGAATTCTGTCAAAAGCTTTTTCTGCATCTATTGAGATGATCATATGGTTTTTATTCTTCAGTTTGTTAATATGGTGTATCACATTGATTAATTTGTGTATATTGAAGAAGCCTTGCATCCCTGGCATAAATCCCACTTGATCATGGTGTGTGACCCTTTTAATGTGTTGTTGGATTCTGTCTGCTAGTATTTTGTTGAAGATTTTTGCATCTATATTCATCAGTAATATTGGTCTGTAATTTTGTTTTTTTGTACTGTCTTTGTCTGGTTTTGGTATCAGGGTGATGGTGGCCTCGCAGAATGAGTTTGGGTGTGTTCCTTCCTCTCCAATTTTTTGGAAGAGTTTGAGAAAGATGGGTGTTAGCTCTTCTCTAAATTTTTGATAGAATTCACCTGTGAAGCCTTCTGGTCTTGGACTTCTGTTTGGTGGAAGATTTTTAATCACAGTTTCAATTTCATTACGTGTGATTGGTCTGTTCATATTTTCTGTTTCTTCCTGGTTCAGTCTTGGAAGGTTATACCTTTCTAAGAATTTGTCCATTTCTTCCAGGTTGTCCATTTTATTGGCCTAGAGATGCTTGTAGTAGACTCTTATGATGCTTTGTATTTCTGTGGGGTCCATTGTAACTTCTCCTTTTTCATTTCAAATTTCATTGATTTGAGTCCTCTCCCTCTTTTTCTTGATGAGTCTGGCTAAAGTTTCATCAATTTTGTTTATCTTCTCAAAGAACCAGCTTTTAGTTTTATTGATCTTTGCTATTGTTTTCTTCATTTCTATTTCATTTATTTCTGCTCTGATCTTTATGATTTCCTTCTACTAACTTTGGATTTTGTTTGTTCTTCTTTCTCTAGTTCCTTTAGGTGTAAGGTTAGATTGTTTATTTGAGATTTTTCTTGTTTCTTGAGGTAGGATTATATTGCTATACACTTCCCTCTTAGAACTGCTTTTGCTGCATCCCATATTTTTTGGATTATTATGTGTTCATTGTCATTTGTGTCTAGGTATTTTTTGATTTCTTCAGTGATCTCTTGGTTATTTAGTAACGTATTGTTTAGCCTCCATGTTTTTGTGTTTTTTACGTTTTTTTTTCCCTGTAATTGATTTCTAATCTCATAGTGTTATTTTCAGAAAAGATGCCTGATATCATTTCAGTTTTCTTAAATTTACTGATTTGTGACCCAGGATGTGATTTATTCTGGAGAATGTTCCATTTGCACTTGAGAAGAAAGTGTAATCTGCTGGTTTTGGATGGAATGTCCTATAAATATCAATTAAATCTATCTGGTCTGTTGTGTCACTTAAAGCTTCTGTTTGCTTATTTATTTTCATTTAGGATGATATGTTCATTGGTGTGAGTGAGATGTTAAAGTCTCCCACTAATAGTGTTATCGACAATAACACTATTGTGTTATTGTTGATTTCCTCTTTTACAGCTGTTAGCAGTTGCCTTATGTATTGAGGTGCTCCTATGTTGGGTGCATATATATTTATAATTGTTATATCTTCTTCTTGGATTGATCCCTTGATCATTATGTAGTGTCCTTCCTTGTCTTTTGTAACATTCTTTATTTTAAAGTCTATTTTATCTGATATGAGTATAGCTATTCCAGCTTTCTTTTGATTTCCATTTGCATGGAATATCTTTTTCCATCCCCTCACTGTATGTGTCCCTAGGTCTGAAGTGGGTGTCTTGTAGACAGCATATATATGGGTCTTGTTTTTTTGTCCTTTCAGCAAGCATGTGTCTTTTGGTTGGAGCATTTAATCCACGTTTAAGGTAATTATTGATATGTATGTGCCTGTGACCATTTTATTAATTGTTTTGGGTTTGTTTTTGTAGTTCCTTTTTTTCTCTTGTGTTTCCCACTTAGAGACGTTCCTTTAGCATTTGTTGTAGAGCTGGTCTGGTGGTGCTGAATTCTCTTAGCTTTTGCTTGTCTGTAAAGCTTTTGATTTCTCCATCAAATCTGAATGAGATCCTTGCCGGGTAGAGTAATCTTGGTTGTAGGTTCTTCCCTTTCATTACTTTAAGTATATCATGCCACTCCCTTCTGGCTTGTAGAGTTTCTCCTGAGAAATCAGCTGTTAACCTTATGGGAGTTCCCTTGTATGTTATTTGTCATTTTTCCCTTGCTGCTTTCAATAATTTTTCTTTGTCTTTAGTTTTTGCCAATTTGATTACTATGTGTCTTGGCATGTTTCTCCTTGGGTTTAACCTGTATGGGGCTTGCTGTGCTTCCTGGACTTGGGTGGCTATTTCCTTTCCCATGTTAGGGAAGTTTTTGACTATAATCTCTTCAAATATTTTTTTGGGTCCTTTCTCTCTCTCTTCTCCTTCTGGTACCCCTATAATGCGAATGTTTTTGCGTTTAATGTTGTCCCAGAGGTCTCTTAGGCTGTCTTCATTTCTTTTCATTCTTTTTTCTTTATTCTGTTCTGCAGCCCTGAATTCCACCATTCTGTCTTCTAGGTCACTTATCCATTCTTCTGCCTCAGTTATCCTGCTATTAATTCCTTCTAGTGTATTTTTCATTTCAGTTATTGTATTGTTCATCTCTGTTTGTTTGTTCTTAAGTTCTTCTAGGTCTTTGTTAAACATTTCTTGCATCTTCTCGATCTTTGCCTCTGTTAGTTTTCCGAGTTCCTTGATCATCTTCACTATCATTATTCTGAATTCTTTTTCTGGAAGGTTGCCTATCTCCACTTCATTGAGTTGTTTTTCTGGTATTTTATCATGTTCCTTCATCTGATATATAGCCCTCTGCCTTTTCATCTTGTCTGTCTTTCTGTGAATGTGGTTTTTGTTCCACAGGCTGCAGGATTGTAGTTATTCTTGCTTCTGTTGTCTGTCCTCTGGTGGTTGAGGCTATCTAAGAGGCTTGATGGGGGAGACTGGTGGTGGGTAACGCTGACTGTTGCTCTGGTGGGCAGATTCAGTAAAACTTTAATCCACTTGACTGTTGATGGGTGGAGCTGTGTTCCCTCCCTGTTGGTTGGTTGGCCTGAGGCAACTCAACACTGGGGCCTATTTGGGCTCTTTGGTGGGGCAAATGACAGACTCTGGGAGGGCTCTCACCAAGGATTACTTCCCAGAACTTCTGCTGCCAGTGTCCTTGTCCCCATGGTGAAACAGAGCCACCCCCTGCCTCTGCAGGAGACCCTCCAACACTAGCAGGTAGGTCTGGTTCAGTCTCCCCCAGGATCACTGTTCCTTCTCCTGGGTCCCAATTCACACACTACTTTGTGTGTGCCCTCCAAGAGTGGAGTCTCTGTTTCCCCCAGACCTGTTGAAGTCCTGCAATCAATTCCCACTAGCATTCAAAGTCTGTTTCTCTAGGAATTCCTTCTCCCATTGCCAGATCCCCAGGTTGGGAAGCCTGATGTGGGGCTCAGAACCTTCACTCCAGTGGGTAGACTTCTGTGGTATAAGTGTTCGCCAGTCTGTGAGTCACCCACTGACCAGTTATGGGATTTGATTTTACTGTGATTGCGCCCCTCCTACCATCTCATTGTGGCTTCTCCTTTGTCTTTGGATGTGCGGTATCTTTTTTGGTGAGTTCTAGTGTCTTCCTGTCGATGATTGTCCAGAAGCTAGTTGTGATTCTGGTGTTCTTGCAAGAGAGAGTGAGAGCATGTCCTTGTACTCCGTCATCTTGGTTCCTCGAAATGTTCTACATTATTTGTTCATTTAATTTTAATTTAAATATATTTAATTTACAACATTATATTAGTTTCAGGTGTACAACATAGTGATTTAATATTTTTATTCATTATACTCCATTTAAAGTTGTTAAAAAATAATCACTATTTCCCTGTGCTGTACAAGATATCCTTGTTGCTTATTTATTTTATACACAGTAGTTAGAATCTCTTAATCCCCTACCCCTATCTTGCCCACTGGTAGCCACAAGTTTGTTCTCTATACCTGTGAGTCTGTTTCTGTTTTGTTATATTCATTATTTTAAAAAAATTTTTTTAGATTCCACATATAAGTGATAACATACAGTACTTATCTTTCTCCATCTTACTTAAGCATAATATCCTCCGAGTCCATCCACGTTGTTGCAAATGGCATAATTTCATTATTTTTTATGGTTGAGTAGTCTTCCATTATATATATAACCCACTTCTTCTTTATCCATCAGTTGACAGACACTTAGATTGCTTCCATATCTGGACTATTGTAAGTAATGCAGCTATGAACATTGGGGTGCCTGTATCTTTTCAAATTAGCATTTTCATTTTTTCTGGTATATACCCAGGAGTGGAATTTCTGCATCATATGATAGTTCTCATTTTGGTTTTTAAAGCAACTTCCATACTGTGTTCTGTAGTGGCTACGTCAGTTTACATTCCCACCAACAGTGTGTACTCTAGTTACCTTTATTCCACATTCAACATTTGTTATTTGTAGACTTTTTGGTCATAGTCATTCTGACAGATGGTTGGTGATACCTCATTGTGGTTTTTTTTTTTTTTTTTTTTTTAAATATTTATTTTGGATAATCAATTCAGAAATATTTATTTTGAATAATGTATTAGTAATAATAATTAATAATTTATTACCTAAGCAATCCCTAGTCACAGGTGAATTCTTCCCAGTTTTCAATTCCTCTCTTTCACTGCTGTGGCCTCTACCGTTGCGGAGCACAGGCACCGGACGCACGGGCCCAGCCGCTCCGCAGCATGTGGGATCCTCCCGGACCGGGGCACGAACCCGTGTCCCCTGCATCGGCAGGCAGACTTCCAACCACTGAGCCACCAGGGAAGCCCCTCATTGTGGTTTTGATTTGCATTTCTCTGATGATTAATGATGTTGAGTATCTTTTAATGTTGCTGTTGCTCACCTGTATGTCTTCTTGGGAAAAATGTCTATTCAGGTCTTCTGTCCACTTTAAAAATAATTTTATTTTATTTATTCATTTAATTTTGGCTGCATTGGGTCTTTGTTGCTGCGTGTGGACTTTCTCTCATTGGAGCGAGTGAGGGCTACTCTTTGTTGCAGTGTGCGGGCTTCTCATTGCGGTGGCTTGTCTTTGTTGTGGAGCACAGGCTCTAGGTGCATGGGCTTCAGTAGCTGTGGTGCTTGGACTCTACAGTGCAGGCTCAGTAGCTGTGGCATGGGCTTAGTTGCTCTGCAGCCTGTGGGATCTTCTCTGACCAGGGCTTGACCCCATGTCCCCTGCATTGGCAGGTGGATTCTTAACCACTGTGCAACCAGCTAAGTCCCTTCTGCCCTTTTTAAAATCAGATTGTTTTCCTTAAAAATATTGAGTTATATGAGCTCATTATATATTTTGGATATTAACCCCTTATTGGTCATAGCATTTGCAAATATTTTCTCCCATTCCATAGGTTGTCTTTTCATTTTGTCAATGATTTCCTTTGCTGTGCAAAAGCTTCTGAGTTTAATTTCCATTTGTTTATTTTTGCTTTTGTTCCTTTTGCCTTGGGAGATAGATCCAAAAAAATATTGCTACAATTTATGTCAAAGGGTGTTCTTAGGTTGTCCTCTCAGAGATTTATGGTTTCAGGTCTTAAATTTAGGGCTTTAATCAATTTTGAGTTTATTTTTGTATATGGTGTGAGAAAATGTTCTAATTTCATTCTTTTACATGTAGCTGTCCAATTTTCCCATTATAATTTATTGAAGAAACTGCCTTTTCTCCATTGTATATTCTTGCCTCCTTTGTGGCAGATTAACCAAAAGTGCGTGGGTTTATTTCTGGGCTATGTATTCTCTTCCACTGATTTTTTAAAAAATTTTATTTATTTTTTAACATCTTTATTGGAGTATAACTGTTTTACTATAGTGTGTTAGTTTTTCCTTTACAACAAAGTGAATCAGTTATACATATACATATGTTCCCATTTCTCTTCCCTCTTGTGTCACCCTCTCCCACCCTCCCTATCCCACCCCTCTAGGTGGTCACAGAGCACAGAGTTGATCTCCCTGTGCTATGCGGCAGCTTCCCACTAGCTATATAATTTACATTTGGTAGTGTATATATGTTCCTGCCACTCTCTCACTTCGTCACAGCTTACCCTTCCTCCTCCCCATATCCTCAAGTCCATGCTCTAGTAAGTCTGTGTTTTATTCCCGTGCTACCACTAATCTCTTCATGACATTTTTTTTCTTAGAGTCCATATATATGTGTTAGCATACGGTATTTGTTTTTCTCCTTCTGACTTGCTTCACTCTGTATGATAGACTCCAGGTCTATCCACCTCATTACAAATAACTCAGTTTCATTTCTTTTTATGGCTGAGTAATATTCCATTGTATATATGTGCCACATCTTCTTTATCCATTCATCTGTTGATGGACACTTAGGTTGCTTCCATGTCCTGGCTATTGTAAATAGAGCTGCAATGAATATTTTGGTACATGAGTCTTTCTGAATTATGGTTTTCTCAGGGTATATGCCCAGTAGTGGGATTGCTGGGTCGTATGGTAGTTCTATTTGTAGTTTTTTAAGGAACCTCCATACTGTTCTCCATAGTGGCTGTATCAATTTACATTCTCACCAGCAGTGCAAGAGGGTTCCCTTTTCTCCACAGCCTCTCCAGCATTTATTGTTTCTACAGGTTTTTATGATGGCCAATCTGACTGGTGTGAGATGATATCTCATTGTAGTTTTGATTTGCATTTCTCTAATGATTAATGATGTTGAGTATTCTTTCATGTGTTTGTTGGCAATCTGTATATCTTCTTTGGAGAAATGTCTGTTTAGTTCTTCTGCCCATTTTTGGATTGGATTGTTTGTTTCTTTGTTATTGAGCTGCATGAGTTGCTTATAAATTTTGGAGATTAAACCTTTGTCAGTTGATTCATTTGCAAATATTTTCTCCCATTCTGAGGGTTGTCTTTTGGTCTTGTTTATGGTATCCTTTGCTGTGCAAAAGCTTTTAAGTTTCATTAGGTCCCATTTGTTTATTTTTGTTTTTATTTCCATTTCTCTAGGAGATGGGTCAAAAAGGATCTTGCTGGGATTTATGTCATAGAGTGTTCTGCCTATGTTTGCTTCTAAGAGTTTGATAGTGTCTGGCCTTAAATTTAGGTCTTTAACCCATTTTGAGTTTATTTTTGTGTATGGTGTTAGGGAGTGTTCTAATTTCATACTTTTACATGTAGCTGTCCACATTTCCCAGCACCACTTTTTGAAGAGGCTCTCTTTTCTCCACTGTATATCCTTCCCTCCTTTATCAAAGATAAGGTGACCATATGTGTATGGGTTTATCTCTGGGCTTTCTATCCTGTTCCATTGATCTATACTTCTGTTTTTGTGCCAGTACCATACTGTCTTGATTACTGTAGCCTTGTAGTATAGTCTGAAGTCAGGGAGCCTGATTCCTCCAGCTCCATTTTTCGTTCTCAAGATTGCTTTGACGATTCGGGGTCTTTTATGTTTCCATACAAATTGTGAAATTTTTTGTTATAGTTCTGTAAAAAATGCCAGTGGTAATTTGATAGGGATCGCATTGAAACTGTAGATTGCTTTGGGTAGTAGAGTCATTTTCACAATGTTGATTCTTCCAATCCAAGAACATGGTATATTTCTCCAACCATTTGTATCATCTTTAATTTCTTTCATCAGTGTCTTATAGTTTTCTGCATACAGGACTTTTGTCTCCTTAGGTAGGTTTATTCCTAGATATTTTATTCTTTTTGTTGCAGTGGTAAATGGCAGTGTTTTCTTAATTTCATTCTCCGATTTTTCATCATTAGTGTATAAGAATGCCAGAAATTTCTGTGCATTAATTTTGTATCCTGCTACTTTACCAAATTCATTGATTAGCTCTAGTAGTTTTCTGGTAGCATCCTTAGGATTCTCTGTGTATAGTATCATGTCATCTGCAAACAGTGACAGCTTTAGTTCTTCTTTTCCTATTTGGATTCCTTTTATTTCTTTATTTTCTCTGATTGCTGTGGCTAGAACTTCCAAAACTATGTTGAATAAGAGTGGTGAGAGTGGGCAACCTTGTCTTGTTCCTGATCTTAGAGGAAATGGTTTCAGTTTTTCACCATTGAGAACAATGCTGGCTGTGGGTTTGTCATATATGGCCTTTATTATGTTGAGGAAAGTTCCCTGTATGCCTACTTTCTGCAGGGTTTTTATCTCAATGGGTGTTGAATTTTGTCAAAAGCTTTCTCTGCATCTATTGAGATGATCATATGGTTTTTCTCCTTCAGTTTGTTGATATGGTGTATCACGTTGATTGATTTGTGTATATTGAAGAATCCTTGAATTCCTGGAATAAACCCCACTTGATCATGGTGTATGATCCTTTTAATGTGCTGTTGGATTCTGTTTGCTAATATTTTGTTGAGGATTTTTGCATTTAGGTTCATCAGTGATATTGGCCTGTAGTTTTCTTTCTTTGTGACGTCTTTGTCTGGTATTGGTATCAGGGTGATGGTGGCCTCATAGAATGAGTTTGGGAGTGTTCCTCCCTCTCCTATCTTTTGGAAGAGTTTGAGAAGGATAGGTATTAGCTCTTCTGTAAATGTTTGATAGAATTCGCCTGTGAAGCCATCTGGTCCTGGGCATTTGTTTGTTGGAAGATTTTTAATGACATTGTCAATTTCAGTGCTTGTGATTGGTCTGTTTATATTTTCTAATTCTTCCTGGTTCAGTCTCGGCAGGTTGTGCATTTCTAAGAATTTGTCCATTTTTTCCAGGTTGTCCGTTTTATTGGCATAGAGTTGCTTGTAGTAATCTCTAACAATCCTTTGTATTTCTGCAGTGTCGGTTGTTACATCTCCTTTTTCATTTCTAATTCTGTTGATTTGAGTCTTCTCCCTTCTATTCTTGATGAGTCTGGCTAATGGTTTATCAATTTTATTTATCTTCTCAAAGAACCAGCTTTTACCTTTACTGGTCTTTGCTATTGTTTCCTTCATTTCTTTTTCATTTATTTCTGATCTGATCTTTATGATTTCTTTCCTTCTGCTAAATTTGGGGGTTTTTTGTTCTTCTTTCTCTAATTGCTTTAAGTGTAAAGTTAGGTTGTTTATTCAAGATGTTTCCTGTTTCTTAAGGTATGATGGTATTGCTATAAACTTCCCTCTTAGAACTGCTTTTGCTGTATCCCATAGGTTTTGGGTCGTCGTGTCTCCATTGTCATTTGTTTCTAAGTATTTTTTGATTTCCTCTTTGATTTCTTCAGTGATCACTTCGTTATTAAGTAGTGTATTGTTTAGCCTCCATGTGTTTGTATTTTTTACAGATCTTTTCCTGTAATTGATATCTAGTCTCATAGTGTTGTGGTCGGAAAAGATACTTGATACGCTTTAAATTTTCTTAAATTTGCCAAGGCTAGATTTGTGACCCAAGATATGATTGATCCTGGAGAATGTTCCATGAGCACTTGAGAAAAATGTGTATTCTGTTGTTTTTGGATGGAATGTCCTATAAATATCAATTAAGTCCATCTTGTGTAATGTATCATTTAAAGCTTGTGTTTCCTTATTTATTTTCATTTTGGATGATCTGTCCATTGGTGAAAGTGGGGTGTTAAAGTCCCCTACTGTGATTGTGTTACTGTCGATTTCCGCTTTTATGGCTGTCAGTATTTGCCTTATGTATTGTGGTGCTCCTATGTTGGGTGCATAAATATTTACAATTGTTATATCTTCTTCATGGATCGATCCCTTGATCATTATGTAGTGTCCTTCTTTGTCTCTTGTAATAGTTTTTATTTTAAAGTCTATTTTGTCTGATATGAGAATTGCTACTCCAGATTTCTTCTGATTTCCATTTGCATGGAATATCTTTTTCCATCCCCTTACTTTCAGTCTGTATGTCTGTATCTGTATGTCTGTATCCCTAGGTCTGAAGTAGGTCTCTTGTAGACAGCATATATACGGGTCTTGTTTTTGTATCCATTCAGCCAGTCTGTGTCTTTTGGTGGGAGCATTTAATCCATTTACATTTAAGGTAATTATCGATATGTATGTTCCTATTACCATTTACTTAATTGTTTTGGGTTGTTCTTGTAGGTCTTTTCCTTCTGTTGTGTTTCTTGCCTAGAGAAGTTCCTCTAGCATTTGTTGTAGAGCTGGTTTGGTGGTGCTGAACTCTCTCAGCTTTTGCTTGTCTGTAAAGGTTTTAATTTCTCCATCAAATCTGAATGAGATCCTTGCTGGGTAGAGTAATCTTGGTTGTAGGCTTTTTTCCTTCATCACTTTAAATATGTCCTGCCACTCCCTTCTGGCTTGTAGTTTCTGCTGAAAGATCAGCTGTTAACCTTTGGGGATTCCCTCTTTTGTTATTTGTTGTTTTTCCCTTGCTGCTTTTAATATGTTTTCTTTGTATTTAATTTTTGACAGTTTGATTATTATGTGTCTTGGCGTGTTTATCCTTGGGTTTATCCTATATGGGACTCTCTGTGCTTCCTGGACTTGATTGACTATTTCCTTTCCTATATTAGGGACGTTTTCAACTATAATCCCTTCAAATATTTTCTCAGTCCCTTTCTTTTTCTCTTCTTCTTCTGGGACCCCTATAATTCGTATGCTGGTGCGTTTAATGTTGTCCCAGAGGTCTCTGAGACTGTCCTCAGTTCTTTTCATTCTTTTTCCTTTCTTCTGCTCTGCAGTAGTTATTTCCACTATTTTATCTTCCAGGTCACTTATCCGTCCTTCTGCCTCAGTTATTCTGCTATTGATCCCATCTAGAGTATTTTTCGTTTCATTTATTGTGTTGCTCATCGTTGCTTGCTTCCTCTTTATTTCTTCTAGGTCCTTGTTAACTGTTTCTTGCAATTTGTCTATTCTGTTTCCAAGATTTTGAATCATGTTTACTATCATTATTCTGAATTCTTTTTCAGGTAGACTGCCTATTTCCTCTTCATTTGTTTGGTCTGGTGTGTTTTTATCTTGCTCCTTCATCTGCTGTGTTTTTTTCTGTCTTCTCATTTTGCTTATCTTACTGTGTTTGGGGTCTCCTTTTTGCAGACTGCAGGTTCGTTGTTCTCTCTGTTTTTGGTGGCTGTCCCTAGTGGCTAAGGTTGGTTCAGTGGGTTGAGTAGGTTTCCTGGTTGGGGGGACTAGTGCCTCTGTTCTGGTGGATGAGGCTGGATCTTGTCTTGGTGGATGAGGCTGGATCTTGTCTTTCTGGTGGGCAGGTCCACGTCTGGTGGTGTGTTTGGGGATGTTGGTAGCCTTATTATGATTTTAGGCATCCTCTCTGCTAATGGATGGGGCTGTAGACCTGTCTTGCTGTTTGTTGGGGACAGAGTGTCCAGCACTGTTCATTGCTGGTCCTTGAGTAAAGCTGGGTCTTGGTGTTGAGATGGAGATCTCTGGGAGATTTTCGCCATTTGATATTGCGTGGACCTGGGGGTTCTCTTGTGGACCAGTGTCCTGAGGTTGGTTCTCCGCCCTCTCAGACACAGCCCTGGTGCCTGGCTGGAGCGCGATGAGCCTTTAATCCACACGGCTCAAAATAAAAGGGAGAAAAAATAGAAAGGAAAGAAAAGGAAGGAAGGAAAGAAGGAAGGAAGGAAGAAAGGAAGGGAGGAAGGAAGGAAGAAATGAAGGAAGGAAGAAATGAAGGAAGAAAGAAAGCAAGAAAAGAAGGAAGGAGGAGAGGAAGGAAGGGAGGAAGGAAGGAAGAAAGGGAAGGAGGGAGGAAAGGAAGGAAGAAAGAAAGGGAGAAGACAAAATAAAGTAGGATAAAGTATAGTTATTAAAATAAAAAATAATTATTAAGAAGAAAAATTTCTATTAAAAAAAACAAAGAAAAATGGGTTGGTCTAACCCTAGGACAAATGGTGAAAGCAAAGCTATACAGACAAAAATCTCACACAGCAGCACACACATACACACTCACAAAAAGAAAAAAGGGGAAAATAATAGTATATCTTGCTCCCAAAGTCCACCTCCTCAACTTGGGATGATTTGTTGTCTATTCAGGTTTTCCACAAATGCATGGCACTTCAAGTTAATTGTGGAGCTTTAATCCTGCGTTTCTGAGGCTGCTGGGAGAGACCTCCCCCTCTCCTCTTAGTTCGCACAGCTCCTGGCATTCAGCTTTGGACTTGGCCCCGCCTCTGCGCGTAGGTCGTCCGAGGGCGTCTGCCCTTCGCTCAGACGGGACGGGATTAAAGGAGCAGCTGATTCAGGGGCTCTGGCACAGGCCGGGGGGAGGGAGGGGCACGGATGTGGGGTGAGCCCACGGCGGCAGAGGCCGGCGTGACGCTGCACCGGCCTGAGGCACGCCGCGCATTCTCCTGGGGAAGCTGTCCCTGGATCTCGGGACCCCGGCAGTGGTGGGCTGCACGGGCTCCTGGAAGGGGCGGTGTGGAGAGTGACCTGTGCTTGCACACAGGCCTCTTGGTGGTGGCAGCAGCAACCTTAGCGTCCCACACCCGTCTCTACTGTCCGTGCCGACAGCCGCAGCTTGCGCCCGTTTCTGGAGCTCCTTTACGCGGTGCTCTTTATCCCCTCTTCTCGCGCCCCAGGAAGCAAAGAGGGTAGAAAAGGTCTCTTGCCTCTTCGGCTGCTCCAGACTTCAACCGGACTCCTCCTGGCTAGCTGTGGTGCACTAACCCCTTCAGGCTGTGTTCATGCCGCCAACCCCAGTCCTCCTTCTTGGATCTGACTGAAGCCCGAGCCTCAGCTCCCTGTCCCCGCCCACCCCGGTGGGTGAGCAGACAAGCCGCTGGGGCTTGTGAGTGCTGGTTGGCACCGATCCTCTGTGCGGGAATCTCTCCGCTTTGCCCTCCGCACCCTGTGGCTGCACTCTCCTCTGCGGCTCCGAAGCTTCCACCCAGCCACCCACAGTCTCCACCCGCAAAGGGGCTTCTAGTGTGTGGGAACCTTTCCTCCTTCACGGCTCCCTCCTACTGGTGCAGGTCCCGTCCCTATTCTTTGTCTCTGTTTATTCTTTTTACTTTTGCCCTACCCAGGTACGTGGGGAGTTTCTTGCCTTTTGGGAGGTCTGAGGTCTTCTGCCAGCGTTCGGTGGGTGTTGTATAGGAGAAGTTCCATGTGTAGATGTATTTCTGATGTCTCTGTGAGGAGGAAGGAGATCTCCACGTTTTACTCTTCCGCCATCTTGAAGCTCCTCCTCTTCCACTGATTTTTGTGTCTGTCTGTGTGCCAATGCCGTAGTGTTGGGTTGGCTAAAAAGTTCGTTTGGGTTTTTCTGTAAGATGCTATGGAAAAACCCAAATGAACTTTTTGGCCAACGCAATATTTTGATTACTATAGCTTTGTAGTATAGTCTGAAGCCAGGGAGTGTGATACCTCCAGCTTTATTCTCTTTTTCTCAAGGCAGTTCAGCGTCTTTTGTGTTTTCATACACATTAAAATTTTTTTTGTTCTCATTCTGTGAAAAATGCCATTGGCATTTTGATAGGGATTGCATTCAGTCTGTAGATTGCCTTGGGTAGTATAGTCATTTGACAATATTGACAATATTTTAATGTATACTTTTCTTAATGCACAAAATATTCTAGAAAGTTGAAAGTAAAAAACTTGATGAATTGAGTCAAAAAGTAATATACTAGGGTTGCTCTTTTTTTAAGAAAACAACAAGGAATATAGTAAATCCTCTCAGAAAGAAATGTTTTTTGAAGAAAAAATAAAGCTCGTTATTTTATCTGTAATAAAATCTGAGTTAAGATATATGTTTGCTTAAAATAAAATATGTTAGCTAGTCTTTCTCTGTGCTGTTTTTCCTAACATCACAAGTATAGCATTCAGAAAACAACAGATACTTAGTAAATAGTAGTATCTGACTCTATGAATTATTTTATCGTTGATTATTCTCTGTTCATGTGTCTAATAATTCTCTATTCTTGTGCTCCTACATATACTTGGCTTTTGGGACTATATAGTACATTACTAAAAATCTGTTATTCAGTTTAACATGATGATTAGGAGAACATCGTATGAACAATCCAGAAAAAAAAAAAAATCCACACCATTTGTCACAAAAAAAGGGATTCATTAACTGGTAAGTTTTTTGTAGGCTACCAGAAAACTGATATGGAATCATTTGTGATGCTATACCTTGCTTTTTATTTTCCAGAATAGATTCTGATTTTACCATTTATTTCTTATGACATCTTGATATTTTATGTGTACCATGTCATGTGGTAAGAATGAATAACATTACTCCACATTTATGTAAACATAGACACTAGAATTCTTACTAACACGGGTTTCCTTCTTAATGGAGAGGAAGGATGATGGAAGTTGAAAATATTCCCTAGGCATTTTACTGCATTGTAGAATTTCCATTTGGCTGTACATTGAATTGTTGACCAATTTGGCTCAAGAGTTAGGGATTCTTCATTTTGATAAGAAAGACATTAGGATGGCTGCCTGTGAGAAGCTCTTTCTTATAGTCCAGACATCTGCTGAATTGCCACAATTAACATTCCACCTTGCCTGAATTACTCTATTATTTGAGTTCAGTGAAATTCTGTTATTTAAAAAAGAGACAATGAACATCCTGAAATTCAGGAAAAAACTTAACCAAAGCCTCTGAGGAGAAGGGGAAAAGCTGGACACCACAAGGTGATTCAGAAATGAGTGTCTGCTGAAGAGATGAGGTCCTCTCATTGTGACCCTTGACAACAGACTTGACTGTGCTGCCTCAAGAAAAAATTCAGAATCCTTTATTGTCACCAGCATCTTCATCTCTGGTACTGTCCTTTATTCTTTCAGTCGGACACTGGAAGAGATTTTATTTGCATAGACTTCCCTGTGGTGGATGCATCCTGGCTACTCTCCAATTATTTAGTGAGTATTGTGTTTTAGAGCAGAGGTTGGAACACTTCCTGTAAAGGACCAGATACTAAAAATTTGGGTCATAGTAAATATAACATTGTTTACTATTATTGATAGTAAATATTTACACCCTGTTTAGGGGCCGTATGGTCTCTGTTGCAATCATTCAACTCTAACAGCAGAAGGAATTCAACTCCAAAAGAGACTCTGTAAACAAATTAATGTGGCTGTGTCTAATACACATTTTTTCAACAATCAGAGAGTAAGCTGAATTTGGCTCACGAACTATAGTTTTCCAACTCTTAATTTGAGGATGGGTAATTTTCCACTCACTCATTATTAATTTATTAATAAATTCAACAAGAATTTGTTGGTTACTTTTTCATTGCCAGGTACTGTGAATAACTGTATTCTAAATTTTACTTTGCTTTAACAGAAGAGACCCAATAAAGCATAGTTACCAAGCAAATAACAGTGGCAACAGTATCTGAAAGAATTAATGTTCATTAAAAACTGAGTATTAGCTTGCATTTATACCGAAATCGGTTGACTTGAAGCATAAAGTAATTCTATGTATAGTCAGAATACCATTAGTTTGTAGAGAAGGTCTGCTTGAATATATTAGAGCAGGATTAAATACTGTGTGTGCATCTCACATAACTCAAGGGTATGTGTACTTGTCAAAAGAGGTAGTAGGTAAGATGATGCTATATAAGAATATTTATTCAATATAATAAAATAAAGATAGATTTAAAGTCTATTCATACATTAATATTAAGGATACAGTATACTTATACATAAATAATTTGTATGTGGAGCTTACAATGCAGGGCTGGTACACATATTACTGAGCCAAGTTTTTGAGAGTGTTCCAGGTACTTGAAGTTGGTATTATCTAAGCCAACTTACCCTTTTATTGTTCAGTATGTTCTCCCCTAAAAGGTAAGGTGTTTATAGGCGAAGAAAAGGGGAGAAACATCTATTTCTGGCTAAAATGGAGAGGGCTGGATCACAGAATTTTCAGAGTAGAAAAGACAGAACATTTGTCAACATTTTCCATGAGTCCAGCAAACCTTGATATCAAAACTTGACAAAGATATTATATGAAAATAATCTCACAGGCTAACTTCTCTCATGGTCATGGATATAAAAATGATAAATAAAATATAACAGAATGAATCCAGTGACCTATGAAAATGATTTTATATCATGACCAACTTGAGTTTATTTTAGGAATGAAAGGTTGGCATAATATTTGAAATTAACATAATTTACATATAGCACAGGGAACTGTATTCAATATCCTGTGATAAACCATAATGGAAAAGAATATTAAAGAAGAGAATGTATATTTAGGTTGCTTCCATATCCTGGCTCTTGTAAATAGTGCTGCTATGAACACTGGGGTGCATGTGCTTTTTTTGAATTATGGTTTTCTCTGGGTATATGCCCCAAATCTAGAATAATGGTATAGATGATCTAATTTGAAAAACAGAAATAGAGACACAGATGTAGAGAACAAATATATGGATACCAAGGGGGGGATGGGGGGTGTGGGAGGAATTGGGAGATTGGCACATATACACTATTGATACTATGTATAAAATAGATAAGTAATGAGAACCTACTGTACAGCACAGGGAACTCTACTTAATGCACTGTAGTGACCTAAATGGGAAGGAAATGCAAAAATGAGGGGATATATGTATACATACAGTTGATTCATTTTGCTGTACAGCAGAAACTAACATAACATTGTAAGGCAACTATACTCCAATAAAAATTAATTTTAAAAAAAGAATGTATGTATATAACTGGGTCACTTTGCTGTACAGCAGAGATTTCCACAACATTGTAAATCAACTATACCTCAATTTAAAAAAATTTAAAAACAAAACAAAACATAATTTACCACATAAGCATTACAAAGGAGAAAAACTATATAATCATATCAGTGGATACAGAAAAAATTTGATAATATTCAACACCCATTCATGGCTAAATAATTTTTAAAAGACTCAGCTTTTACAAAACTATGGGAAACATTATTATTAGTTATGAAATATTAAGGCAAAGTCTATGTGGCATGGGGAATAAAACAGTGATGTCAGTTATCACCATTTTGATTCAACATTGTACTAGAAGTCACCAGTGCAATAAGTCAAGAAAAATAAAAGAATTGGAAAAGAAACAAACTGGTATTATTTGTGTATACAGAGGATTTAATGAATCTACAGATATTAATATTTAATATAAAATTCAGTGACCTCATCAGGGTCACTGCATACAAGGGCAATATACAAAAATTAGTTGCATTTCTGTGTATCTTGAAATATGAAAAAATAGTTATAAGAGTATCAAACACATTAAATACCTAAGAGTGAATGTAAGAAAAGAGATGCAAAACCTCTAACCAGAGTATTTAAAAACCTACTGAGAGAAATTAAAGACCTAAGTAGATGGAGTTAAATTCTTTGCTCATGGGTTGAAAGACTCAGTCCCGTATGGCTTCCTTAGAGGTGAGAGGAAGAAGTAAATGTTTTTTTAAAAATAGACATGTGTAGGGAAAAATGTTACATGTTTCATCTGTACAATTTGAATAGCCCCAGTTCAGTGTAATATTTGTTGAGCACTTACTAAATGTTGGGTACTTGGAACTGAGAGATGGGTAAGATACAGTCCATACCCCCCAAAACCTCAAGAAGCACATGTAGGTGTATAAGTACAGGGAGAGCAGCCATTTAACACAAATTCAATACTGTGTACAATGGGATTAGTGAAGGAAAATAGAAAGTATGCAGTGCTATGGAAACACAGTAAGAGAACAGTGAATGTTACCAGAAGTTGAAGGGGTCCAGAAGATAAGAAGATAATGATATTTGTTCTGGTTTTTTTGTTTGTTTGTTTTTAAACTTCAATCATTCTTTGGCAAAGACTAGTCCTTTGTTTTATTAATTAATTTATTTATTTTTGCTGTGTTGGGTTTTTGTTTCTGTGCGAGGGCTTTCTCTAGTTGTGGCGAGCAGCGGCCACTCTTCATTGCGGTGCACGGGCCTCTCACTAACACGGCCTCTCTTGTTGCGGAGCACAGGCTCCAGACACGCAGGCTCAGTAGTTGTGGCTCACGGGCCCAGTTGCTCCGCGGCATGTGGGATCCTTCCAGACCAGGGCTCGAACCCGTGTCCCCTGCATTAGCAGGCAGGTTCTCAACCACTGCGCCACCAGGGAAGCCCCTGTTCTGGTTTTTAATAGGTGAATCAGAATTTTCCAAGTGGATTTTGTGTGTGTGTGTGTGTGTGTGTGTGTGTGTGCGCGCACGTGCGTGCGTGTGCGCACAAGTAAAGGTTTGAATGGGACAGGAGGGTTAGGAATTCCAGACAGAGGGACTTGTGTAAAAATGGCACAGCAGAGTGAAAATTTCTAGCTTGTTAGGGAATAGATCTGTGTAGCTAAGACATAAAACTTGGAGTATTATAATGGCTTCAAATGACTTTGGAAAGGTGGGCTGGGATCCATTATGAAGGACATCCAGCCCTGTCGATCAACTTTTGTATCCATAGGCTACCTTTCAAACTGGGAATTAGAATTACTAATGAATAAGTGTGAGTAACAATTACTCTAATATGTGTTTAACATGCAGTTTCCGTGGCTCTACCTGCAAAAATCCTGATTTGGTAAATATGGAGGCTCAACTTGACCTCCAAGGCTCTTGAAAGGTAGTTTGAGAACTACCCTCGCAGGCAGTTTTCCAGGCAGATGTTTTACAAATAACCCTAGCATGGGTGTGGAGAATGAATTAGAGTGAGGGTTGAGGGAGAGCAGGGGGATCTGAGGCAAGAAGGAAAATGAGGAAATTGTTGCAGTGTCTCAAGTGAGAGATGACTTTAATGAAACGCTTCTCCTGTAATTCCTATTTTCTTGTGTCAGTGGCTCCCTTTGTGGTGAGCACCCTGAGTGTGGGAAGCTGACCTTTTGGTGTTTTGTAGTCTCTGGTACCCAGCGTGATGCTTTATCATTCCACAGCTGGTGCTTTTGAGTGAATGAGGAATGTGGCCTATCAACCTCAGCAAAGTTTGGGGGGCATATGTGTTTTATTTCTGAGATTTTCTTTTCCCATCATGGATCTGGTGACACCACCTTCCAGGTGACAGTGCCCCCAGCACTCCCTGAGCCTTGCCAGGCTTGCTTTTCTGCTACCATTCTCCCCCAATGAAACTGGACAACCAATGAGTGCTTCAAGGGCACCAATACAGAGGTTGGTGCTGATGTAATCGTGTATTTTAATCAGCCTTCTGTTGGGCAGTGTGTCAAGATGCAATCATGATGAAAGATTGAGTAAATCTAAGGGCTAAAATACTGGTGACTGCTTGTTCACTGATGTACCATCAGTGTGTCTAGCTTCATGCCTGACACATAAGCATTCAAAGAATAGTTGAAGAATTCGTGATGAAATATATGAATGAATAAATTAATTTGAGGGCAGGCAAGCCTTTGAGCATGCTGAGCATTCACCCAGGAAACCAGCAGAAAGTCTGCTCTCAAGGCAGTGAGTGAGAGGATGAATTTCAAGCAGTGAAGCTACCAGTGCCCTCAGAGCAAGGGAGCAGAAAGAGCTCCTCTTAGCAAGGTAGATCTGAAATCCCGAGCAGAGGGCATTCATTCTAGACTGTTCCCTGGACATACACACCCTCCAGGCTTTTGGAAATGACAACTTATATTTAAGGCTGGACATTGCTTAATTTATGGAGATCTGTTGGATTGGGTTTCAGATATTTCCTAGGATTTTGGAGTGCAACATTTGTTCTTTGGACTTAAGGATGAAATGATGAAGATACAATCCAGGGCAAATCTCGGCCTCTGGGAAAAGATATATGCATAGGATCCCTAAGTAAGTGTTGGAGTTGGTGTGCTGACTCTTGGCAAAGCCAGCTTTGCTGTGGTTTGGTGGATGGGCAGCCAGGGAGACCTGTGTAGGGTCTCTGCATACATGGACCCCAGCTTTCACAGGAGGGGCCTGATACTCCCAGGGGCCTCTGCTGAGCATTCTCTGTGGTCAATTCAGGAAAGGGATTAAGTAAGAGTTTCTTCCTCTTCTCCCTGCTCCCCAATTTAGACATCAATATGGTAAAACGGTCATTTGAAATGAAAACCCCTTAATGAATGTTTAACTTTCTCTGTTTTGCCACAGATTATTTTAACATTCCTTGGAGTCTCTACCCTCCTCCTTATTTTAGGAACTTTCACATTTTAATGTCAAAACAACTCCAGGAAGTAGGAACGGTTTGCACATAGAGCCTGGCTCTGGGAAGCTAACCTCTTTTGCAGTCAGACTCCTGTGGTTGTGGCGTTGAGGGTCAGTTTTAATGCTCTGTGTCTTGCATCAGCATGGAGTTTGGTTTTCCATTTCAGAACCTATCTCCAGTTTCACATACATTTAAAGTCACCCATCTTTGGTATTCACTGACTCTCCCTTTGCTTTGCAACTTATTTATCTTCTCTTGATTCCTACTTGTGATCCTGGGGTTTTTTTTTTGACAGATGTGAGCACCGATTCTCCATCTATAAATGCTACCTTCCTGGTGAACTTGCTATGAGAGTTACTTTAAATTAATACGTTGTTTGAGAGCACTTAGTACAATACCTGGCACACCTCCGTCGCTCAGTAAAGTTGGCTATCAACTTGGTTCATTCCTTCCTCATAGAGATACTGAGCCAAACGCAATACTAAAGATAGACAGTCACCACTCTTTCATGGAGAAAAAATTCTGTAAGGTTTTAATTGTTATATTTATTTGCATAAATGTATGCATGTGTATGCGACCCTTTCCTCCATTAGACTGTATTCCTTCTGGGCAAGATGGCATATTAAGCCTAGCACCCATCATGGAGCCAACCACATGTTCACATTTTATAACCAGTATTGGGTTAAAGGCAGAAGTGCAGGAATCAGAAAGACCTGGGTTGTCGATTCCTTGGCAAGTTAACTCTCTGAGTGTAGATGCCCAACTTGTAAACTGGAGCCAATAATGTCTACCTCACTGGATCAGTCTGAACATTAAGGAGGCAGTGGACGGCAATGATTAGTCAGGCACTTGGCCCTTGGGCTCTGTGCTAAATAAATTATATTGATAGTTTATAACGATTAAGGAAGAATTTGAGAGCATATCATTTTTTTTAAACCACTGTGCTTTTCTCGCCGCCACATAACCACTTTATTTTCATTGATACGAGGAACCTGTCAGAGCCTTGTCTTATGGAAGGGAGCTCTTTTGTCCCAGGATAAGATCACAGCCCTGAGGAACACACTGCATATATAGGATCTTGGGGGTCCCTGGTGTCGACCAGTGAAATGTCCACCACCAGCCTCCTACTTCAGGTGCAGCCATTTCCCAGGCAGCAGTCAGTACAGTCTTTTCAAAATGTTAATCTGATAATGCCACCTCACTGCTTTAAATCATTTAACGATGGGCCATTGTTCTTGGGATAGATAGAACTCCTCAAAGCCCCACATTGATCCCTATACACCTTCCTCCTTCCTCTTAAATTACTCTTTCTTTTCCTCTCTCTCCTCTCCCAGTTCTCCATGCCCCAGGACTTTTGCACATGTTGTTTCCTCTGTTTAGAATGCTCTATTCCCTCATTGATTTGCTAACTCCTACTCATCCTTCAGATCTTAGCCTTAACCTTGCTTCCTCAGGGAAGCCTCCCAGATCCATCTGAAATGGTCAGATTCCAGTATTGTAGGCTCTCCTTGCCTTGGATACTTATCTTTGTAGTGGTCTTTACAGACAGTTTTTATATGGCAGTTTTTAACCCAGCTGGGATCTTAATATTTGTTTGTATGACTATCTGATTGCTGTCCTTCTTAGTCATTATGGCTGCTATAACAAAATATCACAGACTGGTTGCTTATAAACAACGAAAATGTATTGTGGAGGCTGGAAGTCCACGGTCAGGGTACCAGTATGGTTAGTTTCTAAAAAAAGACTAAAAAGGGCCCCCTTTCTAGTCGAACACTTCTCCCTGTGTCCTCACATGGTGGAAAAGGTAGGGGGCTCAGTGGGTTCTCTTTTATAAGAGCACTAATTCCATCCACAAAGGCTCTACCCTCATGACCTAATCATCTCCCAAAGTCCCCACCTACTAATACCATCACCTTTAGGAGTTAGTATTTCAATAGATGAATGTTGGGAGGATACATTCAGAGCACAGTACTGTGTATCTCCTACATTGTACTATGGGATGCCTGGATATTTCTATATTGCACATTATTGTATCAGAGACTCCTATCCAGCGGGCTGGCCCTGGTATGGCCCTGTCAGTTACTAAACTGCTATATGTGTACTGGCATGAAAACAGTTGCATACCATTAGACAAGTATCTGACCCCTGAAGACCCTGAGTGTCCCTTCTGCCAGCCAGCTGCTCTGGCCATTCACCTGAAAGCTCTGGACCTCCCCACAGTCTGGTAACAAAATAAGTTAATCCTGGTACAGAGGAGCATTTCAAAAACCTGGACTCTGGTGGGCACGCATATCACGCTTATGTTGTGTTCATTCTTGACTGTTTTGAATGACACTGTGTATTATTCCTGGTAACCACAGAGCAGCTACATGCTAAGTGCTTGATAAACATTTATTTAGTTTTTTTAAACATCTTTATTGGAGTATAATTGCTTTACAGTGTTGTGTTAGTTTCTGCTGTATAACAAAGTGAATCAGCTATATGTATACATATATCCTCATATCCCCTCCCTCTTGTGTCTCGTCATACAGAGTGAAGTAAGTCAGAAAGAGAAAAAAACAAATACTGTTATGCTAACACTTATATGGAATCTAAAAATGAAAAAAAATGGTTCTGATGAACCTAGGGGCAGGACAGGAATAAAGACACAGATGTAGATAAACATTTATTGAATGAAGTGGATGGTCATTGAAAAGAGACGCAGACATGGCTGCAGAGTGGGGCTCAGCTTGCCCTGCAGCTGTGGCTTGGGCTACCCAGCCTCACTCCTCTACCCCAAAGGGTCCTGGTGCTTCCCCACCAGAGGCCTTTCTTCTGTGTCCACCATCCCCATAATGGCTGGGTTTTGAGGCCTAGGATTCAAACCAGGAACAGCTACAACTGGGGAGGAGAGGAGATGAGAGAAGAATGACCCCAGGACAAGTTCAGATGGATGAATTGACAGGGGTGAGGAGAAATGCCTCCTCCAGACACCTCTGCCTTAAGCCAACCCTGTTATTTCAGTATGTAAAATAATTAAATGTTGAGGCAGTTTAACCCATTTCTTTGTTTCTTGGGTCAGGAAGCAGGATAATAAACTCAGAGCCATAGCAGGCCAGGGGACGTGGAGGAGAGGACAAAGCGAAGTGCAGTGTTGGGCCTGTGTTGGAAAAGTGTGCTAATTATGAAGGTGAAGACAGAGGGCAGGGAAGGAATTCAGGCTGTACCTCAAAGGAATCTCTATTTCACAATCCCATGGGGCCGAGTCCCTTCAGTTGAGCCCTGCTGGCCTGCCATGGCATCTGGGAATCCTACAGTGACAAGGCTGGCATCAAGGCAAGGGAGTGGCTGCCCCCAGCTCTCAGGACCTTACCAACGGTTGACCAACATGGGGAGAAGGGATTGGAAGACATAGGGATGTAGAAAAAGCTTTTGAAAGTCAAGCAACAGCATCCATGCAGGGGAGTATGCCTCAGGTTAAAGCTTACTTGAATTTTATTCCTTGATTTATTTATTATTTTCAGTGGGGATAAAAAGGTGGATGACTACCTTTCTCGCTCTCAAGGACTTTGTTTGAAAGGGAAGCTAAAAATGCACAGAAATAATATCAATGACAGTGGGGAAGAGTCAAGTGCCAAAGGCATTTAGAAAGAAGGGGTTCCTTTTCTATAGGGGAAGACAGTGCTTCATGGGGAAGGTGCCATTTGGAGTTTGAAGCGTGTGCAGGACTGGGTCATAGTACAATGGAGAGGTGACTGTTGAAAGAGTTTAGCAAAGGAGTGATGGGACCAGAGCTGTGACAGTCATATGCTGGAGGTGTTCAGGGTGGAATGTGAGAGAAATGTAGGGCAAAGGGAGACAATTCTGTTGCTTAGGGCCACAGCAACTGGAGGACTGGAAAGGCTTTGGAACGTGACTCAACTTGGGAGCAGCCATAGAGAAAGAAGCAGTT
Organism: Kogia breviceps; assembly: GCF_026419965.1. NCBI lineage: Eukaryota > Metazoa > Chordata > Mammalia > Artiodactyla > Physeteridae > Kogia > Kogia breviceps. The sequence continues at coordinate 83,450,302 of NC_081312.1, read as the reverse complement.
AAAAGGGGCGTCTAAAGTCTAGGTGAGAGACTGCAAGGATAACAGCCATCATCATACATCTGACATGACAAAGAAAGGAACACAATAGATAAAGAGGTAACCCTGAGTTTGGTTTAGTTACTGTTGAGCTTCAGAAGAAAACTAGATGGAGGATGAAGACATCAAATGGACAGAGGGAAAGACTGAGGCTGAGTGTGAAGGTCAGGACGGAGCTGCAGATTTGGGGGTGAAATATATGAAGGTGAAAGAAGCCACGGGCAATGATGAGGTCACCCAAGGATAGACTTTGGATAGAAACTGGGCAGTAAGGGGGTACTGATGGCAATCCCAGTGGAATTAGGCAGAGTGATCCAGGAATTCCCTGGGCACTGGTGGTTACTGACTGTGAATGCAATGACCCAGGTGAGGTGAGTTGAAAGAAGTAGGTTTACTGAAGGTGTGAAGGTTGACTTTTGGAATCTAGCCAGTGTCTAGTCCAAGTTTGTCAAGAACTTTTCTGGTTTTAGCATGAAAAGTCCAGGAAACCGCATCAGTCCCAGTGAATTGGGACAGTTGGTCGCCCTCTATATGTCAAGCCTCACTGATGAGAACCCTTGCCGTAAATTTCTGGCATATTAACTTGCCTTGCATTTATTTTTACCAAAGGATCAAACCTTTTCTGCTGAGGCAAGTGTGTGTGTGAGAAAAACAACCTTATCCACAGGCTAATTGGCAGCCCTACTCTGTGTCCAAAGGGTGAGGCTTTACTTGGATGAGGCTCATCAAATTTGCTCCCCGAGGGCCAGTGTTCCTACCTGAAATTAGTAAAATGGGCCCCAGCTTTGATGAAAAATGGACAAAGCATTCATGTTTGGATGTTTGCACCTATTAGCTTGTCACTATTAGGTGTTCTTCCTTGGTTGTGCATGTCACCTGCTCAGAATATGGGCCTTGGGAAAGGGTGACTGACAGAAGAAACACCAAGAAATGTCAGGTTTGATATGTATTCAAGGCTTCAACTTGAAACTGAAAACAGGTGGCCCTCAGTCCAAGCAGATGTGCTTAATCAAGTCCACCCCCTAAGTTAATGTAAATAAGCTGTCAACTCTCCTGGTTCTTCCATGGGTAGTGGCTCTTAGGAAAACTCCTGTCAAAATCGTCTACAGAGATACACACTAGATGCTCTTGACATGTTCAGCTCCAAGCTAGGCTGTGTGGGAGAGCCAAAAGAAAAAAATAAGACAGAGCTCTTGTTCTAAGGGAATCAAAATTCAGTTGTTGTGAGATAGAGGTGAAAGAAAACACCTGAATCAACTAGAGAAAAAGTCAAGGAAAATCTGAAAAACCTCCATGTTGTGAGGCATAAAAGTAGGTGCTCCAGGAATTTAGAAGACAGGGTGTGGGTGTGGGCAGGTGAAGCCCATGAAAGCTTCAAGGAGGAGGGTCCTTTTGCTGAGCCTTAGAGAAGAGAGAGAAAGCAGTGTCCGGGCAGAGTCACAGCATCGGTGAAGGTTCAAACCTCATTCTCTGGAGGGGCCCAGCTTCACCGCTATCACTGTGCTTTTGCTTTATCTAACAACTGTGTTAGCTCCCATGCTAGGCAGGAGGACAGAAGTTTCAATTTGCTTCTCTCCCCTGCAGTCACTCCCAGACTGATAGCACCTCTAGTTTGTTTCTCACTCAATTTCCAAATTTTCAATCCAGCCATGTGCCATTGGGTAGACATTAATGTCATGAGTTTTTGTGTTATATTAAAGATGATGAGAGCTGTGAATGTTTATCTTTGTTTCTTTTTCCTCTCTTGTATGTTTGCTGAAGCAGAGGAGTTGGAATAATTTCTCTAAGAATTGTTTACTTTTCCTACTATGCTCAAATGAGACACAATAGACTTTACTCTTCGTCCTGTCAGTGTTTGGGCATTTTGTCAAATGATACAGCAAGAAACAGGGAATTCGGCTTGGCTCTGTGTGGCTAATGTCTCTTCGTGATCTGATGTTTAGGGAGGAACCCTCTCAGGCCCCTAGCTGGGCCAAATGGGCTTGAGTGGGGCATCGTAGGGCTTGCATTTAACAGCCTGAAAGGCAAAAGTGAAGAGCTCTGAGTGACTCACTCTGATTTCCTTGTGGGGGGCCCAGTTTACAGCATTTTCTTGGTAAAGCAAACCTTTTTAGAACATGTCACAATCACTGCATACTTAATTTTTTGCAGAAAAGGGGAAATGCAATTGGACCTGTAGTTGATTGGAGGAGGATTTGGAAACGGAATGGATATGCCAAGGTGAGTGGCAAGAGCCTGCTTGGGGGGTGGGTGGGGATGGAGATGGGGCTCTGAGGGAAAGTGCTAAGGCCAGGCAGCACCTCTCTTTCAAGGCAATGGAAGGAGGCAAGCTGAAGGCTCCCGGGCATTTTGCATGTAGTGATGAAATACCATCTATTCCTTGTGCGTGCCTTTGACTGAACTTGCACAGTTGTGGGGATGTGGCACAGTTCCTCCCTGAAGGCTGATGTCCCAACTTTTGTGGTGGTTTAGTTTGGCTGACATGGAGAAATGTCAGAAATTAAAGAACTCTGGAGGGTCCGGACTCATGCTTGAAAACCACCAGGGCCGATTTCCCTAGTTTTGACTTTGCGTATCCTGTCCCGTTCATGCTCAGCGCCTGTTGTGTAATGAATGTTTGCTGATCAAATGAATAACTGCATGGGACTCACTAAAGAACTATTTCGTGAGGGAAAGGGGAGGAATAACAGACTTGCCCTGTTCTTGACAGTCCTTACCATGAAAAGCCTCAGACATAAAAGTCAATCAAATCTTTCAGCCGTTTCAGCTGCCCGTCACCACCTTCCCCCCACCCCCTCTTCAGTCTCTAGAGTTAAGTGTGGTTAGGTTAAGTGAGGATAACTTGGAGTATCTCAAAGCAGGACAGAGTGGGTCTTTGATATAAATGTTTTTGCTGAGCCAGCCTTTTTTTTTTTTTTTTTTTTTTTTTTAGCGAGTCCAGTGAGTGTAGCTATGGGCACAAAGGATGGGTTCAAGCTGCGCCTTCTGCGTCTGACTTCTGCCCTGCTGCCTACCATGGGGGAAAGCATTAGGAGTTCACGGCCCTTTCTGTTTACTGCAGGAGCCGTACTTCTGCTACATCATATTCCTGTCTAGAACTGCAGGGAAGAGAGGTTGGGACTTGAAAAGTTGCATATGCCTAGGTGTCCGGGGTTATGTTATCGCTTTGTGGAAAGTCTTTCACTGCTCTGAAAGTTCGTGAAAAATTATGCTCTAATCACCCCATGGGGACCAAGCCAAACAGTTGGTAAATTTCTGCCTGAGTCTCTTTGGAGGTTTATTATGGATAAAAGATACATGCTTCACAAACTCATCACTGCTGGACCTGGGTGGTAAGGTTTTCTTTAGCTTAAACACAGACACACAGACACAGACACACAGACACAGACACACACACACACACACACACACACACACACGTGGTAGAAGTGGGGGGAATCCCTGACTGAGATATAAAAATATTGACAAAAAAGATCTCCTTGTGCAGAAATAACTCCCCAAAATAAATAAATAAACAAAGAAATATGTAGCTTCAGACCAGTTGGAGGTATAACCTTGACCCAGTCAGTTCTGACCTAGCCACCAAGAGCTTGCATTTAATTCTGGCTGGATTTAATTCATCTTTGTGATGACATGGAGTGGATATGAGTTTGTTGGCTGGCTCATGGTAGGAGCCTTGACTCCTGCATCAAAACCTTAACCAGGAAGAATTGAAAGCTGAGGCTTGAAGTTTAATGTCCGGGCTCAGGCTCGATATATGAATAACCTTGAATTCATGTCTACATTTTGCCAGAGAGAGTCAGTGCTTTTTCATTAAGGGCCAGGCAAAACAAGCTCATGATTTAGGGTCTGTCAAGGTGCCCCTACCCTGTTTCACCTCTTCAGAAAGGTCTTCCTAGATACTGTTCAAATAGGTCCTATCCCATTGGCCTGAAGTTATCACATAGGTAGCCCTTTGGTCAGATTATATTATCCTTCAGGAAATTTATTAGCTTTTAACAGAACAAAACGAAACATACATCCAGTGCCTGAAGGCATCCACTTAGCAGGTAATCATAGCAATGGAAATTAACCTCTACCTTAACAACCTTGGACTATAAAAGAAATGGCAAGAACAAGGCCTCTGAAGGCTGCCAGACCAAAAGGATGAGTTTTGTTCATTGTGAAGAGAACATCGTCCCTGTCTGGATGTCTGTGTTTATTAGGAATCTTAGATTTTTCTTATATGAACTGTGACCTGATAATAAACAACCTGGCTATTAAATCCACTTCCTATCCTGAACCTTTCACTTAGGCCAGCCTTGGGGAGGTGTACCTCTGCCAGTGGCTAAGCCTGCGGCCTGCCCTAGCTGTGAGTGTTTGTTCTAGAGCACTGCAAGCACCCTTCTGATGCCATTTCAAACTGGTGTGGCTGGCTGGAGTGTGGGTGACGAAGAGCAGAGAAAACCCTACTCTCAGCTGCCTCCAGCAGGGCTGGTTCTGATCCATGTTTACTCTTTGGCTCATAGAGGATGGGTGTTTTGTGAGTCCAGCATAGCCTTTCTATGTGAGCATGACCTGAACTGGTCATGGACTCTGGTTTGCTCTGTGCCATTCACTGGAGGGGGTTCCTGTGCAGGGGCCACAGAAGCCCATGTGGTCCCCAAAACATGGGTGCTATGAAAAGGCCTCACATTCATTTCCTTTCTATGGATTTCTTTCAGGCCAGCCTCTGTACCCCTGAGGTGTGCACATCTGACCCAGGCTCCAGTAACTTCTCCTGTTGGCCTCTCACACCTGAAGATTTCTCATGCTGTTCCCTCACCTGGAACAGTCTTTGCTAGCTACTCTTCTCATGGCTGGATCCTTCTTTTCCTTCAGGTCTCAGTTTCTCCTGAAAGGCTTTCTCTAACAAAGCTGCCACCACACTGTTTGTAATCTTCCTATCAGTATACTATACTCATTTTCTTTGAAACATTTGTCACAGTTGGTTATGATGTATGTGTTTACTGGCTCATTGTCTTTCTCCCCAGATAGAGAATAAACTACCAGATCTCTATTATTCATTGCTTTACACCTAGCACCTAGTATACGGTAAGTTGTCAATAAATATATGTTGATTGAATGAGGCTACTGTTGGTTCCTGAAAATGACCAGAACCCTACTTTAGTTTTCCCAGAAAAGGTTAGTAAACAACTTTGCCTCTTTTTCCCCTTGGCAATTAGGGGAGTAGAGAGAAGAGTTAGTATGAGAGGGGATAGAAAGAGACTTCCAGCAAGACTTTCATTGTTGTACAAGAAAAATATCAGGAGGCTAAGCTAACACTTTTGTGTCCAGACGTGCCAGCCCCCACCAGCCACCTTGCCAACATTTCTCAGTCTGCCTGGCTGGGCAGCTGGTGCCAGAGCCCCTGTTTCCCTGTATGGGTAACTCTTAGAGTTAACTAGACAATTGTTGGCGCCTCACTTAGCCCCTGGCATCTTCAGAGCAAGGAGTAATCATTCCCAAGAGACTTGTTTAGGGGTTTGATTGGTTTTGATAACTCTTGGTGCTTTCAGCAGGGGAAGGCCCTTTGCACAGAGCTCGTGGAAGGCCAAGTTGCTTCCCTGTCTGGTAACCTAAGTTGCTCTCAGTAGCATCAATTCAGTTCCTTTAAGTTCCGTTAAACCCAATCCAATCTTTACTGAACTCCTACAGTGTAGGTAAATGGTGGTTGACGAAGCTGTTCACTAAGCCATGTGAGGGAGCTTTTCCAGCAGGTGGCAGTGAGGTTGGCTGTTCTCCTTGGGACCCTCTGGTTGCTGCCACATAGCTCTCTGGATCCCTGAGTGTTCTAGGTGGGGGAAGTGATGCTGGGATGGCTTGTTCACTTGCACCTTCCAGAGAGACCAGTCAGGACACCACCCAAGTAATCATCTGAGCCAATGGATGATTGGCTCTTTTTTTTTTTCTAAAGGTATATACTTATACGGCTTCTTTTTAAAATGTATTTATTTTATTTTTGACTGCATTGGGTCTTCGCTGCTGTGTGCAGGCTTTTCTCTAGTTGTGGCAAGTGGGCGCTGCTCTTCGTTGTGGCGAGTAGGCTTCTCATTGCGGTGGCTTCTCTTGTTGCGGAGCACGGGCTCTAAGCACGGGGGCTTCAGTAGTGTGGCACGCAGGCTCAGTAGTTGTGGCTCGCGGACTGAGTAGTTGTGGCTCACGGGCTTAGTTGCTCCATGGCATGTGGGATATTCCTGGACCAGGGCTCAAACCCATGTCCCCTGCATTGGCAGGTAGATTCTTAACCACTGCTCCACCAGGGAAGCCCACCAATGGACTCTTGAATCTTTTTAGTACCCTTTTCTTCCTCAGTTCTCTCTCACTTCTTGTCTCCAGCTGGGATGCTTTCCTTCCTTCTCTACCTTTATAAAGGCACTCATCAACACATTCAAGGGTCTCAGTCCCCACCTGGGCTTTGGGGTCTATATCATGGTGGGATCTGTCCCAAGTCAGGGATACTGCCTCAATGCCTTACTCATATTTTCTTTATTTCAGTTCATTTTCAAAGGATTCTTTGTTATAAATTTACTGTGATTTCTTTCAAAAGCCTTAACTGAGCACCTACTTTGGGCCAGGTACTCTGAGCCTTGCCTTCAAAATTACTCAGACTGCATTGAAGAAAACAAATGCTTAAATAAGTAAACATGAAGCAGAGTAAAGTCTCACGTTGCTGTTTTACATATGTGTGTACATCTGTGTATATGTACATACAGCAGTGTTCTATGGGGTTGCTGTCAGACCCTGAAAATGCCCAAGTCCTTGAATTCGTTCTTCCTGTTTTATTTTTGACTGCTAAGAATTTAACTATTTACATTAGGGGTTGCAAATTCAAATGTCTACATGACTCAGGTAGAAAATATAAATGAAATAAATTGTAGGGCTTTGGTGTATTGGAGAGAGCAGGCCCAGTTGAAGGAGGTCAGTGGCTAATCCGAGTTGTCAAATTATTGCTACTCAAGAATGAGGAATCACTCTTGCCGGCTCTTTTGATTGTTTGAGAGAACTTGGAAAAGTCAGATTTCTCATGTGACACTTTCCAACATTATAGCATGCTATTGGCTCCCCCCAAACCCCACCTAGAGCTGAATATCGCTCCTAGTCCCCAGTTCATAAGACTGGTTTGCACCAGGTATGCAGACTTCCTTGTGAACATTTTAGCTCAACTGGAAACCATGTGGGCTGATTTTATGGGCTTTCAGTCACCATGTGTCCGTTCATCTCCTGTGATGCTGATGGCCTTCGGTCCTCAGCTACCATGAGTCACTGTCTATCCTCTGATGATCCATTATCTTCTGGAAGATTCACCTGACGTGTTGCTATTCACACGGTAGGGGCTCCCAAGATGTCTCCCCAAATCACTCGGAGCCCTGTTGTTGCTTTGAATACCCCTGGTTTGCTCTGGGTTCCATTTTCTCTTCCTTTCCTTATGTGAATTCTGCCTTCCCTGAATTCTGCTGTAGGAGCTCCTTTCCTTTGTCCCATTTCATCTGCTCTCCTGACCTCCTGGCAGAGGCTGGTTAGCTGTTTATGAAAACTGTTCCTTCCTCTTCCTGGGCACATGGTGAGATTGCATTTCCCAGCCTTCCCTGAAGGTAAGGGAGACCCTGTGACTGACCGGGTTCCATGAACTGACCCAAACTACCTCCTGTGTCCAGCACTCCCCCCTGCCCTCTGCCTCCGCCTTGCCTTTCCTCATCCAGTGGCTCAATGCAGATAACCGTGGCAACCTTAAAAGCCAAGTGTTGAATATGGCAGAGCCACAAAATAGAAGAATCTTGGATCCCTGCATCAATACTTGGGGGAGAGTTGCCTGCTGCTCAAAAACTCTTGTTTTCTACTTTATGTGAGTAAGAAATTAACTGCTCCTGCATTTGTGCCATTATCTATTTTGGCGTGTGTTAGTGACTCTTAGATGTCTGCTAGATTACAAGCAACATAAAATCAGAGAGACTGCTCTATTTGTCTTTTCCTAGCTGGATTCTGAGAACCTGAGCATAGTGGTGGACACACCAGAGGTGCTCAATTAATGCTTTGGGAATGAAAGAAAGGAAAGGATAGGGGAGGGACTGGTACCATGCAACAAATCACACATGGTTGTTTTACTCCTAAGACTAAATCAAATGCTGAGCCCCACACTGAGAGTCTGAGTGAAGGGAACCCTCTCTGTCCCCTTTCTAGGCAGATTGCTGTCATAGGTCACCCGAAGCATAATGGTTGAATTAAGTGCGTTAAAAGGTAGCTCGCCAGATCCTCAGAGACGTTCCTAGGAGGAGCACCTGAAGAGGTAAACGTGGTTGAAATTGGGGCGAGAAATACAAAAAGAGAAGCAGGTCTATGCGATGCTGTGGAAATATTTCCAGGAGCCAGTTGCTCTGTGCTTATCTGTATCAGGTCACATGTCCACAGGAAAGTTATCTGGACTATGAATGTTTGTCTTGACTTGTTTTACTGGGGGAGATGAGGTGGGGTAGGGAGACGAGAGGAATAGAGGATCTTAGAAATCATATTTTAAAGTGGGTTTTTCATATCTGACTTCTACTAAATTGCATAGAAAGTCATCAGACTGCATAGAAAGTGAGCAGCTTGCGTAGATGGAAAGGGGAAACCCCTCTTGTCCTTGTGTCATTGTGGTATTGAGCAAATTTGTATTTCTGCATTCTCATAAACAAAGCACTTCTCTCTTAGTAGGGGACAAAAAGCTGCTTCCTCCGCACCTTTCTGAGTTGCCCCATAGTTTTCAAGCACCTTCCCCCCCTCCCCCATCACACACAAGCTGCAGCGCTGCAAAGTTGTGCAATGACCTTGTCACTCTTTCGAGTCCTGCTGGGCATTTCACAATTACAGTGTAATAGAGAGCATCTGCGTCAGGGTCTGTTTGGAGCCTTCCTGTTTGGTTGAGCTTCAAACAGCTCTTTAGCTGTTCTTTTCAACGAGTAGTATTTTAAAGTGTACAAATAAGCATCTGAAGTTATTTTCACCAAAGTTACTTTTAAAGATTAATTCTTTTTTTTTTTTTTTTTTTTTTAAGAATCAAGTTGAAAAAAAAAAAGTACCTTTTCCCACCCTTACCTCATGCCAAAACACTTCAGACTTGCCAGGGTAATCTGCAGTTGGGCACAGACTGAGCTTGAGAAGGTTGAGCCCAAAGGGGAAAAAAAGGTTTGTGAGGGTTATGGGCAGATGGCGGGAGGTTTTATTTTTAATTAGGGGCTGATCGAGAATGGAAATCTGTATGTAATCTGAACCTCTGCATGCACGCTGGTGGACACTCTATGGGGGAAACAATGGGAACCTCTGTTGGAGCTTTATCTGAACTGCAGCTCTGTTTTCCATACCTCAGTTGTCCAGGTAACTGTATTGTCAAAGGCTTAACCGTAGGGAGTTCTCAGCCCCAGGGCAGGGAAACTGTCTATGACCTCCTGATGATGATGGGGAGGTGGGGGAGAGGGAGGGGGTGGGGGGAGAGAGAGAGAATGAATCACCTTTGCAAACTGAAATGCCTTTGTCCCCCAGCACTAAATGCTTGTTTCCAAATCTGGAGCAAGTACCCAGAATTCTTCTTTCTCTTCCTTCTGCCTGAAAGGATGAATCTTTGCCCTGTGCGCTCTCCTAGTTCCTGGTCATCTTACAGCTTCTTGGGGGACCAGTTAGATATCTAGACTAAAAAAATCTCCCTCTTCTCCCCTCCACAGCAACAAGCTGCATTTGGTAGGCATTGTCATAAACGCATGCAAACTCATTTGCTTTTCTGTCTTGAAAGTTCACATAATTAATTATCTTAACCTACTTTGTATATATGAGACTAGAGCCAAGTATGTACATTGCCTCATCAGATAGGGGCTTTGCCTGACTGGTCCTGACTCTTTTCTGTGTATCAATATTTCTTGGCAGAGGTACCATTACACACTGCTGTCCTGGGGCTGGAGATAAAAGCCCCCTGACACTTAGCAATAATGGATGAGCTAAGTCTAACAGAGAGAATAATTCAGTAATTTAGGGTTGGGGTGAGGATGATAAACATATAGTTTTGCTTTGCTCAAATCCAATCCTCTTGTCTACCCTTCTCTCCTTTTGAAATAGATGAGTTCTTTCTAAATAATATGGGATGTGGGAAGAGAGCATGGTAAGACATCATTTGAGAGAAATCCATCCATGTGCAGACAATCCTTGAGAAGGATTAAAAAGGATAATTTCTGGATCATTGTAAATTTATTAAACAATTTTCTTCCGAGGAATTTGGGAAACATTTGTAACTGAATTTGATCTAATTCTTTCTCGAAGATCTGAGAAGAAATTCAGTCTGAGTTCTGGGAAGGAATGTGTCCCTTCTCTTGGGGAAGGAGGTAAATAGGAAGGCAGCCTTGAATGTAGTACAGGGATGGAATCAGTGAGATGGGGAGAAGAAAGGAGAGGAGTGAAGCTTCCAAAAGAAAACCAAAACTCAACGTGCTTTTAAAAATGGCTTGCAAAAGTTTTTTTAAAAAACATCTCCAAAATTTATAAGGAACTCATGCAGCTCAATAACAAAAAAACAAACAACCCAATCCAAAAATGGGCAGAAGACCTAAAAGACATTTCTCCAAAGAAGATATACAGATTGCCAACAGATTGCCAGATACACAGGCCAACAAACACATGAAAGAATGCTCAACATCATTAATCATTAGAGAAATGCAAATCAAAACTACAATGAGATATCATCTCATACTGGTCAGAATGGCCATCATCAAAAAATCTAGAAACAATAAATGCTGGAGAGGGTGTGGAGAAAAGGGAACACTCTTGCACTGCTGGTGGGAATGTAAATTGATACAGCCACTATGGAGAACAGTATGGAGGTTCCTTAAAAAACTACAAATAGAACTACCATATGACCCCGCAATCCCACTACTGGGCATATACCCTGAGAAAACCATAATTCAAAAAGAGTCATGTACCAAAATGTTCATTGCAGCTCTATTTACAATAGCCAGGACATGGAAGCAACCTAAGTGTCCATCAACAGATGAATGGATAAAGAAGATGTGGCACATATATACAATGGAGTATTACTCAGCCATAAAAAGAAATGAAACTGAGTTATTTGTAGTGAGGTGGATGGACCTGGAGTCTGTCATACAGAGTGAAGTAAGTCAGAAGGAGAAAAACAAATACCGTATGCTAACACATATATATGGAATCTAAGAAAAAAAATGTAATGAAGAGACTAGGGGTAGGATGGGAATAAAACACAGACCTACTAAAGCATGGACTTGAGGATATGGGGAGGGGGAAGGGTAAGCTGTGACAAAGTGAGAGAGTGGCATGGACATATATACACTACCAAATGTAAAATAGATAGCTGGTGGGAAGCAGCCACATAGCACAGGGAGATCAGCTCGGTGCTTTGTGACCGCCTAGAGGGGTGGGATAGGGAGGGTGGGAGGGAGGGAGATGCAAGAGAGAGGAGATATGGGGATATATGTATATGTATACCTGATTCACTTTGTTGTAAAGCAGAAATTAACACACCATTGTAAAACAGTTATACTCCAATAAAGATGTTAAAAAAAAAAGGCTTGCAAAAGTTTTTTTAAAAAACATCTCTAAAATTTATAAGGAACGCATGCAGCTCACTAACAAAAAAACAAACAGCCCAATCCAAAAATGGGCAGAAGACCTAAAAGACATTTCTCCAAAGAAGATATACAGATTACCAACAAACACATGAAAGAATGCTCAACATCATTAATCATTAGAGAAATGCAAATCAAAACTACAATGAGATATCATCTCATACTGGTCAGAATGGCCATCATCAAAAAATCTAGAAACAATAAATGCTGGAGAGGGTGTGGAGAAAAGGGAACACTCTTGCACTGCTGGTGGGAATGTAAATTGATACAGCCACTATGGAGAACAGTATGGAGGTTCCTTAAAAAACTACAAATAGAACTACCATATGACCCCGCAATCCCACTACTGGGCATATACCCTGAGAAAACCATAATTCAAAAAGAGTCATGTACCAAAATGTTCATTGCAGCTCTATTTACAATAGCCAGGACATGGAAGCAACCTAAGTGTCCATCAACAGATGAATAGATAAAGAAGATGTGGCACTTATATACCATGAAATATTACTCAGCCATAAAAAGAATGAAACTGAGTTATTTGTAATGAGGTGGATGGACCTGGAGTCTGTCATACAGAGTGAAGTAAGTCAGAAGGAGAAAAACAAATACCGTATGCTGACACATATATATGGAATCTAAGAAAAAAAAATGTCATGAAGAGACTAGGGGTAGGACGGGAATAAAACACAGACCTACTAGAGCATGGACTTGAGGATATGGGGAGGGGGAAGGGTAAGCTGTGACAAGGTGAGAGAGTGTCATATACACTACCAAATGTAAAATAGATAGCTAGTGGGAAGCAGCCACATGGCACAGGGAGATCAGCTCTGTGCTTTGTGACCACCTAGAGGGGTGGGATAGGGATGGTGGGAGGGAGGGAGATGCAAGAGGGAACATATGTACATGTATAACTGATTCACTTTGTTGTAAAGCAGAAACTAACACACCATTGTTAAGCAATTATACTCCAATACAGACGTTAAAAAAAGAAAAGGTGAAAAACACTCTTATTTTGTTACTTATTGTCAGTAGACTGGGGCCAATTAAATTATGGTAGGTAGCAGTAAGGGTGGTAAGAAAAAAAAAAAAAAAAAAAGGCACTAGGAGAAAAAACCCTTGGGAAGGAGAGGAAGACTGTGATCACATTCATCCATTAAATGTTTTTCTGCTTATAAAATTTAAAACCTTTCTCACATTGTTGCTGTCTTTGCCCAGCGTAAAAACAATGATTGTTCCTTGTGGTATCTGAGAAAGGTGGGCCTGAAAGAGGTATTCCAGATGTAAAATTAGGATTGCCTTGGCAGGTAATGCAACCGAAGGCTTTTATTCTGTCTGGTTTTCCAAGCCAGAAGGACACACCTGGAAGGACACACCTGAGAGGAGGCAGATGCAAAGCTGAGGAATAAGAAAACCCAAGCTGCCCTTCTGAGAGAAAAAAAAATAGTCCTTTAGAGTTCTGTTTTGGCATCTATAAGGGCAGCTGTACCCAAAGACGGAATTTCAGGAGGATTGAGTCAAGGAGTGAAGAGTGGGTATTTTCATGTGGGAATACATCCTCAGGAGCAAAACTGATCTATCTTCTTGGATTTGTGGTTATAACATGGGCTATACTCAAATATCAAACAGAATTTCATGGATCAAAGCCCTATTCTGATGCATTAACAAAATAATTAAACATTTTAAACAGTGAAAGTAGAGGTTATTATTTTCACCTATTAATCAGTCCACAATGTTTATTAATCTAGTAATGTTTGGAAGCTGGCTGGGAAGTCAGTGGGTTAGAGAAATTTAGATTTCAGTTTTGAATACTATGTTCTGCTTTATTATGATCTGGTTATGACTTTCAAGGCTTCTTTAAGTGTTTCCTTCATAATCTGGACACTTGTGTCTACTGCTCCTTGCATTTATTATGATTACTAAGAGCTGTTCACTTTAGTAAGAGCTTGTGCTAACCCTTAGGAAAAAAAAAGAATGAGACCAAAGAAGAGATCTTTGTCTGCAGGTCAGACCCAGGTCAGCACCTGGGACTCTTGTAACCACGAAACTGAACTAAGTTTGGAACTGGAGGCTAAAGATGGCTGTAAGAATAATTTTGAGAGTCAGTATTAATTGGGTATTTATTATGTGATTAGTGCTAAGTGTATTACCTATTGTGATGGTTTGTTTTATGTGCCAACTTGACTGGGCTAAGGAATATCCACATAGCTGCTAAAACATTATTTCTGGGTTTGTCTGAAATGGTGTTTCTGGAAGTGATCAGTATTTGAATCAGCAGACTGAGTAAACATGATTCACCCTCACCCGTGTGGGTGGGTATTGTTCAATCCATTGAGCGTACAAATAGAACAAAAAGGTGGAGGAAGGATGAATTTTCTCCTTGAGCTGGGACATCCATCTGTCTGCTCCTGCCCTTGGACATGGGGGCTCCTGGTTCTTGAGCCTTTGACCTTGAACTGGGAGTTACACTATCTGATCCCCTGTTCTCAGGCCTTCAGACTGGGACTGAATTATACCACCAGCTTTCCTGGGTCACCAGCTTGCCAACAGTGTATTGTGGCATATCTCGGCCTCCATAATCACATGAGCCAATTATCATAATAAATCCCTTCTCATATATCTCTATATGTCCTGTTGGTTCTGTTTCTCTGAAAATGCACATGTACTTTCTCTGTTAATCCTTAAAGTTGTCCCATAGATAGAACCATTATCCTTTCTATTTTACATATGGGAAAAGTGAGCCCTAAAGGGCTTGGCATCTTGTATGAAGATACTGCTGGCAAGTGGCAGGACTGGGATTAGAATCTTCCTCCGTCTCACTTTAGAACTTGAACTGGACCCCAAGGTGTGAAATTACTTCCAATTTTATGACAGTTGATGCAGAAGACACCGTTTGCCCATAAAAACCCTTCAGATAAATCCTCTAAACTGGAGGTTGAGCTCTGTGCTGAAGTTCAGTCACTCAGTTTACAGAGTGTTAAACTACTGACATAATCCCTTCTTGAAGAAACTCGAAAGGCAAGTGAGAACCAAATAAAATATTAGCACCAGAATGAGCCCCAGTTGACTGCTTCACCTTTCTTTCTCCTGAGAATGTGCCTCAGTTTAATTTACTTCTACAAATGTTAATTTAAAAAATAAGTATATAGTCCAGCACTATGATAAGTACTATGGTAAGTATTGTTAATTAAGGCAAATTAATAAAAGCAAAATATGCTTGAAACCATTAGGAGATCACATTTGAATCTAAATAAAAAATATAATTCACTTAGCTCCCCAAACAATTCTGTGTTGAAATGTCCCACAAGAGGAGTATCTTTGGTTTCTGGGTGATCTGATAAAGGGATACTTTTCTAAGTATCTGGCTTGAATATTTGCTTTTGCCACCTGTTGGTCTGCACCACACAGGCCTTCAAGTTCTGTACTTGCGAGCTTCAAGACTGAAGAAAGAGCTCAGAGGCGGTGACAGAGACACTACTGGTTTAATGGATAGAGGAATCTTATGTGTCTGAAGCAAAGTCTTGGAGTGACACCCCACTGTATGTGGTGGATGGTGGGGCAGGACATGGTTGCAGTCTTGGCTTCCGGTGGTTGGCGGGGGAAGGGAAGATTACCAGTTATAGAGGGAATGTATGTCAGGTTGGCTTATGTGTTACCAGGGAAACTAGCAGAAGGGCAAGCCCTTCACCACCCCTTTGGTAAGAACAATCACTAGCTGGGGCCTGGGTCAAGTACATAGGAAGGTCAGTTATGTGAGTAAGGTGTAGGTGAAACAGGTACTGATCAAGGAGGGTGGTCTGACCATATACCATCACTGGGTCCACCCCAGAGAGATCTAGCTGAACTATTCTCTGAGCCTCATACTTGGTGATCAGTAAATATGAGCCAAACAAAGGACATCTCCTAGGTCAAATTAAGGATATCACTGAATGGCTCCATTGAATCAGATAAATCAGGAAGAAACAGCTGAGGAATTTTGAACCTTCCAAGAAAGAAATGTAAGTAAGCCCTGAGAATTTAGAGGAGATAGTTGTATCTGCTGCTCATATTAAAATAACATTTGATTAAGATGTTTAAAACTTAAGCTCTTATTCCTGATTTTTTAAATATCCTATTAATAAACTACAATTTGGTCTGTGAAGTGACACTTGAAATGTTTCTGGATTATCCTTTAGGTCATCATGCGCCCGTTCAAATATACAACTCCTGAAAATCTTCAAGTGAGTTTATCGGAAATAGAACCCACCCTTGGTTTGGGATCAGTGTCAGTCCAGTAGCGGTTGTTATGAAGGTATTTGGCTTTTGTTTTTGTTGAAGCCTCTGTGGGTTGTGATAAGGCATCATTTGGATGGTCAGCTCTGTGTGTCAAGGAGAATGGACTATGAATTCAGACCCAGCTGTTGGCAAACAGACTTGTGTGGGTACAGCTGTGATAAATTCAAGAGGGGATCTAGTAACAATTATGACAACTGACAAGGATGGTTCTTTTTATATTGTGGCCATGATAATATAAAGGAGGGAATTCACTGCAGGAGGAATGCCCATTTGTTAATGAAATCTGTGTAGACGTGATATGTTATATAGATTTTCAGTTCTGTGCTTCTGTTTTCTCATCATGATCGAATGAATGGAGTGTACAGCCTTCTTTGTTTATTAACGAGCTTGTTTGGAATAAAGTTTGAACACCATTTATGAGCGACACCATCTCCTGCGAGTGGACATGGTTTCAGAGTTTTCTGTAAATTGAAAGTCAGTGAGAGTTTACTTTTGCCTTTTAAGGAGAGGTATTACTAGGCTCACCCTTTGATTGCCATTTCCTGAGGAAAGCTTTCTGTTATTATAATCCTTGTTGACCAATAAATGGGCCGGGGACATGCAGCTCTTGGAGGCTCACCTCTACTCTTCACCCTCAGATTCCCCTGAGCCTTTGATAGGAGAATTCTTCAAAGAATGAGAGAGAACCTGAGGCACAGGTTCACAAGGAATGGTTTCCTTGTGATGTTTCTGGAAAGGTTAAAAAAAGCCAGTGTGTGGGGGCTTCCCTGGTGGCGCAGTGGTTGAGAATCTGCCTGCCGATGCAGGGGACACGGGTTCGTGCCCCGGTCCGGGAAGATCCCACATGCCGCGGAGCGGCTGGGCCCGTGAGCCATGGCCGCTGAGCCTGCGCGTCCGGAGCCTGTGCTCCACAACGGGAGAGGCCACAACAGTGAGAGGCCCGCGTACTACAGAAAAAAAAAAAAAAAAAAAAAAGCCAGTGTGTGAAATAATAGCTTTCCAACTTAATAATTATAATAAAAATAAAATAGATCTAATTTATGGACTTCCTCCTGAGTTCCCTGTACTTTATGTACATTCTCTCTAAATTTGACACAATTCCTGTAAGGTAGTTGGTATTATTGTGATTTCATGTATAAAGAAGAAAAAACTTGTAAAAGGTAACTTGCCTAAGACCACACCTAGTCTGCCTCCAGAGCCTTTTCCTAGTCTAAGGATACTTACTGCAACAAGAAAACCTGCTGCTTTTTTTTTTTTTTTTTTTTTTTTGGCGGTACGTGGGCCTCTCACTGCCGTGGCCTCTCCCGTTGCGGAGCACAGGCTCCGGACGCGCAGGCTCAGCGGCCATGGCTCACGGGCCCAGCCGCTCCGCAACGTGTGGGATCCTCCCGGACCGGGGCACGAACCCGCGTCCCCTGCATCAGCAGGCAGACTCTCAACCATTGCGCCACCAGGGAAGCCCCCTGCTGCTTTTTGAAAGTGGTCACTCGGACACACACACACAGTCTCTCTTGGGTCCAACAGACATGTTCACATCATGATAACTATGGCACATGTCCGCTGTTCCTGTAACACCGGACATGGGTCTGATGTGACACCACCAGAATCTGGGTTGAGGCACTATTTATGTGTAGCAGCAGAATACCACCTGCTCAGAGCAAAGAGAGGAAGCCCCCTGGATTAAAACAGAGAACAATGCATAGTACCTAGCTGTCAGTTGTAAAGCAGCTGGTCAAACTCATTGGGAAAAAGCAGGGCATACCATCAGAAGCATCACAAAGTATTCTCTTTTGTCTTTGGGACAGTCAGTTCCTGACTCTGCTCAGGTCACACGCACATAACTATGATCAAAATCAGGCTCCTCAAAGGAGCAAAAATCCATCCCCTGCTGCAAATACAGGCAGTATGGAGTAGCTGCTTTGTGTACTCTTGAGCTAAGTTATATGCGATACAAACAAGCTTACGTTTTCTCTGTGGTGTGGAAAAGGAGTTTTGTGAGTATTTCTTTATCTGTTCTCTGTTTCAGCAGGACTATGTTCCTCTCCATGTCAGGCTGCAATTACTTTTTGTCATTTATGTAGTTTGCCTTTCCAAATTTCTCAGATGACTACACCTTTCACATTCCAGTTGCCTTTTCATATATAGCCCAAGACTCCTTCAATCAGCTCTTCTATCAAAATGTTCAGCTGACATTTATCCAAATGTCTTCCTCCCAGGGCAAAGGCAGCTACCCTTCTGATATCTTTTAGAAGACTAGACAAGAGGACAGAGGGAACCAGATCCCAGTGAGAGAGAGACAGCAACCAGCTGGATTAGTGCTTTTTACACAGAAGGGCTTGGAGTCAGAGCTAAGCAGCTGTCAGGGTGTATCCTCACACTCTGCAGGGCTCTGTGATGCTGTGGGAAATCCCAGGAGCTCTACTAGAGGTGAATGGGTCACTGGGAGCCTATTTCCGATGCTGGGGTCCCAACCTGGCAGGAAGTTTGTCGTCACACAGGCATGTTCCTAAGCGTCCATCTATGATTGGGCCCCCAGAGGGCCCTTCACTAAGTTCCTGTCACACAAGCCAAAAATAAGCTGAGGATCCACATTGCAAACTATGTGAAAAATGCTCCAGAGAAAGCATTTGCATTTTTTGTTCATAAGTTCAAGTGGAACCAAATCTCCGGCTTAGCTTTTGACCCCAGCTGAATTCCTTGCTTCAGGGTTTGGGCATCTCTGGCATGATTATTGGAGAGATAGCTCCTTAGAGGTTATCTTCGCAGTGAGGAGTTCTGCATTTGTTTACGTTGTTTAGTGTGTCAAAGTAGAAGACAAAATTGTCTATATTTTGGATTTCCCATCTATTCTTTCTCAGCAATCTGATATAATGTGCATTTAAGGGTGTTCTCCTTGGACTAGAGTTTAGTCTTAGCCATCATTCTCAATATTCAAAGTGGCTGGAAGAGCTTCTTCTTTTCCCTGTTCTGGTCCAGTTGACCAAGGTTAACTGGTGCTTCACTCTGAACAGTGATATCCCATAAGGCATGAGTTGGAGGCACTCAGATTGACTTTGGTTTTCCATTGTTTTGATATGTTGACAAACAGTTAATGAATGACTTTGTTGAACCAGTATGTAAATGGCTGCAATTGTGAATCCCATTGGTATTCCTTTCCAAAACAATTATGGAAGGAACTGCAAGTCAGATAAGAGTAACATTAGATCCACTACATTTAGGGAAAAAATGGCATAGGCTGTGCTGGGGTTGAGGATATTAAAAATAAATAAGGTGTGTTCCCACTTTCATAAAGATCATAGTCCACATGAAGCAGTATCATGTGAGTTGAAGTGGTGGGTTGAGACATATAAATAAACAACCCTAGGACAGAGGAATAAGCCAAACCAGATAATGGATAAGCAAGATGGGGGTTGATTATGATGGATGGAGAAAGAGTTTGGGGATGACCAATAGGTGACCAAGAGATTGAATTTGTAAAAATAAATGGGGCCCTAGCAGACACATAATGTGATGAAGAGAGAGGGAAGAGTATAAACAAAGGCACATATAACATGCATAAAATCTTCAGAGAAATGTGAGCATTCAAACATTGCTAAGAGCATGAGGTGTGTGGGTAAATAGATGGAGATGTGACCCAAAAAGTCAGAGCAAGACTGTGGCAGGTTTTCTATGATGGTACTGGGAATTTTGAACTTCAGCTTCTAGGCAGTGGGTGGTCATGGTGGGCTTTAGGTAGGAAAATTTTGTGACTCCAATTGCAGTCTCTGTTGCTGACTCGCCATCATTGATTTTCAAGGCAGAAAGGACTAGAGGGTGCATCTGACCCCACCTTTCACGCCATCTCAAATCTGAATGAGATGTAAAAATTGTGGAGACTCAGCACAATAAAATTCAAAAATAGCCTTTCTCATATGATTTCCTACTCACTTTTTTTCCTTTTCCTAAAAATTATAAGCCAACTCTATTTCATTTGATAATATTGAGGCACTAACTAAAATTAATATTGACAACACTGGACTATAACAGGCAGCAGGCAACCTTCTGTCTTGTTTTTTGGTTCCTTCCAACTTCACCAGTGAATTGTAAAAAGAAGTTGAGAGGCCGCTGGATGCCAGAGGTAAAGCTGCTCTAGGTGGAGGCAGAAGTGAAATGCAAAAAAGGGCTCAACATTTCCCCACCCTGGAAAATGCGAATGAACCCATCCCTCAAGACTTTTGATTTGTAGAACCGCTGAAAGGTCTGCGGGGTGTCCCTGTCCCAGTGTAGGGGAGAGATCACAAGGCTGGGAGTTGAGGCCAGTATCCTAATCCGATTTTTTACCTTGTAATATTGTATAAACTTGACAAGTCTTTTGATTTTTTGGAATCTATAATGTTCTTATATTTAAAATAGATGGAATACTAACTGCCCTACTATATAAGTTTGCCAGGGCTACCATAACAAAACACCACAGACTGGGTGGTTTAAACAACAGAAGTTTAGTTTTTCACATTTCTGGAGGCCAGAAGTCCAAGATCAAAATGTTGACAGGTTTGTAGATGGTCACTTTATCACTGTGTCCTCATATGGTCACATCCCTCTGTCTATGTCTGGGTCCCAATCTCCTCTTCTTATAAGGACACCAGTCATATTGAATTAAAGTCCATCCCAATGACCTCATTTAACATTAATTACTCCTTTAAAGACCCTATCTCCAAGTGTAGTCACATTCTGAGGTACTGGGGATTAGGATGTCAACACATGAATTTGGAGGGGACACAATTCAGCCCATAACACCTACTTACATTCTAGTGTTGTTTTTAAGGGACCGGTAAGATAATGTCAATTGGGGAAGCATAAATTTTACTGTGAATACAGAGTATTTGTGATTACGGTTGCCTGAGCCAAATATAATTGACTGAGTCTTCCTTCTGGTCAGATGGTCTATTTTCTTTACTAGCCTAGAAAACCTATGGAGGTCTCTGGGGTTAATCTTTCCTTCCAGGGTATAGAGCTGCCTACTGCTGATTATCCACACATGCATGATATCCATTCTCCTATTTTATTTTAACCTTCATCGCTAGATCTTACCGATATTCATTTCTTCTCTGCTTGTGTGCACATGGAATACTATACTTCTGAGGCCCTTTACATCGTCCCCACCTTATGAAATATAATGTCCTTTTTTTTTACTTTTTTGCAGTATGCGGGCCTCTCACCCACTGAGGTGTGCAGCAAGTATTAAATAATTAGACAATGGGGGAATTGTTAGGTAGATGTTGCAAAGTGTTTTAGTGATACTTGGGGAAAGTGGTTGGGAACACAGTGCACTGTTTTATTCCTATTTAAAGTAATGAAACCTAGGATCCTACTATAAAAATTCACTAGCAGGCTTTTAGGGATGGATTCGATTTGGATAACAAGGGATTCCTGCATTCAACTTATAAACTTAAAATTTGTGACTAGTTTTGACTTTTCATAATGGCGTATGCAACTCAGTTATGTCAGAGGGAGGCTAGGAGAGAATGCTCACCTGTCAAATATCTTCCTTATTTTCTCATCTTCTGAAGCATATTTAACAAGATCTGTAGTTGAGGAAAGGAGAGAGGAGGAGGAGGTTGGAGAAAGGGAGTGATTTCTGGTAACCATCCTCAAAATAACTAAGGACAGCCTTGACATACATTTTCAGGCATGTTAGTGGAGAAATATATAGTGGGCCCTTTTCAACAACTCAAATATTCAACTTGATTTTAATATCAACTTTCTCTAGTGAAACATACGATCTTTTTTCTTGCGGTACGAGGGCCTCTCACTGTTGTGGCCTCTCCCATTGCAGAGCACAGGCTCTGGACACGCAGGCTCAGCAGCCATGGCTCACGGGCCCAGCCGCTCCGCGGCATGTGGGATCTTCCCGGACCGGGGCACGAACCCGTGTCCCCTGCATCGGCAGGCGGACTCTCAACCACTGCGCCACCAGGGAAGCCCAAAACATACTGTCTTAAAAAGTATGCTCCTGCAACTTCCGTTTGAGAACTTCATGGAGTTTATACTATTAATAGTCTCTATGCTTATTTTACTTTATTCTTTCTGTGTACATTCCCCAGTCTCTGCTTGTGGAAGACACTTATGGGAAGGTATGATAGCAGTAAATATATTCAGTGCTTCTCACATGAGTAATAAGTTAATAGCCTATTTTGAGTAGTTGCAATTTGGAGTTTTGCCAAGGTTTTTCTTCCTTTCTCAGTCTTGCTTGGCTTCAAAACAGACTTGTTTGACTTTGAAGAGATGGCTCCTTTGACATACATTTAAAATCAAGAATATAAGCTTCTCAGCTTCTCAATGAATGAGATTTTTTTGTTGAATGTGTTTGAGGTCAGATTTTGTCTGTCTGCATTTCACTGTTTTTTTATTATTTGATATTCCACCTCAGCTTCAATTCTTCTCCAACCCATAGACTCAGCAATAACCTTCTACACTGCCCAGTGAAGGGACTCTAGGGAGGGAATTAAGCAAATGTCATAAAAGGCTCTATGAGGCAAGATTTGTGGATAGGAAGACTGGTTATGAAAAATCAAGTTTTAAAAGGTTAGGTAGTTGAAATAGAACTACCATATGACACAGCAATCCCACTACTGGGCATATACCCTGAGAAAACCATAATTCAAAAAGAGTCATGTACCAAAATGTTCATTGCAGCTCTATTTACAATAGCCAGGAGATGGAAGCAACCTAAGTGTCCATCATCGGATGAATGGATAAAGAAGATGTGGCACATATATACAATTGAATATTACTCAGCCATAAAAAGAAACGAAATTGAGTTATTTGTAGTGAGGTGGATGGACCTAGAGTCTGTCATACAGAGTGAAGTAAGTCAGAAAGAGAAAAACAAATACCATATGCTAACACATATATATGGAATCTAAGAAAAAAAAAAGGTCATGAAGAACCTAGGGATAAGATGGGAATAAAGACACAGACCTACTAGAGAATGGACTTGAGGATATGGGGAGGGGGAAGGATAAGCTGTGACAAAGTGAGAGAGTGGCATGGACATATATACACTACCAAATGTAAAATAGATAGCTAGGGGGAAGCAGCCGCATAGCACAGGGAGATCAGCTCTGTGCTTTGTGACCACCTAGAGGGGTGGGATAGGGAGGGTGGGAGGGAGGGAGATGCAAGAGGGAAGAGATATGGGAACATTTGTATATGTATAACTGATTCACTTTGTTGTAAAGCAGAAACTAACACACCATTGTAAAGCAATTATACTCCAATAAAGATGTTAAAAAAAAAAAAGTTAGGTAGTAGGTAGTTGCTTGGAGAGCAATGTATGAAAGACTGGATCAATTTCTATTTAGGAAACCAACCCAAGAAAGCATGCTTTGCCACAGGAAAGCGTACCTCTAGGGCAGTTTTCCTGATTACTAGGCTGGTGTTCTGTTTATCATACCATGTGGCTATGGCTTTGTTGCCAGCTGCAAACAAAAAAATCATATTGAGTCAGAGATGAAATAGTCATAATAGGACATTATATTTACATTTCCTTTTGTATTTACTCAGAAATTTCGTATCTGTCATTCATTTATGAGCCAGTTTTGTAAAGTGGAAAGAGCATTGGACTTGGAGCCAGATAATCTACTAAAACCAGCTAACATATCTTTCCCTGAAGAATCTTGAGGAGCCAATGAGATATTGTAATTGACAGTCCTTGTAGTTTTTATCAAGCTAGGAACTTTTCACAGATCCCTTTAACTCTGAGCCTTGATGTCTTCCTCCATAAAACAAAGGAGTTAGGCAGCAACTGAGCAATCTCTAACTTTCTCACTCTCACATTATTATTATTGTTTTTTAACTTTGGAGGCAAGTAGAGTCAGATCTGTGGTACTAAGATTTATAGGAAGAAGTATATATTTGGTCTCCCACCAGGTTTCTGGCACAGAACTCCTAAAACCCCTGGAGTTTCCTGTGCTGAGAGTAATAAAGGTGTCTCCTCTTATGTCAGTGAGGTGACTTCCTTAGGACTGTGCCAGTTGCCAGGGAAACCAAGAAAGGGATTACAGGGTTGGAATTTTCATCCCCTCCACACCCACCTCCAGGGAGGAGAGAGTGGCTGGAGATTGAGTTCAGTCACAATGAACGGCTAATGATTTACTTAATCATGCTTATGTAATGAAGCCTCCATAAGACCCCCAAAAAAGACAGGGTTCAGAGAGCTTCCAGGTTGGTGAACACACGGAGGTGCTGGGTGGGTGGTGTGCCCAGAGAGGGCAAGGAAGCTGCAAGCCTCTTCCCAAATATCTTGCCCCATGCATCTCTTCCATCTGGCTGTTCCTGAGTTATATCCTTTTATAGTAAACCAGCAATCTAGTAAGTAAATAGTTTCTCTGAGTTCTGTGGGCCTCTCCAGCAAATTAATTAAACCCAAGGAGGTTCTATGTAGGTTCTCAGATCTATAGCTGATGGGTCAGAAGCACAAGTTACAATCTGGAGTTGTGATGGGCACCCAAAGTGGGAGGGGGTGAGCCCTTAACCTGTGGGATCTGATGCTATCTTCAGGTAGATAGTGTCAGAATTGTGTTAAATTGTAGGACATCCAGCTGGTGGTATGTGAGAATCCCTTGGAGGTGTGGAAAAAAACCCACACATTGGAACTGGATGCAGAATCCCAAGACGCTTTAAAAAAAATCCTTTTCACAAAAGAGGAACTGGAGGAAAGAGGTAAAGTGAGTGGTCTGACTGACTGGGAATGAGAGATGAGCAATCAAACACTTTCCCCACTCAGCGGTGTTTTCCTCATTTGTCTTAGATGCTGGCAGGGTCAGTTGTATTCTATGAAGAGCTTCGTGTGGCCCTCATACTTGGACAACCTTTCACTGAATGCAAATGATTTTAGGATACAAAACAGCAAGGTCAGACCTCAGCTTCACCCCAGAGGAGCTCTGATCTCAAAGAGAAATTACCAAAACTGCTTCTCTGGGTGAAATGGAAATGTTGGGGGTCTGAGCTGCTAGCACCTGTGAAGAGCTGCATGACCCATGGGCAAGGAGCAACATTATCCTTCCAAGACTTGTTAGTTGTCCAGTAAGTGGGTCTATGGGTCTATTTCCTCTTAAAACTAGAGGTTCTTATCATTTTGATTTGTGAATTTCATGATGGGTAATATCACTTTACAAAAATGCAGTTTGAACCATCACAGATAATTTTTGCAAATAATTTCAGTGGGTCAAAAAAAAAAAAAATCCCCTGGAAACTGTACGACAGCCCTCTTAGGTCATTGGTCCTGAAAATTTAGTACACAAATGAATAACACTGGGACAACATTCTCAGAAATTCTGATTCATTAGCTATTAAGGAGCTGGTCCTAGTATTCTGAATTTTTAAAAGCACCCAAGAGAATTCTGATTCAAGCAAGCAGGATTCAGTACTAAATAAACATTGTCATAGGGGTCCCTGGCTTTTAGTTAAGAGACACTGCCTTGGACTGCCTTAGAATTCCAGTGTTCCTGAGTTCATTCCCCAAATTAATATCTTTCTCAAATTCAATCTGAAAAGAAAACCCAAGTCCCCATCAAATGAATTAGGCACACTGGAGCAAAAACTAAACACAAAGTAGATTTTTGTCCTGACTGAGCCAGTTTGGCTGGCTTCCTGGTCTGGCATCATCAGTTGCGTATTCAGTGTCCAAGTCCCTGGGTGACAGGATGCCTGGCTTCATACCAGTATGGGCACTCATCAGCTGCACTGTACAGTACAAGAACTGTCACATAAGAATGGGCTAGTCTCTGTGAGACCATTCTGGCTTTGCTCTGAAGTAGCACCATCAAAAGAGTGGTTACAAATGGAAGTTGAGATCAGAGCCAGAGAAGTGATGTTGACCAGCAGATCTCTGAACAAGGCAATGCTGTCAACAAAGGGTAAAGCAAGGTCTCAGCAGGGCTGGGACGCCTGGTAGCAACATTTGAGTTGGATGGAGGCAGGCAGTTCAGGAGGGAGGCTATGAACAAAATGAAGTTGTTGGTCTTATCACACCCTGACCAGCTTAAACACACTAGACTTGACACAAGATACTCTCTATGGACATTTGCTGATGAATGCTTACTAATAGAGGTCCAAGAAATAAAAACCCTGTGGATGGTAAAATTTGTCCCTCCATCTTTCTGATGACTATTTCTTTTTTCTTTTGTTAATATTTATTTATTTGGTTGTGCCTGGTCTTAGCTGCGGCAGATGGGCTCCTTAGTTGGGGCTCGCCAGCTCCTCAGTTGCAGCAGGTGGGCTCCTTAGTTGTGGCATGCATGCGGGATCCAGTTCCCCCCCCCCAGGGACCGAACCCGGTCCCCCACATTGGGAGTGCAGAGTCCCAACCTCTGCACCACCAGGGAAGTCCCCGATGACTATTTCTTAACGATGAATTTAGGTAGAAACCGTGAATAACTCTTTGTATGTAGTTTTTGTTAGCAATCTTCTTTATTAGGTTATTGTCTAGTTTAGGGGTTGGAAAATGTTTCACCTGCAGTGCCAGATAGTAAAGTGTTTTAGGCTTTGTGAACTACAGTACTGTCTCTGTTGTATGTTCATCATTTTTTCCTTTTTAAAATTCCCTAATAATGTGAACACTATTCTTGGCTCTCTGGCTGTATGAAAACAAGGCATGGAATGGCATTGGCCCTCAGGCTGTAGTTTGCTGACCCTCCACTAGATTGTCTCAACAATAAAATAAGTTTATTTTCTTTTTACATGGTGTTTGATATTTTCTGTCAGCAAATATAGTCAATGGGAAAAAATTTGCAGTTATCTGCTGCCCATTGAGAACATATCCCCTCCATCATGTACTGGTAGGAGAGCCTAAAGCTACATAGTGTGAGAAGTAGTGTTTTCTACACTTGAGTCCTCCTGTAGCAATCTAATATTATAAGCTGTAAGGGAAGACATTAATTTTAATTGGGTTTCATTTGACATAAAAATTCAGACTTGATGGTCTTTCCCTTTTGGGCTCTTATTTTTTAAATTAACTCCTATCATTTTGGCTTATATTTTTTAAATATATGCACATTATGGATTATTTGGATGATTAGTTCACTATCTGAGTACTGCCATGAGATTTAAATCCAAGTAGACATTTGAACATAAGATCTTTTTGGTTATCAGTAGCGCTGCCTTAACTGTTGCCACATAGTGAGACTAAAACAGAGGTTAATTTAATAAAGGCCAAGTGATGTCGTGGTTCTGGGGTCCTTTAATAGAGGAAAAATGGTTGGATATTGGATCATCACATAACACATGGTATATATAGTACCAAACTAGAACAGTCCTGTGACAAAAACGTTAGTTCCATATCCTCACTGGAGTAAAAGAGGTTCAATTTCAGCAGTACAGTATTTCAGTCACATTCAGTTAATGCTGTTAATTTGAATTTTGGTGATGATACATTAGTAAATTTGTGTATAATTTGTCCTGTTATGAATATGTGCATGTGTGTGTGCATGTGCATACACTCAATTTAGATCAATCCCAGAGGTGTTAGTAGACTATCACAGTGGTCAGTATGCAAATGGGAAGAGCCAGGAACAAGGCAGGTGCAGTCAGGATGGTTAGAGCAAGTCTGTGCTGGTCCACACAAAGAAGCCCTTTCCTCTGGGCTGATGCATACCTGAGCTGAGCCAGGGTACATGGCCCGGCCAGCAGTGACGGGCTGGATTTTACCCTCACTTGTCCCCTCAGCTGAGCACTCTTGTTCAGAGGTATGTTCCTGCCCTGAGTGAAGGAAAATGAATTGGACAGATAATGTGTAAATATAATCTTTGAGGCCTGGTAGCCATTTAAATCTGGAGATCAAGGGTTGCTCCCAACTTCTGGCTTTGGTGACTATTGTTTTACACCAATATCTGATGCATTGACTCCTTCAGAACAGTCACAATAGTTTGGTATTAACTTTGGAGAAGCATCTGTGTAGTCAAGAAAGACAAAAGCCAAGAAAAGGGTATTTAATGAGGGAAGCAGTGGCAGCAGTAAGAATGGACAAGACATCCACTGCAAAGTAGGAACCTGAAGGACTTAACCACTTCTTCTTTCCTGTGCGTGTATTTATTAGGGGGTGTCATAGGCATGAATCCACAGTGCCCCCTACTGCCTCAGAGGGGGTCTGTGCCAACACGGAATAGGATGGCCTATTGTAATGCCAACTTCACAGGAGGTGGCCTCACAGCTGTGATGCTGGGAGGCAGGACTCATGGTTAAGTAGAACTGGGAGATGCCTCCTGGGGTACAGGGAAATGGGGGGAGGGAGACCAAATGGAACTTTGCTGGTCATCGCTCTCTTCACTTTTCAACAGAAGCAGATAGAAATATTTATTTTGTGCTGGATACTTCCTAGGTCTTGCAAAAGAAAGATGGCAGGAGTATAAGAGAACCGAAAGGGATATTCTCCATCCTTTGAGAGCTTTATCAAACTGGGGAGGCAGAACACGTGTGCAGCACACTGAGAACACGATGCAAATACTGACCAATTAGTTTATTACAAACTGGACGTTGCTCTAGATAGTGGTGTCTTCACAGTGAGAGTTCTGTCCGTGGAAGGAGTGCCAAATAAAGACGCAATCAGAGTACAAGTGTGGGTTCCTAAGTGCATACGTGTGTGTGTGTGTGTGTGTGTTTTCTGTTGCATTGGGGGTGGTGAATATTAACTTGCAAAGGGGCCTTAGAGGAGGATAAATTAGGTCTGTATTTTTGAGTATGGGCAGGAGGGGGCAAGAAATGCTTAGTGGAAAGGAAAGCGAATTGAGAGACAAGAATAAACAAGTGGAGTTCAAACATAGCAGAGGAGAGGTTAACAATGTCCCACAGCTGGTGAAATACTATTACTTTCTTACAAAATGTTTCCATACCAGAAGCCCCGAAGTACCTAGAGCCTGGAGGTGTCCTGCCACATTAGTGGGGGCTTCTTAATGTCTAGCCAGCCTTTTGCTTGCTTGAGGCCTGATTACTATAATACTTGGTCTAATTCTTTTCATCTTGAGCTCACAAGCTTAGGCAAAGCTGAGCAGCTGGTGTGTATTTTTGTCCTCTTGTGATGGTGAGCACTTTAGCTACTAGTCTTTGAAGCCTAAAAACACATGGCAGTAGCTTTTACCCGATGTCCTGGCGCTCTTAATCAACTTGATGTTTTATTTGGTTGTATTATAATGAGATTTAAGGACAGTTTGCATGGCATCCTTTCCCTATAATTGTAGTTCTTAAATGCAGCCCCAGACAAGGTGTCAAACAACCTTGGAGACAGTTTAGTGATGAAATGCCAGGTCTTTCTGATATTAATGGTTTTTGGTGGGATTGACGTAGTAATAGCTATGTAGTGCTGCATCGTAATGGACATACCTTTAACATAGTGATACATCAGTCCCTTTGTTGTGTTCATACATATAGAAATACTCATCATGGCAATGGCGAGACTAGTTCAGGGATCATGTGACAGCTCTGCCTCAGAAATAGAGGACCTGAGTGCCATTGTATTGGTGAGCCTGTGGGCCACGGAATCAGGTTATCTGTCTGCATCTTGGTTGCACCACTGGCTGAACAACCTTGGGCAACTGACAAATATTCTCTGAACTTCGATTTCTTCATTATAAAATGAGGTCATACTGGTGTGTTCTGTTATGATGGGGATCATTAGAGAGAGCCATGTGTAAATTACATGCAAGTGTTAGGCATAAAGTAGGTGGAATATTAGTTTATTGTTGTTGAACCTGTTACTCGCTTGGGTTCTATCTGGAATTTACTTATTTTGGTTTTTAATTTGATTTTTATTATATATTTTTCAGATGTACAGCATTATAATACAACATCTATATACACTACAAAGTGATCACCACTACAAGTCTAGTTACCATCCATCACTGTATATAGTTCCCTTCCACTCTGGCAACCACTGATCTGTTCTCTGTATCTATGAGTTTTTATTTTTTTAAAAACATCTTTATTGGAGTATAATTGCTTTACAATGGTGTGTTAGTTTCTGCTTTCCAAAAAAGTGAATCAGCTATACATATATATATATATCCCCATATCTCCTCCCTCTTGCATCTCCCTCCCATCCTTCCTATCCCACCCCTCTAGGTGGTCACAAAGCACCGAGCTGATCTCCCTGTGCTATGCGGCTGCTTCTCACTAGCTATCTATTTTACTTTGGGTAGTGACTACATGCCCATGCCATTCTCTCGCTTCGTCCCAGCTTACCCTTCCCCCTCCCCGTGTCCTCAAGTCCATTCTCTATGTCTGCGTCTTTATTCTTGTCCTTCCCCAAGGTTCTTCAGAACCATTTTTTGTTTTTTAGATTTGATATATATGTGTTAACATACGGTGTTTGTTTTTCTCTTTTTGACTTACTTCACTCTGTATGACAGACTCTAAATCCATCCACCTCACTACAAATACCTCAATTTCGTTTCTTTTTACAGCTGAGTAATATTCCATTGCATATATGTGCCACATCTTCTTTATCCATTCATCTGTCGATGGACTCTTAGGATTGCTTCTGTGTCCTGGCAATTGTAAATAGTGCTGCAGTGAACATTGGGGTGCATGACTCTTTTTGAATTACGGTTTTCTCAGGGTATATGCTCAGTAGTGGGATTGCTGGGTCATATGGTAGTTCTATTTTTAGTTTTTTAAGGAACCTCCATACTGTTCACTATAGTGGCTGTGTCAATTTACATTTCCACCAACAGTGCAAGAGGGTTCTCTTTTCTCCACCCCCTCTCCAGCATTTATTGTTTGTAGACTTTTTGATGATGGCCATTCTGACTGGTGTGAGGTGATACCTCATTGTAGTTTTGATTTGCATTTCTCTAATGATTAGTGATTTTGAGCATCCTTTCATGTGTTTGTTGGCAATGTGTGTATCTTCTTTGGAGAAATGTCTGTTTAGGTCTTCTGCCCATTTTTGGATTGGGTTGTTTGTTTCTTTGATGTTGAACTGCATGAGCTGCTTGTATATTTTGGAGATTAATCCTTTGTCCATTGATTCATTTGCAAATATTTTCTCCCATTCTGAGTGTTGCCTTTTCATCTTGTCTATGGTTTCCTTTGCTGTGCAAAAACTATTAAGTTTCATTGGGTCCCATTTGTTTATTTTGATTTTTATTTCAGTTCCTCTAGGAGGTGGATTAAAAAGCATCTTGCTGTGATTTATGTCCTAGAGTGCTCTGCTGATGTTTTCCTCTAAGAGTTTGATAGAGTCCGGCCTTACATTTAGGTCTTTCATCCATTTTGAGTTTATTTTTTGTGTATGGTGTTAGGGAGTGTTCTACTTTCATTCTTTTACATGTGGCTGTCCAGTTTTCCCAGCACCACTTATTACTTATTGAAGAGGCTGTCTTTTCTCCATTGTATGTTCTTGCCTCCTTTATCAGAGATAAGGTGACCATACCTGTATGGGTTTATCTCTGGGCTTTCTATCCTGTTCGATTGATCTATATTTCTGTTTTTTTGTGCCAGTACCATACTGTCTTGATTACTGTAGCTTTGTAGTATAGTCTGAAGTCCAGAGCCTGATTCCTCCAGCTCTGTTTTTCTTTCCCAATATTGCTTTGGCTATTCGGGGTCTTTTGTGTTTCCATACAAATTGTGAAATTTTTTGTTTTAGTGCTGTGAAAAATACCATTGGTAGTTAGATAGGGATTGCATTGGATTTGTAGATTGCTTTGGGTAGTAGAGTCATTTTCACAATGTTGATTCTTCCAATCCAAGAACATGGTATATCTCTCCATCTGTTTGTATCATCTTTAATTTCTTACATCAGTGTCTTATACTTTTCTGCATACAGGTCTTTTGTCTCACGAGGTAGGTTTATTCCTAGGTATTTTATTCTTTTTGTTGCAATTGTAAATGGGAGTGTTTTCTTAATTTCATTCTCAGATTTTTCATCATTAGTGTATAAGAATACCAGAGATTTCTGTGCATTAATTTTGTATCCTGCAACTTTACCAAATTCATTGGTTAGCTCTAGTAGTTTTCTGGTAGCATCCTTATGGTTCTCTATGTATAGTATCATGTCATCTGCAAACAGTGACAGCTTTACTTCTTCTTTTCCGATTTGGATTCCTTTTATTTCTTTTTCTTCTCTGATTGCTGTGGCTAGAACTTCCAAAACTATGTTGGATAATAGTGGTGATAGTGGGCAACCTTGTCTTGTTACTGATCTTAGTGGAAATGGTTGCAGTTTTTCACCATTGAGAATGATGTTGACTGTGGGTTTGTCATATATGGACTTTATTATGTTGAGGTAAGTTCCCTCTATGCCTACTTTCTGGAGGGTTTTTAGCATAAATGGCTGTTGAACTTTGTCAAAAGCTTTTTCTGCATCTATTGAGATGATCATATGGTTTTTCTCCTTCAGTTTTTTAATATGGCTTAGCACATTGATTGATTTGTATATATTGGTGAATCCTTGAATTCCTGGGATAAACCCCACTTGATCATGGTGTATAATCCTTTTAATGTGCTGTTGGATTCTATTTGCTAGTATTTTGTTGAGGATTTTTGCATCTATGTTCATCAGTGATATTGGCCTGTAGTTTTCTTTTTTTTGTGACATCTTTGTCTGGTTTTGGTATCAGGGTGATGGTGGCCTCGTAGAATGAGTTTGGGAGTGTTCCTCCCTCTGCTGTATTTTGGAAGAGTTTGAGAGGGATGGGTGTTAGCTCTTCTCTAAATGTTTGATAGAATTTGCCTGTGAAGCCATCTGGTCCTGGGCTTTTGTTTGTTGGAAGATTTTTAATGACATTGTCAATTTCGGTGCTTGTGATTGGTCTGTTTATATTTTCTATTTCTTCCTGGTTCAGTCTCATAATGTTGTGCTTTTCTAAGAATTTGTCCATTTTTTCCAGGTTGTCCATTTTATTGGCATACAGTTGCTTGTAGTAATCTCTCATGGTCCTTTGTATTTCTGCAGTGTCAGTTGTTACTTCTCCTTTTTCATTTCTAATTCTGTTGATTAGAGTCTTCTCCCCTTTTTTCTTGATGAGTCTGGCTAATGGTTTATCAATTTTGTGTATCCTCTCAAAGAACCAGCTTTTATTTTTATTGGTCTTTGCTATCGTTTCCTTCATTTCTTTTCCATTTATTTCTGATCTGATCTTTATAATTTCTTTCCTTCTACTAACTCTGACGTTTTTTTTTTTCTTTCTCTAATTGCTTTAGGTGTAAGGTTAGGTGGTTTATTTGAGATGTTTCTTGTTTCTTGAGGTAGGATTGTATTGCTATAAGCTTCCCTCTTAGAAGTGCTTTGCTGCATGCCATAGGTTTTGGGTCATCATGTTTTCATTGTCATTTGTTTCTTGGTATATTTTAATTTCCTCTTTGATTTCTTCAGTTATCTCTTGGTTATTTAGTAGTGTATTGTTTAGCCTCCATGTATGTGTATTTTTTACAGATTTTTTTCCTGTAATTGATATCTAGTCTCATAGCATTTTGGTCAGAAAAGATATTTGATATAATTTCAATTTTCTTAAATTTACCAAGGCTTGATTTGTGACCCAAGTTATGATCTATCCTGGAGAATGTTCCATGAGCACTTGAGAAGGAAGTGTATTCTGTTGTTTTTGGATGGAATGTCCTATAAATATTGATTAAGTCCATCTTGTTTAATGTGTCATTTAAAGCTCGTGTTTCCTTATTTATTTTCATTTTGGTTGATCTGTCCATTGGTGAAAGTGGAGTGTTATAGTCCCCTGCTATGAGTGTGTTACTGTCATCTTCCCCTTTTATGGTTGTCAGCATTTGCCTTACATGTTGAGGTGCTCCTATGTTGGATGCATAAATATTTACAATTGTTATATCTTCTTCTTGGATTGATCCCTTGATCATTTTGTAGTATCCTTCTTTGTCTCTTGTAATAGTCTTTATTTTAAAGCCTACTTTGTCTTATATAAGAATTGCTACTCCAGCTTTCTTTTGATTTTATTTTGCATGGAATATCTTTTTCCACCCCCTCACTTTCAGCCTGTATGTGTCCCTCGGTCTGAAGTTGGTCTCTTGTAGACAGCATTTATACGGGTCTTGTTTTTGTATCCATTCAGCCAGTCTGTGTCTTTTGGGTGGAGCATTTAATTCATTTACATTTAAGGTAGTTATCGATATGTATGTTCCTATTCCCATTTTCTTAATTGTTTTGGGTTTGTTATTGTAGGTCTTTTCCTTCTCTTGTGTTTCCTGCCTAGAGAAGTTCCTTTAGCATTTGTTGTAAAGTTGGTTTGGTGGTGCTGAATCTCTTAGCTTTGCTTGTCTGTAAAGATTTTGATTTCTCTGTTGAACCTGAATGAGATCCTTGCTGGGTGGAGTAATCTTGGTTGTAGGTTTTTCCCTTTCATCACTTTAATTGTGTCCTGCCACTCCCTTCTGGCTTGCAGAGTTTCTGCTGAAATATCATCTGTTAACCTTATGAGGATTCCATTGTATGTTATTTGTTGTTTTTCCCTTGGTGCTTTTAATATTTTTTCTTTGTATTTAATTTTTGATAGTTTGATTAATATGTGTCTTGGTGTGTTTCTCCTTGGAGTTATCCTGTATGGGACTCTCTGTGCTTTCTGGACTTGATTGACTATTTCCTTTCCCATATTAGGGAAGTTTTCAACTATAATTCCTTCAAATACTTTCTCAGTCCCTTTCTTTTTCTCTTCTTTTTCTGGGACTCCTATAATTCGAATGTTGGTATGTTTAATGTTTTCCCAGTGGTGTCTGAGACTGTCCTCAATTATTTTCATTCTTTTTTCTTTATTCTGCTCTGTGATAGTTATTTCCACTATTTTATCTTCCAGGTCACTTATCCGTTCTTCTGCCTCAGTTATTCTGCTATTGATTCCTTCTAGAGAATTTTTTATTTCATTTATTGCGTTGTTCATTGTTTGTTTGCTCTTTAGTTCTTCTAGGTCCTTGTTAAACATTTCTTGTATTTTCTTCATTCTATTTCGAAGATTTTGGATCATCTTTACTATCCTTACTCTGAATTCTTTATCTGGTAGACTGCCTATTTCCTCTTCATTTGTTTGGTCTGGTGGGTTTTGCTCCTTCATCTACTGTGTGTTTCTCTGTGTTCTCATTTTGCTTAACTTACTGTGTTTGGGGTCTCCTTTTCACAGGCTGCACGTTCATAGTTCCCATTGTTTTTGGTGTCTGCCCCCAGTGGCTGACGTTGGTTCAGTGGGCTGTGTAAGCGTCCTCCTGGTGGTCACTGGTGCCTGTGTTCTGGCGGATGAGGCTAGATCTTGTCTTTCTGGTGGGCAGGACTGCATCCTGTGGTGTGTTTTGGGGTGTCTGTGACCTTATTATGATTTTAAGCAGCCTTTCTGCTAATGGGTGGGATTGTGTTCCTGTCTTGCTAGTTGTAGGGCATAGGGTGTCCAGCACTGTAGCCTGCTGGTCATTGAACAGAGCTGGGTCTTAGCGTTGAGATGGAGATATCTCGGAGAGCTTTCACTGTTTGATATTATGTGGAGCCAGGAGGTCTCTGGTTGACCAGTTTCTTGAATTTGGCTCTCCCACCTCAGAGGCATAGGCCTGATACCCGGCCAGAGCACCAAGAACCTGTCAGCTGCATGGCTCAGAAGAAAAGGGAGAAAGAAAGAAAGAAAGAAAGAAAGAAAGAAAGAAAGAAAGAAAGAAAGAAAGAAAGAAAGAAAGAAAGAAAGAAAGAAAGAAAGAAAGAAAGAAAGAAAGAAAGAAAGAAAGAAAGAAAGAAAGAAAGAAAGAAAGAAAGAAAGAAAGAAAGGTAAATAGAATAAATTTATTAAAATAAAAAGTAAAAAAATTATTAAAAATAAAAAAAAGAAAGAAAAAAATAATGGAAGAAAGAAGAGAGCAACCAAAAGAAAAATACAAATCCACCAATGATAACAAGTTCTAATAACTAAAGTAAAAAAAAAAAAAAAAAAAAGAAAAAAAAGGATGGACAAAACTCTAGAACAAATGGTAAAAGCAAAGGTATACAGTCAAAATCACACAAAGAAGCATACCCATACACACTCACAAAAAGAGAAAAAGGAAAAAATATATATATCTTTTGGAAAGTCTAAGGTCTGCCAGCATTCAGTAGGTGTTCTGTAGGAGTTGTTCCACATGTAGATGTATTTCTGATGTATTTGTGGGGAGGAAGGTGATCTCCATGTCTTACTTACTCCTCCGCCATCTTGAAGGTCTCTCCCTATGAGTTTGTTTTTGTTTTTTTGTTTGTTTGTTTTATTGTTTTAGATTCCACGTAAGAGTGAAATCATATGCTATTTGTCTTTCTTCTTCTGACTTATCTCACCTAGCATAATACCTTTGAAGTTCATCCATGTTTTTGCAAATGACAAGATTTCATTCTTATTTTTATGGCTGAGTTATCTGGACTTTAATATGGAGATAATGCTTTCCAGAAATGTTTAAAACCTGTAGAGCTGAATTGTTCCTGGAAGACAGAGGAAAAAAGACAATATTTCAGAAGAATTAATATATCTTGATTAGAAACTAAGTATGTAAATCGACTAGTGCCCCACTCCATAGGTGCTTCCCAATACACATTCTTGTGCATCCAAGCTTTCTTGCTCCATCTCAAGGAACATCTACATTTTGTAGCCCTTGGATTGAACTGCCATCACCCTCTTGGCTAAGCCTCCACTCCAGTTCCAAACTCAGTCCCCAAATTCTTAGTCCATAAATATGACATAAATCCTTTTGTTAAGAGAGTATCTTTGAGATGTTTCTTTTGTTGGTTCCAAGCTATGGCACTGACATGTGTCTGAGGCCTCCTATGATATGTATTTGTCCATGCAGGTCAGACTGTTTAAAGTGAGAATTATTCTGGATAATTTAGACCATATGGTCACGTCCCACTCTTTTCATCATTGAAACTCAGCATGCATCTACCTACGGGCTGAGCTTTATTCTCACCACAGGACAGCCAGCTCCTCTGCCTGCATCTGAGCTGACTTTAATCTCTTGCTGGTTCTGAATGCTTGAGGAGCTTGACTTCAACCTCTTGAAACCTTCTTGTGCTGGTCATCTCCTCCTCCTGAGCCCTGGAGCACTCAAATATTTAGATGCCAGAAAGGTAAGGAGGAAGCAGCAAGGAGGACTGAGAAGGATCAACCAACTGAAGTAGGATGACAGTAACCCTGAATGGTGTGGTTTGCAGGAGGCCAAGTAAAAAAATATATCAAGGTTGAGGGAGGGGCCAATGATATCAGATATCATTAGTGAATGAAGTAGATGAAAGCTAAAAATTGGTCATTGGATTTGACAGTGTTGATTAGGTTAGTTTTGTGCATGAATTTCCTTCTCTCTTTAGTTCTTGTAAAATCTCTATGAAGGTAACTATTTTGCTTTTTCCTTTTTTTTTTTTTTTGCAAACAACCTAAGATTCAGGATACATCACCTGTGTAGATTCACTAGAAGGTGGCAGAATTGAGGCTTGAACCTAGGTTTTCTGACCCTAAATCCTGTTCTCTCTGATATCAGATATTTACATTTCTGTTTGACTTTCAATTATAGATTTTCTTCTCCTAGGAACTCACATTTACATTGTGGATGCAACATTTTGTTCCACTTTTATGAACTTTAAGTATTAGGAATTTGGTAGGATAATATTTTTAGGAAACACCTATCCTCTCTGGGAAGAAATCTAGACCTGAGCATGGTCGCCTTTAACACTAATCCTCTCAACATCCCTCAGTATTCTGTGGAAAGTAGAATG
Source organism: Kogia breviceps (assembly GCF_026419965.1). NCBI lineage: Eukaryota > Metazoa > Chordata > Mammalia > Artiodactyla > Physeteridae > Kogia > Kogia breviceps. The sequence continues at coordinate 83,412,652 of NC_081312.1, read as the reverse complement.
GGAAGAGGAAAATATTAAGAGAGAGAGTGGTCCCATGCAGCCTCACCTGAATCCATTTCCCAGAGGCAGTTAGCTCCCTCCCCCACAGAGACTTCTGAGAAGGTCAACATGTATTGGCAATGGCTATTCAGTGTTCTAGGTAATGCCATAGGCAGCCAGTAATTCTGGGGCCAAATAACTCAAAGATTCTTGAGGAAACGAGAACTGGGTATAGTGTCTGGTTTTACTGTTTCTATTTTGCTGTAAGCAAGCACATGTATGCAAACTATATCAGAGTCATCTCAGCTCTATCGACTGCCTCCTTAGCTTGATATTGCAAAGACTTTGGGTGAGCATCTGTGCACAGCATTAAAGTACTGGAGTTCAGGCACTAGCATCAAGTGGTTCTTTTGCAACTCAATGATGAATGCCATGATAATGGAAAACTACAATTAGAATGTGCTTCTGGCTTTGGAGCAGTGTGAATAGGACTTCTATGATAAGAGACTAATGAATATTTTTGTCTGTTCATGGGTCCAGATGGTTGGGTAGACTGAGAAATGCCATAGATATTAATTACTTGAGGATAGGAGAAGTACAAGAGGGAGACTGATTTGACTGACTCATTGTTCTCCAATTACTTTTGTCCAACATAGGGATTTCTAATTGTTCATTTTTCTCACTGAAAAAACAAATCAATAGACATAGTAAAGATACGGTAATGGTACAAAATGACAGAAAAAAAACCAACCTGCAGGTAATTGGAATATGATTGAAAGTGGCTTGCTTCTCACAGTATGAAATTCACAGTTACCCAGCAAATAATTTCAGATCTGATGTCTTCTTTGTGTATTTTCTTTGCTTTTCCTCAAGCCACAAAAGACAGCTGTCCTCATGAGCTTTATCAAAACCTGAAAGAATTCATACTCAAAGTTTGGCACCATAGACATCAACAGTAACTTTTAGGATATTCAAGACTAGAAAGAATCTCTTAAAACTTAACTTCATTTTGAGACATAGGTAGCAAAATTCTAGAACTGGAAAATTCTAACAGACAGAGAGTTTACCAAAAACCCAATGTTAATTAAAACAACCCAAGTCGCGAGCCGCTTCTAAGTTTTACAGGGTTGTTTCGAATAGTTTAAAAGCAGAGACTTATGCTAAGTCGAACTGCCTGGTCCATCCTGAGTCCTGTTAGTGTCCAAAACAGCCACAAAAATGCTGAAGAGAGTCCATGGCCTTGAATTCAGAGCCTCCATGACTGTCCCTATTGTTTGTGAATGTGGTTGGAAACTAGAGTGCAAACCTCAAAGGAATGAAACCTGTCTGATAAAGAAAGTAGCTTCTGGAATGGTAGGGGCCCAAACAGATTCTAGAGGGCTGAAAAGTCTCCAGAATGTTAAGTTTATGGATGGATATTAGGCAGTTTATCCGCTAGTGCTTGACATATTGGGCCAGGGTAGGTGGGGCAGGATGTAATGGCATCAGCTCAAGTAGAACCAGGAATTCATTCACCATCCTGCCATTAAGTAGCTGCACATCATCTTGGCTCACTCTGAATCTCAGTGGTTCTGTTTCCTTTTTGGTCAGATGCGGGGAGAATGATTGTCACCGCCTCTCCCAGGATTAATGAAGTGGTATTCACAAAAAGCATTGTATTCTTAGGAAAGAATGCTCTGTGGCAAGATGTTATAGGGCAATAACGTTAAGCATGTTTAAAACATGTGCCTGCTGTTACCAAATGGATACCATGGCTGAACAGTCTTGTCTGTCAAATATAAACCAATGCATATGGAACTGCTTATGGGTAACAGATGACAGGCTGAATAAGTGAAAGCGTTGATCATTATACAGAAGGTAGTTCATGCTTAAAAACATGCCTTATGCCTGCTATTTCAGCCTCAATACACTGAGGACATATTTGAGAAATCCCACTTAGATAATCACTGGCCATTGGTGGCAGAAATTAGAAATGGAGAAAAGGATTGGGTCACTGAGTCTGTTTCCTGGGAGACAATATATCCCAGCAACAATGCCTGCATGCTCCTGCTGTATGTTAACTCAGCTTCACAAACTTCCCTCTGTAGCTGTGGCTGTGATAAATGCCAGACTGAGTCCAGGAGGGCTGCCCCTGAACTCACACTTCATGGTTGCCTGAAATCTTTTGTACAAGGACCACGTTGGAAACTTCCAGGACCCATAAGTAGGTAGCAAGGCTCTGTATTCAGAGTGGCACCTGTGACTATCCCACCTTGCTTGTGGTAGTTATTCACACATTTCCATTCATCAGGTAAATCATATGCCAGCTGATTCCTAAAGAGCATCTTTCCCAGTGTTTGGAGGTTCTAGGATTCATTTTATGAATAATTTGCTGAAATCAGATAACCTCATTGCCCTAACTTAAATCCTCTAATGAATTCCCATTGCTCTTAGGAAAGAGATCCCATCTTTTTACGACTGCTTCCAAGGACCTGCCCGAGCTGGCCTCTAACCTCCTCTAGGACCAGCTATCTTGTTCGCCATGATGTTCTTCATGCTCATTCCTACCCTGAGCCTCTGCCCTTGCTGCCCCTTCTGGCTAAAGTGCTCTGTCCCAGTGCGGTAGGTATTCAATACATTGTCAAATGAGTGAATACTATTACTATTCCTGTCTTTCTTCTCATTATCTCCTATTTCCTCATTATAAACATTATTGACTTTGTGTCTATTTTTCACACACTCTTTTGTAAGCTATTGGCCATTAAATAGAACAGTTTCGTAGAAACTTCTCTCACTTCAGTTCATTTTGGTGTGAATTTATGTTATTACTGTCATTGCATATGGTCTGGTCATGGGTTTTAGCATCCCAGGGCACTGTAGGGGAGAGAGGACGTCTGTTCAATAAGCAAAGTGAAAGGTGCAGATCACACTGGCCATGGCCTTCTGAGGTAGAAACTCAGAATGTTTGAGACTTTATTAATCACAACCCCCGCCCACTCCATTCTATGTACTGTAACCATTGAGGAAACTGAAGTCAAGACCTCAGTGAATCATGTCCTAGTCTGTTGGCCAATACCTTTATTTTGGGATTTGGGTTATTTGTAGATTGCCCTTTTTTGGTATAAATGAGGAGGACTATTTATTTCCATTTTGCAGTAAAAAGCTACTGGCTGTTTAGCCAGAAAGCAAATATTTTCACTTTGAATTTCTTTCTGGACATTTTTTCAACAGTATTTGATTTGAAGCTGTGAAACACATTACTCTCCTTCCCTGCTCCCACCCCCCCCACCCCATTTCCTTTTAGGTGGATCAAAACTAATGCTTCAAAGAATAAAGCCAGTATTCTTTGATTGCTTCTTTACCATATGAAAGGATCAGAGAGGCTGAAATAAATGCCTATTTGGTCCCAAAATGCTGCAGTCAAGGAAAGTCTGCCAGCCAACCAGGTATTCCAGAATATCTTGCCTTAGGCCAGCCTGCCCAGAGACTGGCACTGAAGTATGTCTGGGCTTTGGTATTTTCTGTGTAGCTTAGAATGCTATCTTTGGGCACATTTATTAGGCTACATAAGAAATATTGTACAATCTGCATAGTGATGAGGTTATGTATGTCTTAGACATGCTCTCCAGTCATAGAATATTCCTTTTACAGACCTTTGGATCCCTTAGGTTGTTTCTAAACTTAATTTTAATTTTCTATTTTTCCATCTGGATGCACTCTCCACTCTCCATTTATTCTACTAAAAATTTCCAGCTTGTTTGTTTCTGTATCCATTAAAAACCTTACCTCCAAACCTATGCCCTTTACATAATAACAAACCCAGCACTCACCCCAAAACAAATTTTAAAAATCTTGAATTTAAGAGTTTAATTTCATTTCCAGCTGTAATTTACTATCTGTATCCTGGCTGTCCTTTATTTTAGTCATTTCCACCGCTGCTTGGTTCAGCTCAAGGCGCTCAATCCTGATTGACTCATTGTCTAGGTATTTAGTAGATTTGTATCTTTTCTTTTTATTTTGGTGACATTGCTTAGGTATGCCCTGCCATTCTTGACATAGCTGATAATGGGAAGACTTTGAAATACATTTTTCTTACTCATTAATAACAGCAAGTGACAGCAGTTGAATAAGGAAAGAATGAAAGAAAAATAAAAATAATTTCAAAACGAATCAGCATGAACAAAACAGCAATGAATTGCAAATTTTCAGAAATAGCTTGAGTATTAATATTTCAGATTCCTCAAAAGTAGGTGAACTATTTTCTTCTGATTGTTCCATAGCATTCTTTAAGTAGAAGATGAAGGATGCTTTCCAGAGGTGAATAAAATGCGTTGCTCTATTATTATGGAGGGCTGCCTCAAACTTTCAAATATTTTGAGTGGTAGGAAAAGAATAAACATAAGACAATTTTGGTTTATGAGTTTAAAAAATGTTTAAACCCCAGGGAAAGAGCCAACTGGACCAAACCTGCTTTATCCCTCCTGGACCCATAATATACCTTGGCAAATTAAAGGCTTTGAGAAGTTCTGTAGTAAGGAATCTTATTTAATTTGGTTTTTCCTGCACTTAGTAGAGCATGGAAAGAATGAGAATTAAAAGCTTATAGAAAGGTTCTGATCATTCTAGAAGTAGAGGGTAGGTGTTTGGGGGGCAGCATCTCTATTGTATGATCAGCTGGAGAGACAGAATAAGGAGAAGCAGCAGAGTTCCATGGCTACTGGCTGGAACCTCAGGATGAAAGCCCAAGATGTGGTCTCTAGTGGTGAGCCTCTGCCCACAGCAAGGGCAAGACTGAGAGGAAGAAAAGGAGCTGAGAGGAACCATAAGACCTTGAGCAGACACTCAGAAACCCTCATCCTTCAGGTTAGCCAGGCTTTTCTAACTTAGTTGGATATTTGGATCATATAGTTGTTTTATCTTGCCTTGAAGACAATTGATTAAGTTTCTCTTTTCCAACATATGTGGAGAAAAACAACCTTCCTGAGTCATTAATTTAATAATTACTCAGTGTATCCCTGGTGAGTATTCATAACCATATTTTAAAAACAGGTTCAAATTATTTGTGATTGTTTAGTTAAAGCCACATCAATTAGATTTCCTACGAATTATACACACACACACACACACACACACACACACACACACACACTATCTGTTTTTCATTCTGTGGTGACATGTAATGAAAGGTTATTGTGAGTTTGGTCTTCTTAAGACAGCTGCCCTGCAGGTGTTCCAGAATTGTATTAAATGCTCTACACATTCATGTTGACTTATAGGAGTCTGAAGCTCTCACCCCAACCCCAAGCACTTTTACTCCTCATTCCTCTTCGATTTACTTTCAAACTGAGTGAATAAGGGACAATATGAAAACCACATGTAAAATGCCCACTAAGTTTTCTTTTCTTTTTTTCTTTTCATACATAAAAACAATGGGGGAAAGCCAATGTAGAGATCCTGGGGCCAACCAGTGGTTTATTTTGAAGCTTACCAGGGACACCAGGGAAATTTGCCAATACATGGATCATGTTTGAAAACTTAGCTCAAAGAAAGAAATATGGAGTGTCAGGGCCTGGCATCTCTTGGGTTTGTATGTCCGAAGTGCAGTGTCCGAAGTACTTTTCATTTCTGGTCCATGTTGCATTTTGTGTCACTGTTTTCTTCCCAAAAGTCCTCGAAATGGAAAGGCATACGCTCTGTGCAAACAAAGATGTAAGCTATCATCACATTTAAAAAATAGAATTGTCAACTAGCCTTGGATTTAGATTTCATTTGGGGTTCATTGATCCCTGGAAAGGTTGAAATCCCTGGTGGTGAAGTGTTTCATGTCCTTTATCCTTTCTAAGGATATCCTCTAATTTCATTTAACTTCTAATTATTTTTTCCTTAATTTTCCAGGGTCCCCAAAGGGATAATTGTCTATAACTTTACCCTTCTTGAAGGCAATGAGGGAAAGGTCCAAAAGGACTCTCTAGTGAGACTGGGTATGAGAAATGAACTAATACACTAGTGGCCTAGACTTTATATCTGCTAAGATGTTATGCTTTTCAAGATAGTGCAGGGACTCATGGCAAACCTGTGATCTTCTGAAGTTCCAAATGGAGGCATGGAGTGCTCTTGATGGCAGTGTTTCATGGAGAGTGTGATTGATGTTCGTACTCCAAACTCAAAACCTAGCAAGGAATTTAAGTGTGATAAGATGGAGAAAAAAATCTGTTCCTTGATCATCTATGATTCTCTGCCCTTCTCCATGAATGAGTCGACCCACTTCATTTTGCCTTCCACTGCCACATCTCCCTTCTGTTTCTGCCCTCCAAAGATTCTGGGAATTTTCTAAGTCTGGTAAAAAGGGTGGATGCTACTTATGCTTCTGACTTTGATCCTTGTCATAACATTCCCCAAGATTTCCAAAAGGCCAACACCTTGAAGAAGTATGTCAAACGGCTTAGTGTTTGTTTTTTGAATGTTTTAAATGCTGGACACAGCTTTGGTTGGTTCTGGGTGTGCATTTAGCATTTAATTGGAAATAAATGCAGTGATTCTTTTTCACTTTGTTTTCTAGAAGAAGATTTAGTATTAGACAACTACGTCTGTGGTGCTGGGGTGACTTTCCAAAAGGGAACATATAGCCAAGGTTTTGTTTCTGCTTAAATACCAAGGCAAAGCTTGGCCTCATACAAATGAGTTGTGACAAGCCCATTTCTGGCTGTGTATTTGGATCCCGGAATACCATTTCCCCTTGTATTTCATGATTCTTTCACTCCAGGGTTGTAGTCACTCATTCTATTACCATCTTAGATTTCAGTTTCCATAATGGGCCCATCTGAATTCCAGAATTAAATTTCTTTTTCCTGGGAAGAAAACACAAAATCATTTGCTTGACCCCTTGAGTTGTCAGTTCATCAGTAGGCCAGGCTCTGTGCTTTGGGGCAGTTCAACAAATCATTTTGCCACTGACCACAGAGTTGGATGGAATGATCCCTTTCTGCAGAGAGCACAGGGGATGGTCCAAGTCGGGGCATATGGGGAATGATTTCTCCTGCCATCTGCATTTTGCATAGGATCATGTAACCATCAGACCAGCAGGGCCACTCATTCACCCTGTCAACTCCAAATAGAGCAGATTTCAGAAAAAAAAAAAAAAAAAAAATGCAACTAAATTCAAAAAAAGAAATGGTTATTTTTCTCTTATCTTCACATCCTGGGATCTTAGGCATTAAAATATTTCTCTTCTTTTTTAAGTCAAAAACCTCCTAAGATCTTTTCACTTAAAAATTTTCCAAAGCTCCCAGTGTGGCAGCAGAGTCTCCTTATATGTTGTTTGTTTGTTTAAGAATTTAAAAAATTTTCTCCCCACCCATTTCAAACTCTTTACTGTGTTAAGCTTGTGTTATTACCCTTTTCACTAGGGTTTATTTAAATCAATCCTTAAAGATTTGGAATAAAATTAATTAATATATGTATATATGTTAAAAGCACATGTATATAAAATTTTTTGGACTGTTTTGACTAAATATATGAAACTATTTAGTGAATGGAATGAAAGTTTGGAACTCAACAACCAGTTATTTGTGGATGTATACCTTGTTCAATAAAGTGGGTGAAACCTCCACTTTTCTGTTAGCTATTCATGTCCTATAGATAAGTAAACAAAGGACTTAGGAGGAAATTCAACTGAGAATAGTTATGCATTTTTTTTTAATGACTAAGAAACATGGTATGGTGAGAATTTTTTGCTGTACTCAATTCTTATTTGTGTTTCTTTTTCTTCAGAATGCCCAACACATTACTCTGGTAGATATTCTGTTCATTAATATTGGACTTGGTGTTTTAATTGATTACTTTAAAATTCATTCTCATTTTGTTTGTTACCAAGTCTAATCTCACACAGTCTTCACACGACAGGTGAATAAATCAAGAAACGAGTTGTTAGGGCAAGGAGTAGCAACTTTTTTCAGAAAGCTGACAGACCAAGAAGATGGTGGACTCGTGTCCCAAAGAACCATCTTGCCTGAGTTAGAATTCAGGCTTCTTTTATACTAAAAGGGGAGGGAGTAAAGTCAAACATTTCCTGGTTCCAGTCAGCCTCCAGAGGGGATGTGTTAATTTCTTCCTTCCTGCAGTTATTCACAGGTGGGCCTGGTCAGGAAGTTTCCTGTGACCTGAACAAAGGTATTTTAGCTTAATGCTCATTGCCTGGAAGGCATGGTTCCCAGAGATGGGCCATTATGTATAATTTAAGCTTATAGACAACATCCCTTTAGTGATTAACTTGTAGTAGAATACAAAGATTCTTCCCTACTACAATACTGCACTTGGTGTTTTAATTGATTCCTTTGAAATTAATTCTCATTTTGTGACAATGCTGCCTTCCACTGCTGGTGGCTGACATTGTGGGAAGAATGAATTGTGCATCTAGTCTGTAGTTTATACCTTCATGCACTCTAATGAGTCAAAGTATAGAAGAGTGATAGGAAACCAGCGTGAGTGAGGAAGATTAGCAGAAAGTTATTGCCTGCTGCTTCCTCTGTAGAGTGTCACATTGGTGGCCCTTCTGGCCAGGGATTTTAAGTGATGCTTCATTTATCAGGGTGGAAAACTTCAGAACAAGCATCCCCTCAGAAATCCTAGAGCAACAGCATCTCTTTTACTTGCTATGTCCTTTAGGAAGTTCTAGAAGAGAGGATAGGAGATTGTGCTGATTTTGAAGAGGAAAAGAAAGGCAGCCTTTTTTAAAAAATTTATTTTATTGAAGTATATTTGTGTTAATTTCTGCTGTATAGCAAAGTGATTCAGTTATACAGAAATATACATGGTTTTTCATATTCTTTTCCATCATGGTTTATCAGAGGATATTGAATATAGTTCCCTGTGCTATATAGTGGGACCTTATTGTTTATCCATCCTATATATAATAGTTTGCATCTGCTAATCCCAAACTCCCAATCCATCCCTCCAAATGGCATTATTTCATTCTTTTTTTAATGGCATTCCATTGTATATATGTACCACATCTTCTTTATCCATTCATCTGACAATGGGCATTTAGTTTTTTTCCATGTTTTGGCTATTGTGAATAGTGCTGCTATGAACATAGAGGGGCATGTGTCTTTTTGAATTATAGTTTTGTCCAGATATACGCCCAGGAGTGAGATTTCTGGATCATATGGCAACTCCTTTGAGGGCCCTCCATATTGTTTTATATAGTAGAAAGCCAGTCTTTTTACCAGCACCCCGGGAATCAACTGTAGTCTGTACCCTGTAATCTCAGGGGTCTCAGCAACCATGTGCTTCATGATATTAAGGACTTTGTGAGTTACAAAAGTTAAAGCCAGGTCTATAGTCAGTGTGCATCCATGGAGTATAAGACTCTTGGGGGAAGAATTTGTGCTTTGTTACCTCTAAATCCTGAAAGGTGCTTAATAGTGAAATAATGACAATACTAGTAATACCAGCAGCTAGCAATCATTGAATGTTCACTCTAAACCAGGCAATATACTGAGCACTTTATAGGTATTACCTTGCTTAATCTTGATTATGATTCTATATTGTAATTAGTATCCCCACCCTATAGATAAGGAAATTGAGGCTTAAACTCAATATCTTGCCCAAAGTCACACAGCTGGTGAAATGGGTCAGATGGTAGTTCCAAAAAGATATGTCCAAGTCCTAATCCCCAGTTACTTGTGAATGTGAACTTATTTAGAAATAGGGTCTTCATAGATGTAATTAAGTCATGGATCTTGAGATGAGATTTTCCTGGGTTTAGGGTGGGCCCTAAATCCAATAACTGTCCTCCCTGTAGAAGAAAGGAGAGGGAGATTTGTGCCTCACACAGAGAAGGCCGTATGAAGATGGAAGCAGAGATTGTAGTGATGCAATCTACAAGATAAGAAACATCAAAGATTGTTGGCTATCACCAGAAGCTAAGAGACAGACATGAAATGGATTCACCCTCAGAGGCTCCAGAAGCAAGCAACCCTGCCAACACTGTGATTTCAGGTTCTGGCTTCTAGAACTGTGAGAAAATAATTTACGTTATTTTAAACCACCCCATTTGTGGTGATTTGTTACAGCAACCCTTGGAAACTAACACAGCTAGCAAGTGATGGATCAACATTCAGAACCAAACACCAGAGACTTCCCTGGTGATGCAGTGGTTAAGAATCCAAGGGGCTTCCCTGGTGGCGCAGTGGTTGAGAATCCGCCTGCCGATACAGGAGACACGGGTTCGTGCCCCGGTCCGGGAAGATCCCACATGCCGCGGAGCGGCTGGGCCTGTGAGCCATGGCCGCTGAGCCTGCGCGTCCGCAGCCTGTGCTCCGCAATGGGAGAGGCCACAACAGTGAGAGGCCCACATACCGAAAAAAAAAAAAAAAAAAAAAAAGAATCCGCCTGCCAATGCAGGGGACACTGGTTCAATCCCTGGTCTGGGAAGATCCCACATGCCGCGGAGCAAGTAAGCCCAAGTGCCACAACTACTGAGCCTGTGCTCTACAGCCTGAGCTCCGCAACAGGAGAAGCCACCACAATGTGAAGCCCGCGCACCGCAACGAAGAGTAGCCCCCACTCGCCGCAACTAGAGAAAGCCCGCGTGCAGCAATGAAGACCCAATGCAGCCAAAAATAAATAAATATTTAATTAAAAAAAAAATCCAACACCGAAGCCCATGTTTTGATCCCTATTCTTTATACTTTCCCCATATTGAATATAAATATTTATATGGGTTTAAATTTATTTGAAAAAAGCAGATGGATGAATTTTGTTTCTCCTCATTTCTCTGGAAAAATGTTAGTGAAAGAATACATGTGGAATAAGAATGGCTGTGTTGTTTGGTGACAGCCATTTGGAACAACTATGAGCATGCTCCCATAACATCTCCCTTAAGTTCACATAAATAGCAGGTCATTGTAATCCCAGATATTTAGTATTTTAGATTCTTTGATCACATGTATGCTAAAAAAAAAATCCTAAAGTGATAAGGGCATGAATTTTATGAATGCATCTTCAAGCCTCCTAGCCCAGTTACCCCACTGAGTCAGTTCCAACACAGAAAACTCCCCCAAAATAGCTCTCCAGCAGCATCCCTCCTCACTTATTTTCTTATTTTTTCTTCAGTAGAGCTGATTATCGTAGTTTATAAGCTTCTCATTTTAATTGTGCTTGTGGTTTACTCTGCATAAATGTAAAGGAGTAAAGAGAGTTAAGGGTGAGTGAGCTTGTAGAGAAAAGAGGTATTATTATCCAGGACAAGAGGGCAGGTGTGAGAGGAGAAAGAATTACAGGAAAATGACTGAAGGAAAAATACAAGATTATGCTTGTGTGCACATTTGAATAAAATAGTTGATTTGTAATTTTTCTGGTATCAATGATTAAAAGAATGGCTTTTAAAGGACTTATAGCTGAGGCCTGTATTGCTCTCTTTTTCGGTTCTTATTAGATTTTGGTATTGGTAAGAAGCCTACTTTTCCTATTCCCTTTATCAACACCATCCAATGGCTACAAATGTCAAACAGAAAGGTCACTCCACAAGTCTCTAACCCACGAGGGTGCTGGCGACACCTCACCCCAATGAAGACTCTCCAATCTCATTCTGCTCAAACCAGTGGCTTTTCCAGAGTAGCATTATTGAAATGGCAGCACATTTGTATGGCTATTGCCCCCAAAACCATTTTCTATCCTTCTTGTAAAACTTATTCCTCATTGGAGCGTCCTAAGTTTGGCATTATTATCCCCATCTTTCAGATGAAGAGTTGAGGCACAGGGAAGTTGAGTGGCCTGTCCTGGAGCACACAGTTCTCAAAGAACCGTAGGGTGTCTGGGGCTATTTCTTGATCTTTTTCTAAGTGGATGAGTATTTGGGAGTTAAGAGTCTCTGCTTCACCACCCTGCAGACCATTTCAGGCCAGTTAAGTCTGGTGCTATTGCTGACAACTAGCTGTAGAGATGCTTTAAGACTTGGAGGCGACAGTAGACTAAAAGCACAGGGAAGGAAAATGGATTAAACATCCATTTTATTCCAGGAGAGTTATATGTGCCTAGTTATAGAAAATGCCCTGGAGCTGCCAAGGTTTAGTTTTTTCCCCTCATCTCCTTGGGGGCAGATAAACTAGAGATTTTTTTTTAAAAAAATACTGTTGACATGGTTAAATTCTAAACCTCCCTTTGCTCATACCAGCAAATTTCCAATAGCTAAATATGAGCAATTTAGGCCTAGGTTCATAAGACAAAGTGAATCCACTAATATACAGTTATCCATTTCCCCAGCTGTTAAAGTGCAGATTTCCAGGAACTAAATTAAAATTGAAGATTGCCAGCAACTGTGTCCAACCAACTGCGTCTTGGTGCTTGAACTGAAGGAGGATGTGGTTAAAGAACTGTAAGAATATTTTTTTTAATCCTTGCAGAGAAGTGCCTCTTGAGGGTTATAGATAAAATACTTTCTTCCATGATAATTACCTTACTCTTTGTCCCTCTACTTTAATATCATTTTCTTCAATGAAAAATGGTCATCTTAAATCTACATAAAATTCTTTGGCATTTATAAACACATAAAAGCCTAAGGAAAGAGAATAAAAATTACTTGTAACCCCACCATTCAAACAATAACAATTGGTAGAATTCTGAAGTATAGCCTTCTAGTTAGTTGTGTATTTGTGTGTGTCTACGTGATTGCATGTGCGTGTGTGTGTGTAAGATTTTACAAAATCAAAACCATAAAATTTTAAAATATGCTTTTTACACTCAGCCATATATTATGAATATTTTTACATATTATTATTCTGTGGCATCATTTTAAGTGGCTTTATAATATTTACTTAATTCTAATTATTGTTTCTTATTTTTTGAAGTATAAATAACGTGATTAATATCCACTACATAAATCTTGAAAAATGTCTCTAATTAATTTTCTTAGAGGATTTTATAATTAAAAGAGTATGCATGTTTTTAGGGCTTTGAATACATCTTGTCATTCTATCTTACTAGAAAGTAGGAAACATTTATACGTTTCACCAGTAGTGAATTGATGGCCCCATTTTCCTGCGCCTCAGTGAGAATATTTTGTTTCAGTTATTGCCAATTTGGTTGGCAAAATAGTGTTTTATTGTTTACATTTATACCTATTATTAGAAACAAGAATTCATTGGGGCTTCCCTGGTGGCGCAGTGGTTGAGAGTCTGCCTGCCGATGCAGGGGACACGGGTTGGTGTCCCGGTCCAGGAAGATCCCACATGCGGCGGAGCGGCTGGGCCCGTGAGCCACGGCCGCTGAGCCTGCGCGTCCGGAGCCTGTGCCCCGCAATGGGGCCACAACAGTGAGACGCCCGCGTACCACAAAAAAAAAAAAAAAAAAAAAAAAAAAAAAAGAATTCATCTATTATCCAGTCTTTTTTTTCTTTTCTGAATTGTCTGTTTATTACCTTGAACATATTTTTAGGTCTTTATTTTTGTTGTATTTGTTGCTGATTTTGAAGTGTTCTATAATTAAGTAAAATCTTTTTCTACCACGAATTACTCTTTGAGTGTATATGAATTTTCCATTTGTTTTTATTTTGTGGATGGCATTTTTGACAGTCATTAGTTTGCCTTATAGTTTAAATCTGTTAGTATTGTCTTTTATTGATTCTACCCTTAAATATTTGCTTAGTCAGAACTTCCATGTCTCAGATCAGTTAAAAGTTGATATTTTCTGCTGGATTTTTTAAATGGTGCTATTGTTTATATTTAGTTCCTAAGTGTGTGTGGAATTTAATTTGGTGTATGTTATGAGGGAAGAAGTTAACATTCTCCTTTATATCTATCTGAGTACCTAAATAATATTTCTCTAGTGATTTGACATGATACTCTTTCATATACCATATTTTATATGAACTTGCCTTTGTTTCTGAACTTTAAATCTTGTTTTCTTTATCTGTGTATTCCTAGCTTTCCACCACACTTTTAATTATTATTGTTTTATAATATGGTTTAATAACTTGAATGAATTCCCTCTTCTTATTACTTCCATCTTTATCTTATTATTTAAAACATTTTTCTTGGTTATTTTAATAGATCATTCTTCCAGGCAAATTTTAGAATAATTTTGTCAAATGAAATATAAAAGAAATAATGTTCCATTGGTATTTTGACTGAAATTGCGATTGCATTTAATGTGTTAAATTAACCTTGGATGATCTGACATCTTTTCAGTATTTGCTCTTATTCAGACATGCTCTTAATTTGGGAAGTGTCCTTCTATGGACATTTCCTGAGGTCATAGCAGATATTTCCAATTTTCCACAGGGTGTAGATGTCAAATGTTACATACTTACCCCATAATTTGACTTAGAAGCTGCCTAAACATGGGCATTATGCAGTGGTCTGGCCAGTGAGCAAAGGCAAAACAAGCAAGCCAAGCATACACGGCTTTTCTTTCAAGCAAGGGACTTGAATTTGATTAAGCAAGGAAGAGGAGGAGTACAATCAAGGACAGGAGAGAGCAGGTGATTTTTTGTCCCTTCTTTAGTTGGTGGAGAGAGAAATTACCATAGAGTAGGAGGTAAATTTCCCAGAATCATGGATAGTAGTATTTGTATCATAAAGACCGCTGGAGGTGACAAAGCCTGTTGCAGAGCTGAGCTTGTATCCCAAGGTAACCAGCATTCTGCTGTCAAAGATGGAAGTGGGCTGTGAGCTGAGCCTGAAGACTCAGGTCCTCACAGACCCCTTCCCTGGCCCCTCTTGCTCTTCCCCTTTACTCAAGTCTATCTTCCAGTGTGTGGCTAGGAGGACGATGAAGGTGGATGTACTATGATCAGTGATTTTGACTATCACAAACCTGTTATTATCCTTATTCCTAATTAATGATAAACTCATCCAGTAAGAGAATTGTACAAAGGGTGCTTAGGAATGGGGTTACCTAAAACACTTGACATTAAAATATACAATTTGTTATTTCACTGATCTGTGTTGATCTCCACTTTAATCCCTGGCCTTACCACCTCACCTCTGCCCCCCTGCCCCAAACAGGGCATGTGCCATGGTTCCCCTCTGGCTACTTTCCAACTAACTAATGGCACAATAATTTTTATCATGTATTAAACAACTGTTTAGAAAATAGATATTAACTTCTTCTGCTATTTAGTGGAAGCTATAAACACATTCTTAAGTTATTGTAAGACTTCTCCCCCTTCAATCTATCTTCTTGCCATCTGAAGCCTTAGGTTTTTGTAGCCCCTCATTTTCTTCTCCACTGAATTGCCCTCTTGAGGGGATGTCCAGAACACCACTCTGTGTGTCTACTACTGTCCCTGAGTCATGCACTCCTGACTGTTTTTCCTGGAAGAAAGGTGCAACTGTTATTTTACCACCTGGCTTCTTAAAGGGGAAGGAAACTTTATCTTTCTGATAATTGTAAACACTTCTAACAACAACAAAACAGGTGGCAAAGTGAAGCATGTTCTTGGTGTATTCTCAAGAACTTCAGGAAAAAATAAGAAAATTAGCATAGTTTATAGGATAACAGATTTCTCCCTGAACAAGAAGCTGTGGAAAGCAGTACTGCCTTCTCAGTGCTCTCCAGCAGTGTCCTGACAAGGGCTTAAGCCTGTGGAGGAGGAGGAATGGCAGGGAAGCAGTAAGAAGTAAAGAGCATCATGTCGTTCAGATGGTAACTCTTACAGTTTGCATCCCCCGCACCCCAATTACGTTTCCTAATGATACAACTCTCCCTAGGATCCCTGGATCCTTAAAGATCCCTCTCCTGGGGAATGTTACACTTGGGCACAGCAGACACAGCGTTACCTGTTTATATGCCTTGTCCTCTTCAGAAGACAGCCTGTGCTGGCAGGTATCAAAGGATCCCATGTCTCTTGTGCCTTTTCCATGGGTTCTTGCCCAGGGCTACCTGTTACAGGTGTTTGAGTAATTCTAAACAGTGCGTGATATCAGGGGTTTTCCTGAATAGCCTCAAAAATGGACTCATTCTTTGCTTTTCCTCTTCTGTTGTCCTACAAAATGGGAGTAAGTAGGCAGGATAGGGAAATAGAGTCCTGGTTTTCTACCTGGAAATAGTCCTAAAATTGCCCTACCAGTACCAAATTAGCCATCTCGTCACTTTTATCTTGAGGTGGGATTATGGAATGTTGAGAGTTTAATAAAGTGTAAAGATTGCTTTTGTTGCTAAAACAGTTATAAAAAAAGTAATGTGTTTTGTCAGTAGGGAAGATACATGTATTTGCACATCTCAGCTTTGGTGCTCTGCCCTGATACTGTATGTTAGACTCACCCTTCACCCCTGGGGTAATCACAGGACCAGCTACCACACAGATATGAATAACATCTCTCATGAACCAATTCCATGGAAAATTTTGTTTCAGCCTTCACTTTGAGAAATACAAACAAATTAGCTGTTTATTTGAGAAAGGTTCTGGGAAAAGTAAGAATCCTGGGGACCTGAGTGAGGGGGACATGGTGGCTGGTTGGACTCTGTTCATTTTCCCACTCTAGGTTTGCATAACCCTACACTTTTGATGTTCATGACATGATACAAAACTCAAGTATTGTTCATGGTGTGCTTATCCTCTGGGTGCTGTTTCTTCTAGTTGGATTGGAATCCGCTTTTGTGAAGAGTTGATTTTGGATCGAGAGTGTTCCATACTTGTAGAAGGAGTTCATTGTAGGGGATGCAGGCTGTTGGACACTTTTCTTTGTCATAGCCAGGGGACTAGAGCGAAATAAGCATCCTAAACTGTTCTCCTTCTGGATTAGAGTCTTGCCTTTGGCTTTCTGAGATGTATACAGGAATCTCTGTTTGATTTCCTGAGCTATGAGCAACTCTCAGAAGCAGGACTTTGTATTTTGATCTCTGCAATGTCTCCATTACAGCATGAGCACAAAGTAAGGTCAGGAGACATGAAAAAAGTGTTTGCTTGGAAAATTCTAGATGTGAAATCAAAAGAGAAGACCTAGACTATTGTTTTTTAAAAAAAATCTTCTTGAACAAAACATGACATGGATTTGGTTCAAACCAAGTCTTATTTCCATCTGTCCTATTTTATCTGGGATACCCAGAAGCATTTCTGCATTTCTGCTGGAAAAAGGAAACAGATGTGAAATTAACTATAGGAAAAGGGAGGATGGATAGGTACAAAATAGAGGGACAGATAATATGCTGCAGAGAGTGCGGAAGCAAGAACGATTCATTCTAATTGTGGGGAATGAGGGAGAATTCTAGAAAGGAGGTGATATCTGAGTCAGACTTAAAGTGTTGCAATACGTTGAGAACTGGAGGAAGTGGGAAAGTTTGAAACTGAGGCAAAGCATAAACACCAGCCCAGAAGCATGAAAAGTCTTTCTGCTTGAGAATGCTCAGTTCCCAGAGGCATTGACTGCAGGGGGAGTAACGCCGGAGTGCCCTCATAGGCCTGACCTAACAGCAAAATATGCTGATGTGCATCAGAGCAGCTTCTTAAGTACAAAATCAGGTGCAGATCACTGTCTCAGGATGACACCTTGGAGTCCTCAGACATCATAAGACATAAGTATTGACTGAATACGAACAGAGCCCTGGGAGGGGAAAAAAGCTTCGATTAGTCTTTATGCTGTCATATAAATGGGTTTTTCAGATTACTTGGAATCTTAGAAGATTCTTTTTCTTTTTTTCTAAGTATAATTCACAGAGCTTGAAATGAAAAATAAAATTTCTTAGAATCTATTCCATATGAAAAGGAGCACCTTCTGCTGGTCAGTAGTGACCATGACTTATCACTAATCTGAATTTTCAGCACTGGGGATACCAAACCTTCTCTACGTGTTAACGTTTTACTTAAAGCAGGTTAAGCATAGACCTAGACTAGACAGAGTTGCTATGGAGAACAGATGAGTTTTAACAGCATCCCTTGTTTTACGGTTCTGTAACAGAAGACCCAAGAGATATTCTACCAGCAAATGAGCAATCTACTTATGGCATCCAGATGTCATTCTTGTTTAACGTGGATCTGCGCGAGCAAGATATTTGCCGCCTTTTTTTTCCCCCTTTGGTATATTCATTATCTGGCTGTTATCTTTGTGGAGGTACAATATCTTTCTTAAAGGTCTTCTAAAAATAGCAGACGAATCAAGGGAAGAGAAGGAGTATTGAGAAATGTTTTGGGTTAACCACTTTATTATGTCAGCGTGTGAGTACTGCTGTGTTCTGGGTCAGGGAGAAATAGTGAACGCAGGAACAAAGAAGCAAGATGGAAGAGAAAATGGGTGCCCACACTCGTGAATGCAGAGGAGTGACTGCGTACCTGCTCCAGGTGATGGTCAAAGTCTGAGGAGGAAAAATTCAGCTGAAAGGCAAAGGAAAATGTGTTTGTGTCTACCTGTTTGGGTTCTAGATTTCTCCAGAGACCAATGGCTGAAGAAAAATCCTAGCTATCTCGTGTAGTAAGGAATGGGATCTTTGGGTTAACTGAAGATGCCATTTCTAATGCTGACCAATTCTGAAAGAGCTGAAATAATCCAAGTATCGCAGTTATCACAATATATTTGTCATAATAACAAAGCTGTTCCTGATGAATCTTTCTTTCTTAGCAGTTCCTAATGATTCAAAAGTAGTTTAGGGTGATGACCTTGCCTTGCCATAGAGTCATTATTAGGAACATTACAACAGTTATATTTTTTAAATGAACACATACTTTTGGATACATATTTCCAAGGGAGGTTTAGTTTTATTGACGTAAAATGTAAGGAAAACTTGAATCCGGTAAATGCCTGAGCTATATCAAGTTTAAAGTTTACCAACCATCTCTCAATTTGCTTGAATGAATGTCCGTCACTGCTCAGTGCTTAAGAAAGCAAGTATTGGGCTTCCCTGGTGGCGCAGTGGTTGAGAGTCCGCCTGCCGATGCAGGGGACACGGGTTCGTGCCCCGGTCCGGGAAGATCCCACATGCCGCGGAGCAGCTGGGCCCGTGAGCCATGGCTGCTGAGCCTGCGCGTCCGGAGCCTGTGCTCCGCAACGGGAGAGGCCACAACAGTGAGAGGCCCGCGTACTGGGAAAAAAAAAAAAAAAAAAAAAAGAAAGGAAGTATTGACTCAGAGATGAAAGAAATTTAAAATCCTTCTTCAAGTGTTTTGCAACAAATCTAAATAAAAAAAGAAGTATCTGGATCTTATTGATTGAGAGAATTAATCGCAAAAATGCATTATCTCTAAAAAAAAAAAATCTGGTAATAAATTTATGTAGCGTCATACAAAGTACAAAATGTTGGCATTTATATTTATTGATTGATTTTTATGTCATCTCTCTGTGCTCCATTTCATAGATAAGGCTTGGGGAGATTAATAACGGAACCAAAACTAGGTGGCTATTAAATGACAAGATGAAACTTGAAACAGATATTCTCACTGCAGGTGCCATCCTTTTTGTGCTAAACCAGATGCTTCAAGTTTGATTTCTTCATTTCTTCAAAGCTTTTCAGCAGAAATTTGCAAAGTTTTTACAGGTTTTCAGTAGAGAAGATCTCGAGGCAAGTTCATGGACTCCTGAGGCAACCATCCTCTATTTCCTATTTCAGCTGTGGTTTTGGTTCTAAATCTCCCCCTTCTCAGTTTTAACCTCCTCTTCCACTTCCTCCATCATCATCATCGTTATCATATTTCTTCATCAAACTCAGCTCGCAAATGAGGCAGAGGTTATAGTCACAAAAGAGTAATCATTCTATGCTACCCCTCTCTTTCTTTATTTGAGTTAAGATTTATCTAGTTATTACTGACCAAAGAAGGGGGACGTGTAAATTTTTCCTTTATTCTCTCTCTCTCTCTCTCTCTCTCAGTAATCCTCCTCCTTTTCCTCTTATTCTTCACTCTATCCTTTATATCCTCCTCTCTTTATCAGCTCTCCCCCAAGTATCTAACCACAGAAATTCCGAAGCAGCTGTTTCCGGGACAAAACAACCACCTGCCTCTCTGCTTGGGTACTACACTTACATATCGGAGATGGACAGGCTGCTCTGATCTCTCTCTGTCTCTGAATCGAGTTCACCACCTTCACAGACTTCATTCCACAGGCTATGCATCAGTCTGTGGCTTCAGTAATATGTAAGATATATTGGTTGAATTTCAGTTCAGGAGCAGAAACCAGTATATTTTGCCCATGCTGGCAATAACCACCCCTCACTACCCCCCCCCCCCAACAGATCTCTCTCAGCTGTATCAACAAACAGAGCTTTAATTTAAAATCCAAACTCTGAGATCACAGTTTCCTAACTTCAGGAAGTCTTCCCCTAAAGTGACCTGTATCAAGCCCAAGGTGACCAAAGTAGCAATGTGGGGATCCCTCTGGATATGACAATGCATTTCTCCCCAGATGTGGGATTGCCCTTCTGGTCTATTCTAAACAGCAGAAAGGATCTGTATAAAAAAGATAGTTTGGTTTAGGGAGTGGAAGTTCAAATCTTCCAGAGAATCACAGATAAGCTAAAAACAGCAGCAACAAGAACAGCAGCAAAAGATGCTTTAGTTTAATTAGGTGTTTATGTAAAGCAACAGCTTGGCCAGTCATTGGTCCCTCTCAGGGAGAGGTTCAGAATCTCTGAGGCTGTAGAATGGAGGTGGTGATGCTATGCTCGGATCCCCCTTCAGCACTGAGGTGCTCATTCCTCCAGCAGCTGGAAGTGTGGCAGCTGATTGGTTGATTCTCCTCTAGGAGTTGCCCTTGGCCATCAGTGCTGCCTTGCCCAAAGCCATGCACCCTCCCCAGGGACAGCCTACACCTAATGTCTGTTCCTCACGCTTCAAGGCATCACAAGCCCCAGAGCTCCCCATAGGATTAGCAGGAGCCTCAGTTCACACATTACAGCCAGTCTCTGTCTTGACCCAATCCTAAAAGCTGTCCCTAAAGAAAGCTCTTGCATGCAATTTCAGAGCCTCAGAGTCTCTTCCCTGGGGAACTTGACCTACCACAGATTCTTTTGGAACAGTTAAAATATGTTAGGACTTGCTGGGGTAAAAAGCCTCTGGACATTTGCCACAGCTATTCTCCCATATTCCAGGGAATAAAACAGAACCTTCTCGCAAAGAATTCTTAGAACTCCCCTTGCTGTGAAAGACACTTAACTTCATCTCCAGTTAGTCCACAGGGGTAAGGTGTGAGCTGACCCACCAGGTACAGCAGCAATTTGTGTCCTTTCCTTCTTGTCATTACCAGTTCCTTTATTTATTTATTTTTAGAAACATCTGTCTCTTTTAACTTTTCTTATACTGGATATTTCTTTTTTTAAAAAAAATTTATTATTATTTACTTGGCTGCGTCAGATCTTAATTTCGACATGCGGGATCTTTTGTTGCAATGAGTGGGCTCCCAGGAGCTTAGTTGCCCCGGGGCATTTGGGATCTTAGTTCCCCGATCAGGGATCTAACCCTTGTCACCTGCATTGGAAGGCAGATTCCTAACCACTGGACTACCAGGGAAGTCCCACAATTTCCTTTAAATGGGGAACATTTTGATCAACAGATTTTTGAAGGAGTCAGAAAAATGCTCTCTCATTAATAGCTATAGAACAGTAATTATAAAAGATAAAATGGATCTGTTTATTTTATCATATGGTCTACGAATCATTTTCTCTGTTAAACATATGGCAACTGTATACATGTGATATAAAAAGCACAATCATTTAAGAAAATTCTTTGGAATAAAAACTGAACATTGATAAAATTTTATCCCCAAATTACTTTTGTTTTGTTTTGTTTCTGAGAATTGTAAAAGGGTACCATAATGGTAGTTATCATTCATTGAAAAATTATGCTAAGTACTTTATATACTGTTAAAATAATATTAAAGAGAACAGTTTAGGTGATACGAACAAATTTTAACACTTGAACAGTCAGTCAGAACCAACTGAAAAGAACTGAAAAGTGGAGTGGAAGGCAGGAAGATTTTATCAAATAAAGAATACAAAAACAAGGAAGAGAGAAATAGAAAATATCTGATAGGCTGGGCTTACTTAGTCAACCTTGTTTGGGGTGAAAAGGCCCAGGATTGGCTTGGTGTTCAGAGATTGGCTGACTGGATATAGTGCGTTTCTGATTAAACAGAGCACTTATAGGGACACAAAGGCTATCTGAGTTTTCGTTTGCTGATATGATACCCTGGGCAGGATCGGCTCCATCTTGGGCTTAGAAAGTTATTTCAACAGTCTGATCATTCGCTTGACCATCAAATGGTTTGATCAAAAACTTTCATCTTAGCATGACTCTCAGCTACCATTGCCTCTCAAGTCTCAGTGTAGTATTCGCAGAGACAATATCAGGCTTCTATTCTTGGAGCTAGTTACATTCTTCTGGTCTCTTTTGTTGTTCTAGTCAGAGTGAGACCATCTGTTGGCTTTGGCTGCCCATGTGCATTTAAAACTTTTGAGAGAATATAGCATGTATATGTAAGGGAGATGATAATAATTATTAGCAACAAGACAAGGTCCACGGTTTGGAGAGTGCTCCTGAGACCCAAACCAGCTAGAATCATGTAAGTCAAGAAATAATCCTATAGGGGGGTTACTTCTTTAAGCTGGTTGGTTTGTTTATGTGTTTCATGTAACTGTCTCTACTTCCCCTGAAATGTGCCTCAGAGAAACTGAGGCACTGGAAATCAGGGAGAAGCTTATTATGGGCAGAAAGAACTACAGGATTACTGGCATCATAGGAAATCCAACCATTGGTTGGAGGTTGAATTACCCTCCTTTGTAATGGCCTGAGATATGTGAAAAATCTTGCCAGGCCAGGGCAAGGCAATAGGTGGACAAAAGAATCATAAAGACCTTGCTGTAAGAATTAGGAAAAGTATGGTCAGAGAGGGAAGGAGGAAGGGAGAGAAATGCTCTTGATCCTCTTGAGCCAATATCTTGGGAAGAAACAGTCTACCTTGATGTTTGCTACTTTTGTTCCCAATTTGATTTTGAGGTCTACAGTGTTTTCATAGACCAGATGTCAGGTCGAGCCTTCTTCAGTTGTGAAATACTCACCCAAGGTGTGACATCTGGTAATTTGGCAGTGATGTCAATGGTCAAGCATTCTTGGTAGGGTCCTTTACCTAAATCTCACTTTTGCAAAAGCATCAAAATAAAACAATAACTGTCTGTAAATAACAAAAAGCTTAAAGATGCCCATGGTTAAAGATCTCATGAGAGTTTGTTATAATGGAATTGACAAGGAAATTTGGTTATTTCTGTGTAATAACATTTTAAGGTAATAAGCAGTATTACGTCTGATACCGTGACATATCAGATTTTTAGGAATTTTATATAATTTATGGAACCCTTATTAATAACGTATATCCATACAAATATAACCTTAGAAGTTTAAACATCACAGATGAAATAATAACTTAATTATCTATTTAAAGTGACAATAGAAGATTTTAAAGGCAAATACAGAAGGTTGAATAATTGTGAACAAAATGGCTTTTTTTAGTACTGAAAAGACTGTGTTTTCTTAAGTAATCAAAGACCTGATAAAGACAGTGTGGAGCAGAGTAAATTATTTTGGTGAGACACAAAATCTTTGCTTTCCAGGAAGATTACTTAAAAGGTAAAGGAGAATATTGTTTACAAAATTTTAATAAAAGCCGACCAATAATCTAAGAAAGCTTTGTCCTTTTAACAGAGAGAAAACCAAAATCTAGTTTTGCACAAGTATACTTTTGTTATTAAAATGCATTTTTAAAGAAAACTTAAATAACTCTTTCTAATCTTAGCCAGATTGACCATATATAAAATTTAATTTCATAAGATTCCTTCCCCACAAACCTCCTACAACTTTTTAATTCAGATTTTGTCCTATGTTTTTTTCCCTCTGGCTCATTCTGGAGCAATCAGTTGTTTTACTTTAGGACAAAATTACTCTCTTTTTCCCTTAACAAACACACATTCCATACCTCATACCTTTTTGTACCAAAACCACACCCTACTTTCCTTGCAAAAAGATGTTTCCCTTATTATTTCTATTAGTTTTATTATGTATATTAATTAGAATTTGTAACCCTTAGAATCATTAATTCCTAGTAAAACTAAGAAGTAAGCAATTGTGAACTGTTACACTAGCATTCTGTGGACTGACAAATTTATAAATACATTTCACAATTTCTAGAAGTATGTTCTTCTTCATAGTAAATTTTTCAATGTGGGACAAAACATGTTTGCTAATAAACCTAAATATCTTTAGTTCCTTTGCAAAAGGAAGGCAATAGTGAATAAACCCATGTATAGTCATTAATGTTTCAATATTTTATGTTATTTGGAAATGATCTAGATATTCAGTGAATATTGTCTACGAAAAAAATGCACAACCTAAAAGCTGAGACTTATGTTTTATTTGGTGGACGAAACTGAGTACTTAACCCTGGGAGTCAGCCTCTCAGATGGCTCTGAGGAACTGCTCCCAAGAGGTAAGGGAGGAGCCAGGATACAGAGGCGTTTTTTTGCAACAAAGACCAGGTAGTTGGAAAGATTACTGTTAATTAAAGAAAACCAGACATCTCAAGTTAAGGAATTTAGAGCTTTTCTGTGTATGGGGAGATGCAAGAGTCTGGGCTCACTGAAATCATTCCTTTGATATGCACCTCAGCTCTCTGGGGCCAGTATCCTGTGTTTTCTCACCTTTAGTTTCCTTGTGGTGCTCCGTTGGGGGGTGGCTGCAGTGTCTGATGATTTGCTGGTGGGCATTATGTTTCCATCCTGAGTTCCCTCAGGGCTCACCATCAGGGTGGCTGTAATGTGAAGGCTTGATGGCTGCCACATCCTTTGTTTACTGATATGGCAAGCAATATTTTTCATTCACAATATCCATCATTTAACTTATATCAGTATAACTGAGGTTTCAAGTTACCAAAAAGATTTTGAAAACTATTTTTAAGTAGACATACCATGAAGCAAATTATTATTGAAAAGTTCATTTATAAACTTTTGTCTTCCTTACATCTATTTAATATATTTGTTCTTAACAATCATGTTTACATTACTCTTGAAAGTTTCATGAGACATTAAACAGCTAACCATCATCTTAAATTATCTTTTTTTTTGCTGACAAATCTGAGAAAGAGATAACTTGAGCTTATTTAACTTTTAGTAAACCTAGGTAGAATAAAAGTTGTATGCCTGCCTTATATTTAATATTGATAACTCTAAAGACAGAAGTATTTTAATTAGGCCAACAAACTTAACCTTGTTTTCCCTCAAATTATCCTAGATCACATGAATTTGAATAAAATTCTCATTTTAAAATTTTAGCCATGAGACACGTATGATAATGCAAAACTCACTAGTTTGTATCCAAATCTTGTTTTTGGCAGATGGAAAAAATTAACCTTACCTGCTCAGATGGCTTATACTTTTTATTAATATTTATGGAGAAGACTTTTTCATCTGCCTAGTTTCCAAGTAGACCCCCCTTTTTTTTTCCTTCTGATAAGAATTTACCTCCTTGAAGTTTGCATTTCAGAGAGGTGGCTCTCAATTACTAGGAAAAACTAGTAGAATATTTACATCTCCAAAGCACAGAGAAAGAATGCAAGTTCCTTCAAAAAGGACTTTTGTTTTCTGAGACCAGAACTTTTTTCATACCTATAAGCCTTTTGAAATGAATAGGGGAAGTTTTGGAATTGGTAAAAAGGAGAGGTGGACATTTTCTGTTCTTGTAAATATTCAAATTGTTACGTAAATTGTACAAGTTGTAGAACAGTTGCCTTTAATTCCTCAAAGAATTGGGCTGCAATCTGAATGATATCAAGACTGACTCCCCCTATCCCTCCTTCCCCACACCCTTCCTGAAATCTATTTACACTATCTTCAAATTTGCTTCCCTCTATCAGGGAGAGGATCTTCAACTAAGATAGAAATCAAAAGATTCCACCTACATTCTAGAGTTAGAGCTGTTTGTCTTTGGAATGGTTTTCATTCCCTTTGGGTACATAGTTTAATTTTAGCTTAGGGGAGAAGGCTTAAAAAAAGTTCCTATCAGGCTCTGAATATCAGCTTCCAATCTGGCCAACTTCTGACCATTTGAGCTACATTTGAAAAAAATAAAATCCTTTCAAATATCTTGTCTGCTCTGATTTATGTCCCCAGATTGGCTTTGCCTGTTTGCCTCTTCTTGAAGTTCACGAAAAGGAATCATGCAATATGGATTCTTGTGTGTCTGGCTTCCCTCCCAACTCCCTCAACACATTGTCCTTGAGGTTCATCCGTGTTCTTGCATGCATCAGTAGTTCATTCCTTTTTGTTGTTGTTCAGTCGTATTCTGTTGTATAAATATACCACAATTAGTTTATCCGTTTTCCTCTTGATGGATATCTTGTTGTTTTTAGGTCTTGGCTATTATGAACAAAGGTACAAGGCACATTCTTGTACAACTTAATTTGTGGACATATGTTTTCATTTCTTTTGGGGGAACACTGAGGAGAAGAATTGTGGGATCATAGTATATTTGGCATTTTAGGCTTTTTAATTACCATTCTAGTGGGTGTGTAGTGCATCTCACTGTGGTTTTAATTTGCATTTCCCTGATACTAATGATGTTGAGTATCTTTATATCTTCTTTAGTGAAATGTCTATTCAAGTCTTTGGCCCATTTTTAGTGCATTATTTGTCTTTTAAAAAAACTACTTAATTGTAAAAATTCTTTGTAGAGCCTGAATACATATCCTTTCTCAAATATATATATATATATACACACACATACATATATACAGTTAAATTATATATATATATATATATATATATATATAGTTAGTGTCCTACTTTGTGTCCTCTCCTAGCCTTTTTTATCCTTTTGCTTTATTCTTCAGTATTTGCTTGAGGGACTATAATATATATACTTAACTTACTAGAGTATATCTGGAATTGATATAATATCACTCTATGTATAATGTAAGATGATTATAACAGTTTAATTCCATTTGCCTTACCTGTTCTTTTTCCAATTGCTATCATATAGTTTGCTACTATATATGTTGTAAACCCCCAAATAGAATGTTCTTTACTTTTACTTTAAATAAATATCTTTCAGAGACATTAGGAAAAAACAGTATTATATATTTACCCACCTATTTATAGTTTCAGGAACTTTTAAAACCTTCCTATAGAACCAAATTACCAGTTTTCAAAGTGGTATCATTTCACTCCAGCCTGAAGAACTTGGTTTAGCATTTCTCACAGTATAGATTTGTGGACAGTGGATTCTCTCAACTTTAATTTATATGAAAATGTCTTTATTTCACCTGTGTTTTGAAGGATATTATTACTGGATATACAGAGTATTAGGTTGATAGACTTTTTTTTTTTTTTTTTGAAACTGGATTGCATGCTTTTTCTTAAAAAGTCAGCCATCGTTTTTCTTGTTATACCTCTATATGTTGTTCAACTGCCTGTTTTTAGGAGATTTTCTTTATCTTTCTTTTCCAGAATTTGTTACTATATGCCTATGATGTGTGACCATTATTCCTTGAAATATTTTTTTTTTTCCTGCTGCAATCCTTGTCTTTGGAGATTCTGTTTTTGTGTATGTTTGACTGCTTGATACTGTCCCATAGGTCACTAGTGCTCTGTTCAGTTTTTTCTTCAGTTGTTTTTCCTTTCACTTTCTTTTGGATAATGTCTTCATGTGCAAAATCCAACATCAGGGCCCATTCAAAGACAATTCTATTGACTGATATTTTTTTCTGAATGTAGGCCATACCATCTTATTCTTTGCCTGTGACATATTATTTTGTAGAGAACCAATCATTTCAGAAAATATGTTATAGTAAAACTCTAGATACTGATTTTTTTTCCCTTGAAAGTTATTGTGATTTTGTTGTTTTTGCTACTGTTGTTGCTGTTTTAGTAACTTGCCTGGACTTACTCTGCAGAATCTGTTTCCTCCATGATGTCAAGCAGTTTTTTTGTTTTTTGTTTTAATTCTTATTTTCATTTTATTAGCTTGGCTTCCCAGAGGTGGCTTCTGTGTCTGCACAGCTCAGGCGTCTACCAATGATTGGTCAGAAGTTGTACTGGAGCCAGCAGAACTTTCCCCTTCTGCTGACAGGAGCATGTTCAAAGTCAGACAGTTTTCAGGTCTGCACTGGATTTTACTTTCTACCAGGCCCTCCTCGGTCTCCCCGGGTGTGTATGCAGCATTCCACGAAGGCTGGGGTCTTATCTAGGCTCTCTACCATGCTCTTGTTTCCAGAATCTCCCTGTTAAATATCTGACTAGTCTGCTAATCTGCTACTCACCCCAACTATGACTGCATCCTTAGGGTATGGGAGCTCTAGGGTCCCCATTCATTTCCAACCAGTCTTGCTACT
Source organism: Kogia breviceps (assembly GCF_026419965.1). Classification (NCBI taxonomy): domain Eukaryota; kingdom Metazoa; phylum Chordata; class Mammalia; order Artiodactyla; family Physeteridae; genus Kogia; species Kogia breviceps. Next base: position 83,384,396 of record NC_081312.1, on the reverse strand, counting down.
TTAACTGACAGCCCCACTGGGCACAAGTGAGCCTGTCTAGCAGGGGAGCTGCTAGATTTCCTGACCAGCCCTACCCTGGTAGAACTACCAAGCTGCTGGAGTTGGAGGGACAGTGAGAGCAGCCCCAGGCAAGAAGGCCCCTGAGTTCCACTGTTCTTACCCAAAGGTTATCAGTTTTTTATAAGTAAATGCTTCTTAATTTGTCATTTGTCTTTCCTTAGTTTCCAATGTTCTAAAATGGTTGTTTTTGATAATTTTATCCTATTTTATAGTTGTTTTTTGGAAAGATTTGCTGACTTTTTTATTTATCATAGAAATCCTGCCCAGATAGATATATTTTGACAAAGAAAAGGGAGGCAGAAAAAGACAAAACAAGAGGAAGCTACTGGCAACAGTATTGCCTGTAATTTATAAACCTGGAACCAAACCACCAGGCTGTCAATTCAAGGAGCATAAGAATGAAATATTCCTGAATAGAGGTAATTTTTTTAACCAAATGACTCAAAGGTGAAAGAGTTTAATGACATACATTAATTATTGTGCCATGGAAATTAAATATCAGTGATAAAGGATTCATGGAAAAACAGATAATTATAATTATTCATAAAAATAATTATAATTATTCATAAAAATACAATTATTCATAAAAATATAATTATTAGTACCTTACCTAGACCTAAAGAAAATCTTACCTAAAGAAAATCTTTATAGTTTGTTATTGTGGGATTGATGATAGATTCTAGAGGACTATCAATATCAACATTTTCCTCTGATACTTCACATCGTGACAGTGGACATCATCCCAACTCATGCGTATTACACAGTAAGTGTCCCTTGCTCCCTCATTTCTGTATGATACCAGGGGCACAGAAGTTATTCCCATCACCCCTGCTCCAACCCTCTCAAACCTTTCCTGGGACCTCAGACTCCCTTAACTAGAAGCAGAGGCCTTTTCTTCAATGAGTGAGGCAAAGTAGTTAACACTAAAGGGTGATCGCTTGTCAACCCATTGCTGTGTGGTTGGAGCACAGCCTTCCTAACTGGTGTGAAGAAAGGGGTTTCTGGGAAGCCTGAAGGTCCTGGCCCTGAGGAGATGTAAGGGACAAAGAGTGCTCCTGGGCACCCCCCTGCTCACCTTCCTCCAGTTTCTGGCATACAGAGCTGCTCAGCTGGTATGGAAATCCCCATGAGGAGAGAAATCCTGGTAGAGCCCAGGGCATCCAGGACTGCACCCGGGCCCTGAGGGGCTGTGTGGAGGGGAAGGAGGGGGTGCCATCCACTCCCAGGTCCTCAGAGCAGAAGTTGGGTCATCTAGAGACCTTACAGATTTTCACTAAACTTCTGCTAGGTCTTCTGTGACATTTTTTTTTTTTTCTGGGCTCAAGGATTGCACTAATCAAGCTTCATACTTTGTTACTGTTACTTGTGTGTTTTGTCTCTTTCACTAGATTTCAGGCTGGGGTAGGATGGCCTTTCTTCTTCTGCTATTTATCCCTCTATCCCCCATTCCCTATTTCTCTGCAAGTCCAGCTTTTAACATCTACCGTGGGCTCATTGGGCCTGTTTTATCTATCGTTCCAAATACAATACAAAATATTCTGGCAATTCTCAAATGCAGTGTTTCTCCGTCGTAACTGCTCATTAGAATCAATGGAGGAGTTTTTAAAAATGGTGGTGCCCAGGCTGCACTTAAGACCAATGAAATCAGACTCTCTGGTGATGGGATCCAGCCCTCACGGAAAGTGGTACCTTTACGTAGCACACTAATATTTGTCTTGACTTTTTTATCTTAAACCAACATTTACCACATCCTTGAGGCACACATTGGAATATTAGTTGACAGAAAGTTAGTGATGCAGAAACTGAATTATATCACCATCTCATCGCAGTGTGTCAATACGTCTGAGGTCATGTTGGCCAAATGCCCCTCAGTGTCCTCGTATTCATTCAGCAGCTTCGTTGGTGGCTGGCAGCCTAAGAGAGGCTTGCCTCATGAGAGCAAATAAGGGAAAAAAAACAACAACCTGTAGGTGTGAAAGATGTCAGATCTCAAAGACGGCTGGACCATTATGTAAAATGCAGTGACACATTATTGCAAATATTTACTTTCACCTTTCTCTCCCGGACTCTTTGTTCTTTAAACACCCAATGGCCATTGACTTCTTTCCAAAGGGAAAAAGGAAAGTGGTAAATCTTTCACTACATTTTTCATAAGAATTTTCCTTTTGAGACTTGGATTTCCTCCTCTGGCTTTTTGAGATGAAATGATCGCCTGTATTTCAAGCACCTTGGTTCATTTTTCTAAACTCCAAGACAGGTGCAGCTTCTTCTAGGTCATGAAAGTTGGTTGGGGAAAAAAAAAAAAAACCACAGCAAATATTTGCCACAGATATTTGTTGGATCCCAAACCTGTAGAAACCAACTTTTGAGTTTTCTCCTTTTAAGGAGCAGATGGGTGGAGGAGTGAGGTTACATTTTAAGGACCTGGAGGAATGTTTTCCAGCCTGAGTCATCTGGTGCCCAGAAAGGTGTCGGCCAAGTACGAGACCACAGATACTTGTGGGGAGCCTGAAACTTTGTGCTTGATGGAGCCAGCCTCTACTTTTAATAGAGGATGGTACTGAGGGTAGCGATCAGGAAGGATCTGCTGGCACGAGAGAGGTTAGAGGCAAGCCTGCATCATTCAATAGAATTTTAGCAGCTCCTTTTTAGAATTATTTTTTGAGGGAGAGGTTGTTGTTTGTTTTTTAAAGAAAGACTCAGAGTGGTTTCTTGTCGTGCGACACCTTATTATTCTTGAGACAAGAATGTCATAATTCCTGAGGGTTCCAGTTAGGCCTTTAATTCTAGAAGATATTATATTCAGGGCAATTGAAAGCAAAAACATTCAACTTTCCTTATTTCAAGACTCAATACCTGGTCCAAGTTTCCTCATATTTTACCAGTTTGTCAGGTATGTGTCTATAGTCACTGAAAAGAATAAAAGATAATTTGTAGAAGGCTCAGGGCCACTGCATTCGACAAGCAGGTTGTGCACTGCAAATGCTGTGGGCCCCATTCCTGAAACTGCTGTGTGAGCTACAGTCCCGGGAACTGTGAATCTGGTGGTCCTGGGAAGGAGACTAACCTTCATGCCAGTCACAACAGGGTGGAATCACATTTAGTGTTTCCCGTCCCTGCCTCCAGGATGTTTTCGGTTGACTATGTATTTAAGGTTATTCAGTGATTTTTATTTTAACATTTGGTATCTATATTGCTAATTTAGTTCACATCTGGGGAGATAGCAGAGAGGTAGGAGGAAAATCCACTGATCTAGGGGGAAAAAATGCTCTGATAAATAAAGTATCATCTATTTTTTTTCATGGTATTTTTTGGACTGGGTATTGAAGTGTAGTCGATTTACAATGTTGTATTAGGTTCAGGTGTACAGCAAGTGATTCAGTTTTATATATATATATGTATATACACACACACACTTTTTTTTCCCCCTTTTCAGATTCTTTTCCTTTATAGGTTATTACAAGATATTGGGTACAGTTCCCTGTGCTATATAGTAGGTCCTTGTTGTTTACCTATTTTTATATATAGTAGTGTGTATACGTTAGTCCCAAACTCCTAATTTCTCTCTCTCCACCCCTTTGGTAACCATAAGTTTGTCTTCTATGCCTGTGAGTCCATTTCTGTTTTGTAAATAAGTTAATTTGTATCATTTTTTTAGATTCCACATATAAGCGATATCATGTGATATTTGTTTTTGAGCAATAATATTTCTAGGCGGAAGGTCAGTGGATGCCTTTGGATCTTGTCTCAAATTGTCCTCTTCTACTCAATAGCATCAAAGTCAGGAGGACAATGAAGAGCAGCTGTTTTCCCAGTGGAGGTTGGAAATACAGTTAGCCTAACAGAAAAACCTCATTCTGAAATTATTATTATTATTGTCATTTTCTCCTAGTCCGATCTGTCATTTCCTTGTGAAATACTAGCTCAGTACTCCCCTAGAGTCACAGGAAAGTGGAGGAATTGCTTGGCTGGGTCTCTGGGGTGAACATCATTTGCCATTGTCACACCGAGGGTTGTCTCTTAGTCCAATCACCTGGACTGCACATGGTTCTGAAATCTGAGTGCCCTTAGGCTCTCCTAGAAGTACCTCTGGGGAGGAGACAGTCTACTCAGTTCACAGTCAAGCTGGGATGGTGTAGAGATGGAGGGTGCCGGGCTGTTAGGAAGTGAGAAGAAGATTCCCAGGCTGATGGGCTACTCCTGGGTCCCTTCTGAAAGAGAATTTACTGAATGGTTATGCTAGCTCAACCTGAGTGTTTGAGGACCTTTACTCATATATTTAAAGATTTATAAGTGTCTACAACATTCAAGGGAATCGACTAGGTAAAGAATAGAACGTAAGACACAAGTGTTCCTCATTCCAGGAACTTACAACTCTGTTGAGAACAGTCTCCATGAAACTGTTAAACACCCAGCATATTGGAGATGTCCCCAGTGTTGTTTGGAGTGATCAGGGAGACGCTTGGAAGGAAACAGGACTTTAACTCGGCCTTGAAACTTGTACAGAGCATGCGTAGGTGGAGGGGAGGGAAGAACATATTCTGAGTGGTGGTAGACTACAATAGCTTGGACCAAACCCAGGGTTCAAAGTTTCATGCTAGGAAACTAGAATCATGGTAGTGACTTCCACACATTTGTCCCAGGAGTTAGCAGCTGTTGTGCTCTGTGGTCTGGCAAGGTTTTGGACTTTCACTAGAATATGTTCTCAGACACATAGTAGGTTCCCTCTGGTATGTTGGACCAGCACTGAGCTGAGGGCTGGATGTTCTGGGGCATAAATGATAGCAGACAGAATAACAGAGCAGAAAATGCAGGGCTGCTTTCACTGCTACAAGCCTTACTGACAGCATCCTGCTTACATAGTTTGGACCATTGCTAAGCAGTCCCCAAATCAACATTCTACTTTTCCTGAACCACTCCTACCCAAACCTCCATGACCTCTTGTCTGTCTTAGGCACACGACCCATAATATCAAGAAGAAATCAATGCAGGCTGTATGTGTGACTCATCAAGGTGAAAAACTCAAATGACGGCAGAGGCCGGGCTAGTGAAGAAATGGATGCAGTGAGCGGAGGGGGTCAGGGACCAAGTGAGGAGTAGGGCTGCTCCACAGCTTCAGATCAATGTTTCCAAGCAGGAGCACAGCCTAGTGTTGCTCCTCACAGGTTTTTCAAGAGCAGCTAGGAATTCCAGTTTTTATATGAAAATACACTCATTTAAAAATGTTCAAAAGCAATTCAGATTTTTACAAACCTCAAGACCATCTAAAGAAAGTGCATCTATGGGCTAGGTTTGGCCTCCTGGCCACCAACTGGAAACGGTTGAGGTTCCAAATGCTCTTGATAGAGATGGTAAGACCAGCAAATGAAAAGGTCTTCTTTCAAGTTCAGCCTGCAGATAAATTTTGGCAGTGTCCTGTCAGCCTTTGTTCATCTATAGAGAACAGCTGCCAGTGTATGAAAAGTTGACAGGAGCACCCTTCCTGCCTCAGACTAGCCCGAGACGTGACCACAATAGGTCTCAGCTACCAAAGTGAGTGGGAAATAGACCCCATATGGAAAAGCCACGTCGGAAGCACTCAATAAGAGGTCCTGTAACCCTTGGGCTACTTCGCCAGAAAAGGATATGAAAACAAGACACAGTACAGATGGAACAGCATGCCTGAGGAGGACCTCTCCAAGGGGAACTGGGGATGAGTCTCCTAACCCCACTGGCCGGGCAGGGAGGAGGAGCGGTGTCATCCTCTCCTTAAGCGCTTTTTGGGAGGCAGGTGTTCCATGGGACAATTCAGAGACCCTAATACTTGTTCCTCACACTGGGAGTCATGGAGGGTTGGTGCGTGGTCCATGCCTGACACAGCTGAGCCCCCTAATCGATTTGACCCCATAGAGATTGGCCTGCCTATTCTCCCAGTTTGGCAGGTCAAAGGATGTCTGAGTGTTTCCGGCAGACACGTACAAGCTCTGTGCCCATAATCCACTCTCAGAGATAGGGGAAGACCAATAGGCACTTGCTCTCCAGGGGTGTCATGTGACTTTACTATAAAAGAGTTGAAAGTGCTATATAAGTACTGAATGGCATTGTTCTTCCACGGGGCTTTCATGGACAAGATAAAAGATAGGAGCTCCCTCTCCGCCTTTGAGGGCCTTTTCCCAGCCCCTTCTCCTTTTGTCTGCCCCATCTATAAACTATAAGGTATCTGCCCTGAGATCCCAAGATGGCCTTTCCCATTAAGCGCCATGATTATTCATGTTCTATGGAAAGAACTCACTTGAGGTCTGAATCTCCAACAAGCTCTAGGAGTGTCTGGTCAAATCCAGCACAGTGTAGCAATGATCTCATTCTCTAGAGGTAGTTTTATTTAAATAAATGCTTCATTCACTGCAGGAATAGGGAGGTCTGGGGTGAGAGGTGTGGTTTGCTTTCATCGTGGGGCCTCAGTATCTGAAACAAGCGAATTGTATTTCTGTGCTGTACTCTGCCTTTCTCTTTCCCACATAGTAGCTTCAAATTCTATATTCACAAGACCTCCAAAAACCCATTACAAGTCATACAATAGAGCTCTCAATTTTAAAACTCTAACTCTGGTTTCAGAGAGCTAAGCCAACATCCAGATCCTTCCTGAATTTTCACAGCAGTTACTGCTTGTGTCATAGGTTTGGCACTTCTTTGTATTCAATTTAACACATAATTATATCCCCGCCCTCTCATGTTTTTCTTTTATTTCTTGTAAGTGTTCTGTTTTTTTCTTCCTAATAATACAGTAAGACTCTAGAGAGCTGGGACCACTTTTCACCCTTCACCAGCACCCCACGTACTTAGCACAATGTCAGGCCTAGAGCAGACATGCGATAAACACCTGCTGAGTTGAACAGAGTGGAACAAACCACCAGATCCACCTTCCAATTTGCAATGTGATTGAAGAGGAGAAAAGGCAGAACCAACTGGGCATTCAGCGTACCCCTGTCTCTTTCACTGCTAGAAAATCATAAGCTTCCTCACTGGGCTTTTGATGGGAAAAGCATGGTCTTCCTGAGGCTTTAGCATGGGCACATCCTGGGGGAGCACCTTCTAATGAGCAGCGAGGGTCTGGGTGGATAGTGATCATGACTCATTGTCAAGTCTACGTGGGAGCCTGGGTAGCTATCATCTCATATGAAAACTACTTCCACTCCATCCTGCTCCTTCCCACACTCAATCTTCCTGGATCACTCTTTTGCCATAAGCATCCATACTATGCCCTGAGTTTCCTAAGTGTGGTCCTCAGACCATCAGCATCTCCTCAGGGCTTATTAGAAATGCATAACATTGGGCTACATCTCAGACTTAATGAAGCAGGACCTTTTTAACAAGATCCCCCCAGGCATGTCTTATGCACATTAAAGTTAGGGAAGCCCTGCTGTGAAGAGAGCCTTGTAGAGCATCATCCTTGGGGGGGCCAGCTTGACTCTCTGAGCTAAAGCTGCAGAATAATCCAGAGAGCTATCCTGAGCTCTAAGTTATGTTTTCTTTCTCAAGAGGAAGAGAAGCTCAACAAAGCGGCAACTGCACAAATTATCTCCCGCCCAGAGATAGGCACAGAGCTCAAAAGAAATTTGGCCAAGCCCGACAGTTTCTAATCCATCACAGACCTGTACTTTTGTAAAATACAGTATATATGAATTCATATAGAAATAAAAGACATACAAAATGCAGGCCAGCTTTTATCATTAGATCCTACAGACACAAAAATTTATAAACATCAGAATAAATGTAATATAGGAAAAAAGAAAATAACTACAAAGCTTAAATTGTTCATATAATGTATGCACACAGGCTATAACCATAGAGAATCAATGTTATTCTCATAGCTACTGTCTCTCTGCAGTTATAAACTAATGAAAAGTTATGAATGAAATAGCAATTTCACATATTAAATGCCTATATGCACACTAATAATGAACACCATGTATATTAATATCTAAGGTTTTTAATGCAATAAGTAAGCTTCTTGCTTGTTAATTTAGCTTATATAGATGAATTGATAATACTCGTGCAGAAGATGTTTCTGTGTTTTGTTTCAGTACCATTCATGGTGGAGAACCTAGTGTCACAGAGGTAGCTTAACATGAATTTTAAAGTAACTTAAGCAAACTCAGGATATTCATTTTTAACTTTTCTCCAAAATGAAGCAACTAATACAGTATTTCCAAAATTCATCTTTAATCCTTCATCAGTAGCAAATTTGAAAAATTTATTCTATAATGTTAAAATTAATGTAACATTCAGTAAAAGGAATGGATCCTAGATCTATGAATTTCCTATTCTTATGATGAAAAGTAAAATTCAAAACCTTCTATGAAGTCTCTAGGATGTATGGCAATAACTTTGCAGATGTGCAATTTCAGGATCATCATCTACTTTATTATTAAAGTAGATGTTATTGTTAAATTATAGGACTGTCAAAACTCTGTAGAAACTGTCCAATCTAACATTTTTTTGCCCTTTGAGCTTATCTGCCATTGAAAACATGTCACATCCTTTATTTGAATGGAAGTATTAAGATCTTTAAAAATATAAATAATATCAAACAAATTAGCATGACAGAATGTCTAACTCATATCTTCGAAATGTTGAAACTGGTTCTTCTCGTGCAGAAACACAATAGGTTTGTCCAGGAGCTCAAATATTCCTGATAGACCTTTTCTCTTCAGTAACCTTCATATCTCAGTCATTGTTTATAATCAGCTTCCATATCAGTACAAATAAAAAGAATGCTCTCAAATTTAGTGCATTCGCTTTTATGTAATTTATACTAGGTGAACTTTTTAGTTCAGCCAACATTTTTGTTTTATTTTGTAACAAGACTTTCTTGATGAAGGAAGCATCCCATTGGACACAGTTCTTCCAGAATGCTTTCCATAAATCCATCAGAATGTACTCCTAAAATTTAAACTCCAAATCACATTTGTTGATTAATCTTTCATGGTTCTATATAGTTTAGAACTGGTTTTGTTTTTGACAATGAAACTTAAAAAAAAAATTCTTCCTTTATGTTGTCATCATGTTCAAACTGCATTTACATTAAAGGAATTGCTATTTTAGCAATAATTGTACATCTGCCTAGTTGCAGTGAAAATTGTATTACTAGCTTTGTTTATTTTATAGTTGATCCTGCATAACATTGAGCTTTGGTGTCACTGGGTAAAGGCGGTTGAACTACCTTGTTTGACAAGATTCTTTCAACATTTCAAGCAAACATCTTTGATGCAGTCTCTCATTAATATTTCAACAAATGTGTGGATCTTTAGACATAGCAACTCAATGTGTTATTTTATAAGAAGCTCACAAAGCACATTCATTTCTGGTAGCTTTTTGATCTAGTACTTTTTTTGAAAAAGAATTCTTCTGGCTTTGAATTTACTTTTTATGATTTGGATGTAAATATTTCTTAGCTCTTAATAATTTCATTGATTAATTAGCCAACACATCTCTTCAGATAACGCACTCTTATTTTAGCTCTTAAACATCGATTATGGCTATAAAACTGAACTCAATATATGAATGATCATACTTACAAATAAAACTAGTAAAACTTTTTGGCTTTATTTCTATGGAATCTTGTTTGTTGTCATCGTTTAGTTAGTACTACAGCTGTGATCACAATAAGTTGGTATTTTCTTGATAGAAATGATCAGTAACGAGACTTCCCTGGCGGTCCAGTGGTTAGGACTCTGTGCTTCCACTGCAGGGGCCCCGGGTTTGATCTCTGTTCAGGGAACTAAATTCCCACATGCTGTGTGGAGCGGAAAAAAAAAAGTTATATATATATATATATATATATATATAAAAAAAATCAGCGAAGCTTGTTTTTTATCTGTAAATTAGGGTTAAAATTAATAATACCAATTTCAGTTCCCTAATATTGCTAATGAGGTTAAAAATAGATTTAAAACAGGCTTGATTAAAATTAAAACTATCATAAGAATAAATTATATATGTATATAAATTTTATTTATATATGCATATATATATGCTTGCACTTTCTCAGATGTCTATGTATGTATGTATCTATATCTGTGTAGATATATGTGCTTATATATATGTGCTTACACTTTCTCAGATTTTTAAAACACTTTTGGTGATAGCTGACAAGATAACTTAAAGTTACATATCATAAAGTCCATGATATTAGCAGGCAGTTTGGATTATATGCGACTCACCAGGAAAGTTCAAAGACATTCAACTCATTCAATGAGATGAGTCAGGCAGTGTGAAATTGCTACAAAAGTTTCTAAATGCTTACTCTCAAATTCTCTAATTATCTTGTCATGGACCCATAACAAATAGCATGTGAATTGTCACTGGTCCATGGATAACATTTTGCATAGCATTTAAACAGATGCCTCTTCAAAGACTCTTATGAAGCTACTATAAATTCTCTAATATTTTCCGAGAGATGCCAGACTGATAAACTACTCTCTCAGCTGAAGGATGAAATTAGAGATTACGTTTGTCCATGAGTATCACAACAAAAAAAGTAAAATAATGCAACTTATACAAGATTGCAGTTACGTTCTCATATTAAAGGAGTCTGGTATTGGGAAGTGGTGGTCAGTGATCCTTTGCATCAGTGATTCAGGCTTCTTCTATCTTATTGTTACATTGGACATGGCTTCCTTTCTCAGCATAGCTCATGATAAAAAATAGCTACTGGAACTCCAGCTATTATGTCAACATTACAGCCAGCTAGAAGGAGGGTGGCGGGCATTCAAAGAACAACCTAGCCTCTTAAGGCACTTCCTGGAAGTTGCATGCATTGTTTCTACATACACTTCATTGACAAGAGCTTTAGTTGTGAAGTCAGCCACACCAAGTTGCAAGAGATGTTCTGAAATGTAGTAATTATTCCAGGAAGTCATCTTCACCTAAAAGGAAGAAGGAGAAGAATGGATGTTGGGGATCATCTAGCGGTCTCTTATTCAGAGATACTTTCAGAACATTAAGGTATCAAGTAGAAATGAATGTGAGGATTCTATTAGGCAGCACAAACTGTTAATAACTTTCAGCACAGAGAGAATATAATTTGCCCCCTTCAGTGACATGTCCTGTTCAGGGCCTATAAAGATTTATCCAATTTTAAATTTTATCACCAACTTGCAGTTTTGAGTGACTGCATAGTCATTGTGTACTGATTTCCAGTCCAGATGCTGGATTGGTACGAACGTTTTCCAAATGATAAAAAAAAAAAGAACAACTGTGGAAAATGGCTAACAAGAACCTTGATAGACAAGGTACAAAACCTTCAATAAGGTATTGTCTCTGAGAAGTGCTGGGGAGAGGGCAGTGGACAAGGCGATGCCTGTCATCAAAGACCTTATAGTCTAGTGGGAGAGATAATGAGTAAACAGATTATGGCAATATGGTATGAAATGGGCTTCGAAGGATACTCCTGGAGTGATTTCAAAGCAAACTGGAAAACTTCTAATTGAAATGAGAATCAGTCCATTCTTGTGAAAGTATTTTATGTCCTGCAGAAGTTCTGTTGTTTAGCTAAAAATTACCTGAAGCCAGACAGACTAGCATTAGATATGTTAACATAAAATTGCCATTTTGTTTCCCCTCAGTGTACCTCATCAAGTCTAGATAAGAACACCCATTATTGGAAAAATTCAAGGTCTTAGAAATCCTAGAAAAGAGCGTCTCTGTAGCACCACACTGGCAATGAGAGTTTATCTCTCTCTTCTCTTAAGGGAAAATAAACCATGGAAAGGAGTTTTTATTTTATTTTTAAAAGCCATAGGATATGCTTTTATCAGTAGAAGTTACTCACCTATTTAAAAATGTATCCCCTTGTTCTGGTTAATAAATTAGAATCCAGAGGTTTCTGAAATATGTGGGTGTGGATAAATATGTAGACTCTTGTATATAGATCTAGATTTTTAGATATTCTTGCTGATCTTGGTTTAGACTTTTTCTTTGTGGCCAAGACGCTGCTGCTGAGGGCTGTGCATCAGACTTTGATAACAAGCAAAACAACAACTTCCACCTATAGCCAATTATTGAATTCCCCAAACAGAGACTTTTTTCAGGTTTTTGAAAATTTGTTTTTCATAGATTTTATCTTGTTTTCTTTCGAAGATTCCATTCTATTGTCATATGGTTAGATTTTTACAGATTGCTACTTTTGGAATCTGCCTCAGAAGGAAGCTGTTGTAGAGTCTTATATTTATAGGATCATCTAATATATCTTTTGGGAAGCCCTTCTCAATTATTTCAAATAAAATTCATTAGCTTTCCTTTTGTCAGTCTCAGGGCACCTGGTTTTTCCTTATCTCTGGGAATTCCTATCAGATTAGGTACAATGGTCATGCATGGATGTTTGTACTGGTTTCCACTCCCAACCCACCTCTATATTGTAAACTCCTAGAGAAAATCAGGGTCTTATTCATATTATCTTGTTTATTACCTGCTATGGATTGAATTCTTCCCCCTCACCAAGTTAATATGTTGAAACCCTAACCCCCAAGGTGACTGTATTTAGAGATAGGGCCTTTAAGGAGGTAATTAAGTTTAAATGAGGTCATGAGAGTGGGGCCCTAATCAGATAGGACTGGTGTTTTTAAAAGAGGAGGAAGAGACAAAAATTCTCTCTATCTGCACATAGAGGAAAGGTCATGTGAGGGCACATCAAGATGGTAGCCATCTGCAAGCCAGGAAAAGAAGCCTCACCAGAAACCAATTTCATGGCACAGTGAACTTGGACTTCCAGCCGTTAGAATGGTGAGAAAATAAATTTCTAATGTTTAAACCACCCAGTCTGTGGTGTTCGTTATGGCAGCCCTAGCCGCCTAATACATTACCTAACATACAGTATTTTGCATATATTTTCTAGTCAGTAAACACTTGCTTATTTCCTATTGACTGTAACTAATTATTTTCATGGGGAAGAATTTGGTTTTATAATTATCTTGCATTCTTTTATGATAGAAATCATCTCTAAGAGTTTATTTAATGTCTCTCTCCAACATCTTTTTCCAAACGCACACATGCACACACATATAAGCTTAGCATTAGCTATTTTGAGTGCACAGAATGGCCAGTAAATTTGCTTTGTAATCAGAGAAAGTACTTAATTTCAAATTGTTGATAGAATATATTAAAAACATATATATGTTTCCCTAGAATCCTACCCCTTGGAAGATATGTGTCATCTTAGTTTCTTATTTCCTCCAATGTCCACTTTTTGATATCTGAGTCTAACTTTTTGCTCAATTTTTGTCATTGAAGCAGTCACCCCAGCACCAGTTCAGACAAGCTGATGTGGAAGAAAGGGGAGGGAGCATTTAAACAAAATTTGTTCATTTATTCATTCACTCAGTCATTCAAATAACTTTTAGAGAAGCTACTCTTGCCAAGCACTATTTTGGGAGCTATAAATATAGGGATAAAAAGACAGAGTATGTCCCTACTTTCATGTTTCCAGTATGATGGTAGAAAATGCAGGCAATGTACGAATGAACAAACAAATAAATACAATTGTTCTAGACAGTGATAAGTTCTCTGTAACTCTAAGACCAGTCGCCCTCAATCTCCCAGGTACTGGTAGAAGCCACCAATTTAGGTTTCATAGATACTGAGGGGATCCAATAGTCTATGTAGTAAGTGGATCTTACTTGTGGCTGACACATACAATTTTTTCAATTTTAACATTGTATCCCTTTGGTTAAAATATATATCTCATTTATTTGAATGACAGGTATCTGGGATGCTGCTTTCATAGAGAGGAAATGTCAAGTCACATGATCTGGAGGGGAAATTCTTAAAATTAAGACCTATTAAGAAAGGAGGTGTGTGCTCTTGGACAGCAACTTCTCTGGACACCTAGGAGATTCTTATATTAAAACATTATTTAAAAATCATACTTGCTACATCCGTGAAAAGTGAGATTCTTGGGTCATATGAATATAGAAATAGATAATTCATGAGCAGAATACAAGTATAGTCTGTAATTGGAAAGACTTCAAGATGCTTTTTTCTGCCTTAAGGGTATACATCCCTCTACTTATCATTCTCTGTAACACATAAGTGAAACTTTGAATTGCTTTTAATTACCCTCAGCTGACTGTTTCTCTTTGACTGCAATTCTATGCTTAGATAGAATTATGTGGTGTCCTACCTTTTTTTAGGGTTCCAAATGACTTTCACTTTTCACTGTGTTACCCTTTTAAAAAAGGGGCCTGGAACTGTGTGCACATTTTAAATTCAAGGTTTGTGGAAGGTTATATTCTGATAACATGATTGAAAGACAAAGGTCTCTGAATTTCCTGATTAACCACAAGCTAGTAATATACTAGAAATGCAGATCACATGACAAAGTTAAACCATTGCTAGGACTTTTCACTGGATTCATGAAAAAAGTTAGATAATAAAAATTGTTGGTAGACTGCATGAGAGTGATAGGTTAAGGACTTGATTTGAGGTTGTGAATTTAGTAGTCATGTTTGAGCTCTAATAATATGTTCATTGCTACCATATTGCTTTACCTTTCAAGCCTCAGCCTGACAATCTATTGTTCAGGGAATATAATGCACATTACCCTGTCTTGATTCTAATACTCATGAACAACCTAAAAAGGAGTTAAAGAATTCCAAATTTATAAAAGTTTTGAGAAACATGCAGTCTCCAGCATTTGGTAATTTCCCCACTCCCTGCCAAATACACAAACACCCTAGAAGCAACCAATTAATATCGTTTCCCCCCAGAATCAAATTATCTGGGCAGTTGTCTCATTTTTCTACTTATTTTGCCTAATTGAAAAGTTGACTCAATGAGAACACCGCATGTGATGTGCCTGGGCGAACCGCACAGGGGAAGCAAACACACCAGTTATGGAAACATCTGTGGCCATTCCCAAGGAAAGGAATAAGCAGGATTGGCACTTATGTGTCAGTGACAGATGTTGCTCCACACCCCTAACCACAGAGGTCGTGTCCACTTGTCCAGTATAGGACTATTGCATCCCCTGAATTTGCTCGGTCTTTATTCCCCGGTACTGTTGGAATAGTAGGCTATGGCATACCCGTGGGAAAGTACACTATATCCCATGGTGGTTGGAGCTATACACGAGGATTTAGCAAGTAAACCCCTGGAATAACCAACTTTACTCACTCTATGTCCTAATGACCCCTTTAAATCTCCTATGCTCTTCCTATAAAATGGTGCTACCTGCTTTATTAGTCTGCTTGTGTTGCCATAACAAAACACCATAGACTGGGGGGCTTGACAACAGAAGTCAATTTTTCTACAGTTCTGGAGGCTGGAAGTCTGAGATCAGGGTGTCATCATGGTCAGTTTCTGATCAGAGCTCTCTTCCTGGCTTGCAGATGGCCATCTTTTTGCTGTGTCCTTACATGGTGAGGAGAGAGAGAGAAGAGAGTGAGAGGGGATGCGGAGCGGGGGGTAGATTTCTTTTTCTTTCTCTTCTTATAAAACCACCACCATTAAAAAATGTATACACTTATTTCTATATCCTTTAAGACACATTTCAGCCAAGATCTCCTTTACAAAGTTTAATCTGAGTCCTTGGTTTAAGCTAAATGCTCTGGTAATTTCAACATATATATAAGTAATAAAATTGTTCAAACGATGAAGATTCCTTGAAGTAAGGGACAGTGCCTTATTGATTATTATATTCCTAATGCCTAGGATAGTGCCTGACACATAGGAGGTTTTCAAAAAATTCTGGGCTGTTGCTAGAATAAAATTAAATCAGAAGTAGACAGTGTTGAATTGATATTTTGATTTTTTAAATAGGATTCATTGCCTGCCCATTTGAACAGTAAAAACAATAACAACAAAAATATACTGCCAATAAGTTGACCGTTTCCCTGGTGCCTCGAAGTGTCTTGTAAATCTTAGTGAGCATACTTCCTCTTCTCATGTGGGCCAGAAACCTAAACTCAGTAACTTCGTTTGAAGGGTCTGCGGTTCTTTTATATTCAGAACCATCAGAATGAGATATGTTAAATAATTCAAATGAGAAATTTCTAGTTTCCACCTTTGTGTATCTCCTGGGTTTTCCTTTGTTCACCCAGTCACCTGTAAAAATCATCAAGTAGTCACATTTATAGTCTGTGACTCGTTGACCCCAAACCCTTTGGTGGCCCGGAATCAACATGGAGTGCTCTTATTTAGCACTTGGAGCCCAGTCAGATATTAGTTTTCCTGCAGTAAAATGCTCTGAGGTCAGTGAAGAGGGAAATCAGAAACAAATCAGATGGTTCTGGCCCACTCCTTCCCAATATGGTGAGAAAGTCACTGACTGAAATGGGGCTGAATGTTGGGTTTCTCTCTCCTAAATCCTTTTATCCCAGTTGTTAAAATTTGTTACTTCTTAGAGCTACGAAGTGGAAGACTACTTTATTGAGATGATGAAGAGTTAGGCTCTGAAATACCCTTCTGCCTCTCCTATAAGGCAGCGTAAGCCCCATTTAGGGCAAGAGTCGATTTTCTGTTGCTCATCCCCTCTGGATCACTCGTGTTCCACCCAAGAGACTGAATTCTCTGTACAAAGAGCTATGCCAATCCTTTGAAAATCCTTGGGTGAGTGTTTCCTTGTTTATGAATTCTCCATATAGTTGGTTCTGCTCCAATTCATTGGAAAGGGACATCTGTTGGATGATTTGACATGATATCTGTGTTTGCTGAAAGTCTCCTCTGACAGGTCAATGTAAAAGAACCTGAGAGGGAGACCTCAGTCATGTGTTGAGTGACTCATAAGTGCAAGAACAGATTTGAAAGGATTATCCAAGACAGTGACTTTAAGATCAAACTAGGCCATATAGTTAGCCACAGGGCTCTGTGAGTTCTTTGTGGCTCTGTCCTTTGGGGTGTCCTGTCACCGTGCTTGCCAATAATGAATTTCATTTCCACGTGGGAACTTTCAGGTCTTCCTGACACACTCTAAAGCAATATGTGTTTCAGTCCCTTCAGACAACATTCGGCTCTTCAACTTGAAGAACAGTTTAAGTCAGAGAGGTCTGCTATGGCATCAAACCTCCTCCTAAGCCCACGTCTCTTGAATAATAACTACTATTCTGTATAGTTGACTCAAGAATATTTCCTGCTAAGGAATAATGGGAGTAGTCTGAGGAAATTGAATCCACACAAGTAATTCTCTAACTTTATTTCATCCATGTTTAAAATATTCTCTAACTCCAAATGTTTTTACCAGGCTTGTAACATACAGCAAAATCAGCCGATAGGACTCTCCTTTTCTTTCTTCCTCTACCTTTCACTTCTCCAGAGTGGTCCTAACTATATTGAAGTCACCAAAAGGACGTGGCAAAAGAAAAACAGAAATAAAGATCCCAACCCGTTTTTCTTTCTCCCAGTAATCCTATTTCAAAGGCAGTCTCGGCTTCTCAGAAAGGTCAAGCCAAACTCAATCAGAGGTGGGACTGGAAACCTCATAACATTACGATACACAAGAAATCATGTGAATAGATAGTCAATTACAAATAGTTGGCTCTGAATATATTCTTTAAAGTGGTCTTATGCTTTTGGCATAATTGTAAGAGAGAGTACGTGGGAAAGCCTGCCTTGAAGGACTACATTGCTTAAGATGGGGATAGTACGTTGTATGGTTTTATTCTTCAATATTGTGGAACAATGTAAAAATATCCAAGTGCCTTCTGAAGCATAGAGGGAGCCAGAAGTACTGTTTCTCTGCAGGAAGAGTGACACTGCAGCCCTCCTGAACCTTCTGAGGACCTTAGGTGCACACCCTCCAACTACCCAAATGAGATCCTGTGAATGGTTGGTTTCTGGTCTATAGGATTGTATTGCAGTTTCTACATATGAAGAAATAAATTTTGGAATATGAGTTGCCACTGGAAAGGTTTTCATTTATTAAACACCTACTAGGTACCAGACTCTCTATCAGGTACATTTCAGAGATCCTTTTATTTGGTTCTCATCCAGGAACTCCTAAGTCTTGTTCACACTTTACAGATGAGGAAAATGAAGCATAGGGAGATTAAGTAACTAATCCAAGGCCACCCATTTATCAAGTGGTGGAAGCTGGAGTTGAGTTCGGTTTGAATGAAGCTCCTTGAGGCCAGAACTTTTTCTCTGTTTTCTTCCCATATGCCAAGAAGAGTGCCTGGCAAATTGCAAATACTCAATCTACACTGTCAAAGGACTGCATTAATGAAAGGTTCCAGCATATGTGCTCCTGTTATTCTTTTCTGTCTCACCTCTGTCTCCTCACTCCCAGTCTTTTACCTGCCTCTCTCTCGCACCCTCTTTCAGAGGAAAATGGAACTCAGGGCTGCATCAGCCTGTGGTAGAAAGTTATGTCTCTGTATACATCCTGCTGAAGGAATGCAGCAGTTGTCAAAAAGTTGTGTCACTAAGTCTGATTATCTTCCTCCCTCTCTCTTTCCCTTCCTCTGTGTCTTCCTCCCTTCCACAAAGATTCTCAATTCCCTGCTATGTGGTCTGAGCACTGGAGATTCACTATGGACAAAGCTAGACATGGTCTGTCCTCATGCAAATTATTGGTTCATTTATAGGTATGATGAGTGTTTTGACAGAAGGGTAGAGGGTGTTGTTATAGGAGCAGAGGACAACCTATTCTTTGAGGTCAAGGGAGACCTCCTTGCAAATTTAATCTTTAAGATCAGACAAAATAAATGCTGGCAAGGAAGTGGAGAAAAGGAACACTTATGTACCACTGTTGGTGGGAGCATAAGCTGGTAAAGCCACAATGGAAAACAGTATGAAGCTTTCTCAAAAAATTAGAAATAGAAATACCATATGATCCAGCATTTCCACTTCTGGGTATTTATCCAAAGGAAATGAAATCATAATCTCTAAGAGATATCTGTACTCTCATGTTCATTGCAGCATTATTCACAATAGCAAAGGTATGGAAACAACCTAAGTATCCATTGACAGATTTTTGGGTAAATAAAATGTGGTCTGTATATACAGTGGAATATTATTTACCCTTAAAAAAGGAAATTCTGCCATTTGTGACAGCATGGATGAACCTGGATGGCATTATGCTAAGTGAGATGAGCCAGAAAGAGAAAGGCAAATACTACATGGTATCACTTATATGTGAAACCTTAAAAAAAAGTCACACTCAGAGAATAGAATGAGTGGTTGCCAGAGACTGAGGGTGGGGGAAATGGGGAGAGGTTGATAAAAGGTTACAACATTTCAGTTACAAGATTAGTAAGGTCTGAGGATCTAATGTATAACATGGTGATTATAGCTGATTAGTTGGTAATGCTGTACTGTATGATTGAAATTTGTTAAGAGAGTAGAACTCAAATGTCATCACACACACAAAAAAGTAACTATGTGAGGAATGGGTGTGTTAACTCAATTGTGGGAATCCTTTCATAATGTATATGTATATCAAAATCATGCTATACACTTTAAATGTATTATAGTTTTATTTGTCAACGGTACCATAATAAACTTGAGGGAAAAAAAGAAAGAAGTAGAAGTTCTCAAAGTACAGCCTGAGATCCCTGGAGGTCCCTGCCTAAGAAGCTTTTAGAGGGTTCAGGAGTCAAACCTATTTCATAATAATACTAAGAAGTAAATAGTCATTTTTAAATTTTCATTTTCTTACAAGTGTACAGTAGAGTTTTCCAGAGGCTACAGGACATATGATATCACAGCAGATTGAACATAGAAGCGGTTATGAGAAACAATCTTTTGAACCAGACATTAAAGAGATTTGCAAAATTGTAGGACAATGCTGTTCTTTTCACTAATGTATTTTTGGTTTTGGTAAATGTAGTTATTTTCCATAGAATATGTTATTTATGTTAAAGTAGAATCAATTTTCTATATGATTTTTAAATGGATTAAATATTAAAATTTCCCAGTTTTAATTTGTAACAAGTATATATCCATAGATAGAATCTGCATTGAATAAAAGCTCTTTGGAATTCTTAGTAATTTTTAAGAGTGTGAAGAAATCCTAAGCCCCAAAGATTTGAGAATTGTTGAGCTCAGCAAAGAAGATGAGGGCATATTCTATTTCGAAGAAGCAGCAAGTAGGGAAACCTTGACCTAGGATACAACTTAAAAGTCCACTGTGGTTAGAGCATAGAGAGTGAGTGGGAGAAGGTGTGAGATAAAGGTCAGTGGGTTCGAAGTGCCAGGTTTGGGGTTAAGAACTTAATCTCAGGTCAGTGGGAGGTCACTGAAGATTTCTAAGAAGGCTGGAGTTGTTCAGATTTATGTTGAAGGAAAGAAAAGAAGAAAGAAGGAAGGAAGAGAGGGAGGGAGGGAGGGAAGAAGGAAGACAGTGATCCTCAGGAAAGAAATGAAATTCTGGGGAAGGGAGGGTCTACACAATTTGCAAAAGCTCCTCCTGTGACTCCGATTATGACAGTGGGGTTGTGGTTTCCTTAAGAGCAAGCAAGCTTTCTCTGTCTCTGCATCTCTCTCTCTCTCACCACCAGGGCTGCTCTATCATTCTTTCATTCATTTATAATGTTTATGTATTTCAATTAATTGAGGTAACATTGATTTATAACATTATATGTTTTATGTGTACAACATTTTATTTCTACTTCTGTGTACCCTACAGTGTGATCACCACCAAAAATTTAGTTTCCATCCATCACCATGCATGTATCCCCTTTAGCCATTTTACCTTCCCCCCAACCCCTCCCCTTCTAGTAACCACTGTTCTGTTCTCTGTATCTATGTGTTTGTTTTTGTTTGTTTTGTTCATTTATTTTGTTTTTATTTGTTTATTAGTTTTTCATATTCTACATATGAGTAAAATCATATGGTATTTGTCACTTCCATCTGACTTATTTCACTTTGGATAATACCCTCAAGGTCCATCCATGTTGTCACAAATGGCATTATTTCATCCTTTTCATGGCTGAGTAGTATTCCATTGTGTGTGTGTACACACATGTATACATACATGTATATATATATGTATATCCCATGTTTCCATATCTTGGCTATAGTAAATAATGCCATAATGAACATAGGGGTGCATATATCTTTTCAAATCAGTGTTTTCATATTCTTTGAATAAGCCCTGTCATTTAGATTCAGTTCTTCTTGTCCTATGGGCCCCCTTTTAACTTGAAGCTTTGTTCTATTCCTCTTTTTTCTATATTCTGATTCTATTGCTATATTCAGTCACCTTTTGCTGTTCCCAAATACTTAAACAAGCCTATGTATTTCCATGACTTGTCACATCCCTAATTTTGCAGAGCTTTCTCTTCCCCAGCAAGTACCATCTATGTAAAAAATAACCTAGGAGGAGAGTTAGGACATAGTCCTTAAACTGATTATAAATAAAACGTGGTAGTCCTTATGGAAAATCATGTGACTGGGACCTGATACCTCCTGTCATTGCTTCTATTATCTTTTGAAAGGCTGTTCTCAAATGCATTCACGTGAGAATTTAGGGTGAGATTTAATTGGAGGCCTAGGGGAAAAGGAGACAGTGAGCTCTGAGGTCATAGGACCATGAGAATGTTTTGCATTTTGTCAAGTGGCCCTTATAACAGAGTAGCAGAGCCCAGGAGTTGAGCAGAAGAGAGCATGGGTCTGGCAGTCTGCCCTGCAATGATGAGCTCTGTCTGCACGCAGGTTCCCAGCTCACAGACAGGACATATTTGAATAGAGCCCATTGTTTACCAGTTGGGTGGAAAACAGAGGAAGTAGGCCAATGAGTCAGGAGCCCACTTGTTTTAAAAGGAATTTTTCAAAGGATTTCAGAGAAATATAAGCAAAACCAGGAGTTCAAGGAAGATGAAGGGTACAAGGACAAATAGGGCTGCTCGATGTTAATGATGCATTTCAGTCTTTGTTGAGAGATTGTCATCCCTGGGCTGTGAGTTCCAACCCTGACCCTGAATCCAATAGGGAAGCTAATTCCATTCTGGGGAGGGATTCTGACTAAAATCTAATCTGAAGTAATTTGGGGTAATTGATCTTCCTCCTTTCTCCATTTAAAGGACATTTGCTCAAACTCAGGGAGAAAGTTTACTGGAATCATAGACAAGTTTACTCTTTGAGAGGGGTAAAGGTAGGGTGAAGGAAGGGGACAAGAAGATGAAAAGGATTCACAGCAGTCAGACAGCCCTAAAAATTCAACTTAGTAGCTAAGTATTATTGGAGTTTTCCAGCTGAATTCTTGAAGTTAATTGGCCCTGTGACTCATAATGAAGATGGCAAAATCAAGGCACAGAAAGATTAAATAAAATAAAAATAAAGGACATTTGCTTCAAATCCCTTCTCCTTCATAGAGGCTGAGGAACAGATAGAGGGGATTACAGTGTGTATAATTTTTTTAAGTATAGTAACTGATCAGCAGGTGATATAAGCTTAGAATCTACACTGGTCCTGCTCCATGACTTGTTTGCCTGATCTGCAGATGCTCAGACACTCCATTTTCCTATGCCTCAGGGCTTGGTGTAGGAATGGTCTTTCCATTGTGTCATCTCAGTTGGGAAAAATGCAGGGTAGTGATATGAATGCCCCCGAAAAGAAGGAAATGACTTGGTGTCCATGGCAAAGAATCAACTATGCTCTGTTGAAAGTTCTAGTTTGCAATTCAAGCTTGATTCATTTTCATTTTTTTAGTTTCAGTAGCTTTTTTTTTCCATATTTGACTACAAAGGAATAAAATTCAGAAATTACCAAAAAATCCCAAGGAAGAAAAGAGAAACAACCTGTAATCTGACCCCCAGAGATAACCAAAGTAGCATGTTCTGTATATCTTTTAATATCCCGTAATTAATGAAATATTTTGTGCTATTTAGTAAACAGCATTTGTCACCTATAATTCATTTCACAATTTTTATTTCACTATATATTATATTTTTTCTGAGTGTGATGGACTGTAAACTATTTTTGAATTGTTCTCTATTTTTGAACATTAAAATTAGTTTCAGTTTTTCACTATTAAAATACTTCTTAAAGAAGTTTTGGAATGAACATTGATTCATTTGTTATTTAACAAATATTTCTGGAGCACCTACCATGTTCGAATCATGAAATTCAGCATGATTTATGGAAGGCAAAAAGATAGATGAAGATGTAAATAGTCCTTTCCTTCCAGGGACTTACTGAAAAGAAAATACTCTCCTAAATGATAGTGACTGTTTGAGGTACCCTTTCCTTTTTCTTCTGTAATCTTCCAGTCCCTTTGTATTTTCTATAAACACAGTTCATAAAACCTACTCCTGGGTCTGATTTGGTCCATCTTCTTTCTTCTAGACAGTACTGTGTAAGAGCACAATAAAATTATATGGGGTTGATTTATTAGAGATTTTTTTAACACATAAGCTAAATATTATATAAGTTACAAAACATTTAAAATAGTATCTATCACGATGGCTATAGTCGGTATACTTTTGTAACAATAACAAAAATGATTAGATATAGCTGAAATTTAATTCCATTACAATCAGGAAAGCAGCTTAATTATATTTAGCTCAGAAACTCTCGGTTGCACAACATAACTGTGGTTTGACAGCAGGATAGCTGAATTTCCAACTCATATGGTGGTCACAACCTTACTCTTTTGGGGCAATGATATATTTTAATAGAACCATCATCATCTCCTGCCTCTGAAATCAAGGCCACCTTTATTATTACTTGCCCAGTAGGGGTGACTGGTTTGCTCATTTGTGTAGCACATACTTCCTCAGAAGTCAAGACCATGGGAGTGATTCTCTAACTGCTTCAGGACTGCAGGTTGCATGTCTTAATTCTAAACACCCCTTATAGAAAATCATATCCTTACTATAGACAGAAAGATGAAAAAATGCAGGTATATCTGATTTAAAGTAGCACAATCATGGTTGTGGTAGGCAGAATTTTAAAGGTAACTCCCATGCCCCCTGATGTTACTCCCTTGATTATGTTAAGTTAAATGATAAAAGAGAGATTGTCCTGATGGGCCAAACCAATTACATGAGCCTTTCAAAAGCAGAGAGTTTTCTCTGGCTGGGAGTAGAAGTCAGAGAGATTTGAAGCATGAGAAGGACTCAGCCCACCATTGCTGGCTTGAAGATGGAGGAGCCATATGGAAAGGATAAGAAGGAAATGAATTCTATCAACAACCAATGAACAGAAGAGGACGTTAAGAACCGGATAAAAACTGCAGCTGGCTAACACCTTAGTGTGAAACTTTGAGCAAAGGACCCAGATGAGACCACCCGGAATTCTGACCTACAGAACAACCAGATAATAATTAGGTATTGTTTCAAGCTGCTAAGTTTGTGGTAATTTGTTACTCAAAAATAGAAAACTAATATGATGGTCATAACAACTCAGATTTAATGCCTTTTTTTTTTTAACATCTTTATTGGAGTATAACTGTTTTACAATAGTGTGTTAGTTTTTCCTTTACAACAAAGTGAATCAGTTATACATATACATATGTTCCCATTTCTCTTCCCTCTTGCATCACCCTCTCTCCCACCCTCCCTATCCCACCCCTCTAGGTGGTCACAGAGCACAGAGGTGATCTCCCTGTGCTATGCAGCAGCTTCCCACTAGCTATCTAATTTACATTTGGTAGTCTATATATGTCCCTGCCACTCTCTAACTTCGTTACAGCTTACCCTTCCCCCTCCCCATATCCTCAAGTCCATGCTCTAGTAGGTCTGTGTTTTATTCCTGTCCTACCACTAATCTCTTCATGACATTTATTTTTTTCTTAGAGTCCATATATATGTGTTAGCATACGGTATTTGTTTTTCTCCTTCTGACTTACTTCACTCTGTATGACAGACTCCAGGTCCATCCACCTCATTACAAATAACTCAGTTTCATTTCTTTTTATGGCTGAGTAATACTCCATTGTATATATGTGCCACATCTTCTTTATCCATTCATCTGTTGATGGACACTTAGGTTGCTTCCATGTCCTGGCTATCGTAAATAGAGCTGCAATGAACATTTTGGTACATGACTCTTTTTGAATTATGGTTTTCTCAGTGTATATGCCCAATAGTGGGATTGCTGGGTCATATGGTAGTTCTATTTTTAGTTTTTTAAGGAACCCCAATACTGTTCTCCATAGTGGCTGTATCAATTTACATTCCCACCAGCAGTGCAAGAGGGTTCCCTTTTCTCCACAGCCTCTCCAGCATTTATTGTTTCTAGAGGTTTTGATGATGGCCAATCTGACCGGTGTGAGATGATATCTCATTGTAGTTTTTTTTTTTTTTTCTCATTGTAGTTTTGATTTGCATTACTCTAATGATTAATGATGTTGAGCTTTCTTTCATGTGTTTGTTGGCAATCTGTATATCTTCTTTGGAGAAATGTCTATTTAGGTCTTCTGCCCATTTTTGGATTGGGTTGTTTGTTTTTTTGTTATTGAGCTGCATGAGTTGCTTATAAATTTTGGATGTTAATCCTTTGTCAGTTGCTTCATTTGAAAATATTTTCTCCCATTCTGAGGGTTGTCTTTTGGTCTTGTTTATGGTATCCTTTGCTGTGCAAAAGCTTTTAAGTTTCATTAGGTCCCATTTGTTTATTTTTGATTTTATTTCCATTTTTCTAGGAGATGGATCAAAAAGGATCTTGCTGTGATTTATGTCATAGAGTGTTCTGCCTATGTTTTCCTCTAAGAGTTTGATAGTGTCTGGCCTTACATTTAGATCTTTAACCCATTTTTAGTTTATTTTTGTGTATGGTGTTAGGGAGTGTTCTAATTTCATACTTTTACATGAAGCTGTCCAGTTTTCCCAGCACCACTTATTGAAGAGGTTGTCTTTTTCCACTGTATATCCTTCCCTCCTTTATCAAAGATAAGGTGACCATATGTGTGTGGATTTATCTCTGGGCTTTCTATCCTGTTCCATTGATCTATATTTCTGTTTTTGTGCCAGTACCATACTGTCTTGATGACTGTAGCCTTGTAGTATAGTCTGAAGTCAGGGAGCCTGATTCCTCCAGCTCCATTTTTCGTTCTCAAGATTGCTTCGGCTATTTGGGGTCTTTTGTGTTTCCATACAAATTGTGAAATTTTTTGTTTTAGTTCTGTAAAAAATGCCAGTGGTAACTTCATAGGGATTGCATTGAATCTGTAGATTGCTTTGGGTAGTAGAGTCATTTTCACAATGTTGATTCTTCCAATCCAAGAACATGGGATATTTCTCCACCTATTTGTATCATCTTTAATTTCTTTCATCAGTGTCTTATAGTTTTCTGCATACAAGACTTTTGTCTCCTTAGGTAGGTTTATTCCTAGATATTTTATTCTTTTTGTAGCAGTGGTAAATGGGAGTGTTTTCTTAATTTCACTCTCAGATTTTTCATCATTAGTGTATAAGAATGCCAGAGATTTCTGTGCATTAATTTTGTATCCTGCAACTTTACCAAATTCATTGATTAGTTCTAGTAGTTTTCTGGTAGCATCCTTAGGATTCTCTATGTATAGTACCATGTCATCTGCAAACAGTGACAGTTTTACTTCTTCTTTTCCTATTTGGATTCCTTTTATTTCTTTTTCTTCTCTAATTGCTATGGCTAGAACTGCCAAAACTATGTTGAATAAGAGTGGTGAGAGTGGGCAACCTTGTCTTGTTGCTGATGTTAGTGGAAATGGTTTCAGTTTTTCACCATTGAGGACGATGCTGGCTGTGGGTTTGTCATATATGGCCTTTATTATGTTGAGGAAAGTTCCCTGTATGCCTACTTTCTGCAGGGTTTTTATCATAAATCGGTGTTGAATTTTGTCAAAAGCTTTCTCTGCATCTATTGAGATGATCATATGGTCTTTCTCCTTCAGTCTGTTGATGTGGTGTATCACATTGATGGATTTGCGTATATTGAAGAATCCTTGCATTCCTGGGATAAACCCCACTTGATCATGGTGCATGGTCCTTTTAATGTGCTGTTGGATTCTGTTTGCTAATATTTTGTTGAGGATTTTTGCATTTAGGTTCATCAGTGATATTGGCCTGTAGTTTTCTTTCTTTGTGACGTCTTTGTCTGGTTTTGGTATCAGGGTGATGGTGGCCTCATAGAATGAGTTTGGGAGTGTTCCTCCCTCTCCTATCTTTTGGAAGAGTTTGAGAAGGATAAGTGTTAGCTCTTCTCTAAAAGTTTGATAGAATTCGCCTGTGAAGCCATCTGGTCCTGGGCTTTTGTTTGTTGGAAGATTTTTAATCACAGTTTCAATTTCAGTGCTTGTGATTGGTCTCTTCATATTTTCTATTTCTTCCTGGTTTACTCTCGGCAGGTTGTGCATTTCTAAGAATTTGTCCATTTCTTCCAGGTTGCCCATTTTATTGGCATAGAGTTGCTTGTAGTAATCTCTAATAATCTTTTGTATTTCTGCAGTGTCAGTTGTTACATCTCCTTTTTCATTTCTAATTCTATTGATTTGAGTCTTCTCCCTTTTATTCTTGATGAGTCTGGCTAATGGTTTAGCAATTTTATTTATCTTCTCAAAGGACAAGCTTTTAGTTTTATTGAACTTTGCTATTGTTTCCTTCATTTCTTTTTCATTTATTTCTGATCTGATCTGTATGAGTTCTTTCCTTCTGCTAAATTTGGGGTTTTTTTGTTCTTCTTTCTCTAATTGCTTTAAGTGCAAAGTTAGGTTGTTTATTCAAGATGTTTCCCGTTTCTTAAGGTATGATTGTATTGCTATAAACTTCCCTCTTAGAACTGCTTTTGCTGTATCTCATAGGTTTTGGGTCGTTGTGTCTCCATTGTCATTTGTTTCTAAGTATTTTTTGATTTCCTCTTTGATTTCTTCAGTGATCACTTCGTTATTAAGTAGTGTATTGTTTAGCCTCCATGTGTTTGTATTTTTTACAGATCTTTTCCTATAATTGATATCTAGTCTCATAGCATTGTGGTCAGAAAAGATACTTGATACGCTTTCAATTTTCTTAAATTTGCCGAGGCTAGATTTCTGACCCAATATATGATCGATCCTGGAGAATGTTCCATGAGCACTTGAGAAAAATGTGTATTCTGTTGGTTTTGGATGGAATGTCCTATAAATATCAATTAAGTCCATCTTGTGTAATGTATCATTTAAAGCTTCTGTTTCCTTATTTAGTTTCATCTTGGATGATCTGTCCATTTGTGAAAGTGGGGTGTTAAAGTCCCCTACTATGATTGTGTTACTGTCGATTTCTGCTTTTATGGCTGTCAGTATATGCCTTATGTATTGAGGTGCTCCTATGTTGGGTGCTTAAATATTTACAATGGTTATATCTTCTTCATGGATCGATCCCTTGATCATTATGTAGTGTCCTTCTTTGTCTCTTGTAATAGTTTTTATTTTAAAGTCTATTTTGTCTGATATGAGAATTGCTACTCCAGATTTCTTCTGATTTCCATTTGCATGGAATATCTTTTTCCATCCCCTTACTTTCAGTCTGTATGTGTCCCTAGGTCTGAAGTAGGTCTCTTGTAGACAGCATATATATGGGTCTTGTTTTTGTATCCATTCAGCCAGTCTGTGTCTTTTGGTGGGAGCATTTAATCCATTTACATTTAAGGTAATTATCGATATGTATGTTCCTATTACCATTTACTTAATTGTTTTGGGTTGTTCTTGTAGGTCTTTTCCTTCTGTTGTGTTTCTTGCCTAGAGAAGTTCCTTTAGCATTTGTTGTAGAGCTGGTTTGGTGGTGCTGAACTCTCTCAGCTTTTGCTTGTCTGTAAAGGTTTTAATTTCTCCATCAAATCTGAATGAGATCCTTGCTGGGTAGAGTAATCTTGGTTGTAGGTTTTTTTCCTTCATCATTTTAAATATGTCCTGCCACTCCCTTCTGGCTTGTAGAGTTTCTGCTGAGAAATCAGCTCTTAACCTTATGGGATTCCCTCTTTTGTTATTTGTTTTTCCCTTGCTGCTTTTAATATGTTTTCTTTGTATTTAATTTTTGACAATTTGATTATTATGTGTCTTGGCATGTTTATCCTTGGGTTTATCCTGTATGGGACTCTCTGTGCTTCCTGGACTTTGACTATTTCCTTTCCTATATTAGGGAAGTTTTCAACTATAATCTCTTCAAATATTTTCTCAGTTCCTTTCTTTTTCTCTTCTTCTTCTGGGACCCCTATAATTCGAATGTTGGTGCGTTTAATGTTGTCCCAGAGGTCTCTGAGACTGTCCTCAGTTCTTTTCATTCTTTTTTCTTTCTTCTGCTCTGCAGTAGTTATTTTCACTATTTTATCTTCCAGGTCACTTATCCGTCCTTCTGCCTCAGTTATTCTGCTATTGATCCCATCTAGAGTATTTTTCATTTCATTTATTGTGTTGCTCATCGTTGCTTGCTTCCTCTTTATTTCTTCTAGTTCCTTGTTAACTGTTTCTTGCAATTTGTCTATTCTGTTTCCAAGATTTTGGATCATCTTTACTATCATTATTCTGAATTCTTTTTCAGGTAGACTGCCTATTTCCTCTTCATTTGTTAGGTCTGGTGTCTTTTTATCTTGCTCCTTCATCTGCTGTGTGTTTTTCTGTCTTCTCATTTTGCTTATCTTATTGTGTTTGGGATCTCCTTTTTGCAGGCTGCAGGTTCCTAGTTCCCGTTGTTTTTGGTGGCTGTCCCCAGTGGCTAAGGTTGGTTCTGTGGGTTGAGAAGGTTTCCTGGTTGGGGGGACTAGTGCCTCTGTTCTGGTGGATGAGGCTGGATCTTGTCTTTCTGGTGGGCAGGTCCACATCTGGTGGTGTGTTTGGGGATGTTGGTAACCTTATTATGATTTTAGGCATCCTCTCTGCTAATGGATGGGGCTGTAGACCTGTCTTGCTCTTTGTTGGCGATAGGGTGTCCAGCACTGTTCGTTGAGTAAAGCTGGGTCTTGGTGTTGAGATGGAGATCTCTGGGAGATTTTCGCCGTTTGATATTGTGTGGAGCTGAGAGGTCTCTTGTGGACCAGTGTCCTGAGGTAGGTTCTCCCACCTCACAGACACAGCCCTGGTGCCTGACTGGAGCGCCAAGAGCCTTTAATCCACACGGCTCAAAATAAAAGGGAGAAAAAATAGAAAGGAAAGAAAAGGAAGGAAGGAAGGAAGGAAAGAAGGAAGGACGGAAGGAGGGAGGGAAGGGAGGAAGGAAAAAAGGAAGGGAGGAAGGAAGGAAGAAATGAAGGAAGGAAGAAATGAAGGAGGAAAGAAAGCAAGAAAGGAAGGAAGGAGGAGAGGAAGGAAGGGAGGAAGGAAGGAAGAAAGGAGGGAAGGAGGGAGGAAAGGAAGGAAGAAAGAAAGGGAGAAGAGAAAATAAAGTAGGGTAAAGTATAGTTATTAAAATAAAAAATAATTATTAAGAAGAAAAATTTCTATTAAAAAAAACAGAAAAAAATGGGTCGGTCTAACCCTAGGACAAATGGTGAAAGCAAAGCTATACAGACAAAATCTCACACAGCAGCACACACATACACACTCACAAAAAGAAAAAAGGGGAAAATAATAGTATATCTTGCTCCCAAATTCCACCTCCTCAACTTGAGATGATTCGTTGTCTATTGAGGTTTTCCACAGATGCAGGGCACTTCAAGTTGATTGTGGAGGTTTAATACACTGCTTCTGAGGCTGCTGGGAGAGACCTCCCCCTCTCCTCTTTGTTCGTATAGCTCCTGGCGTTCAGCTTTGGACTTGGCCCCGCCTCTGCATGTAGGTCGTCCGAGGGCGTCTGCCCTTCGCTCAGACAGGATGGGGTTAAAGGAGCAGTTGATTCGGGGGCTCTGGCACAGGCCTGGGGGAGGGAGGGGCATGGATGCGGGGTGAGCCCGTGGCGGCAGAGGCCGGCGTGACGCTGCACCGGCCCGAGGCATGCCGCGCGTTCTCCCGGGGAAGCTGTCCCTGGATCCCGGGACCCCGGCAGTGGCGGGCTGCACAGGCTCCCGGGAGGGCCGGTGTGGAGAGTGACCTGTGCTCGCACACAGGCCTCTTGGTGTCGGCAGCAGCAACCTTAGCGTCCCACACCCGTCTCTATTGTTCGTGCCGACAGCCGCGGCTCGCGCCCGTTTCTGGAACTCCTTTAAGCAGTGCTCTTAATCCCCTCTCCTCACGCCCGAAGAAGCAAAGAGGCAAGAAAAAGTCTCTTGTCTCTGCGGCTGCTCCGCGCCCATTTCTGGAGCTCCTTTAAGCGGCGCGCTTAATCCCCTCTCCTTGCGCCCCAGGAAGCAAAGAGGGAAGAAAAAGTCTCTTGCCTCTTCGGTAGCTCCAGACTCCAACCGGACTCCCTCCTGGCCAGCCGTGGCGCACTAACCCCTTTAGGCTGTTTTCACTCTGCCAACTCCAGACCTTTCCCTGGAATCCGACTTAAGTCCGAGCCTCAGCTCCCAGCCCCCGCCCGCCCCGGCGGGGGAGCAGACAAGCCTCTCGGGCAGGTGAGTGCTGGTCGGCACTGTTCCTCTGTGCGGGAATCTCTCCACTTTGCCTCAGCACCCTGTGGCTGCGCTCTCCTCCGCGGCTCCGGAGCTTCCCCCTCCGCCACCCACAGCCTCCGCCTGCGAAGGAGCTTCTAGTGTGTGGGAACCTTTCCTCCTTCACGGCTCCTTCCCACTGGTGCAGGTCCCGTCCCTATTCTTTGTCTCTGTTTATTCTGTTTTATTTTGCCCTACCCAGGTATGTGGGTAGTTTCTTGCCTTTGGGGAGGTCTGAGGTCTTCTGCCAGCGTTCCACGTGTAGATGTATTTCTGATGTCTCTGTGATGAGGAAGGAGATCTCCGCGTCTTAACTCTTCCGCCATCTTGAAGCTAGGTCTTCTGTTGTCATCTTATGCCTTATTGATAGCAGTTTTGTCACATATTTACCATCAAGCAAGGTCATAAATTTTTTAAAACTTTAAATGAGCTAAGAGTAAATTTGATGAAACTCTTTTTTTTTTTTTTTTTTTTTGGTATGCGGGCCTCACACTGTTGTGGCCTCTCCCGTTGCAGAGCGCAGGCTCCGGAAGCACAGGCTCAGTGGCCATGGCTCACGGGCCCAACCGCTCCGTGGCATGTGAGATCTTCCCAGACCGGGGCACGAACCCGTGTCCCCTGCATTGGCAGGCGGATTCTCAACCACTGCGCCACCAGGGAAGCCCTATGAAACTCTTAATTAAACCCTCAAATAACGAAAGGTGGTATATCATCAAAGGAATGAAGCCCATAATATATGCATATATTTTGTATTAGTAAAAAACTTACACTTTAAGATAAACTGATACACAGTAATTCAATAAATGACAAAGAGAAATATATTCAGGCTGGAGTTAGGGTACAGGGAGGGTTACTTGTCCCTACCTGGGAAGCACAGGAAATTCTTCCTAGAGGAAATGGTGGTTGTCAAGGAAATACAAGAGGTAACTTACCTTATATTTATCATAGGTCCAGAGAGAATCAGTTTTTAAAATTAGGGGAGATATAAGAGAACTATGATGAGCCAAGAGGAGGGGACTGGGAGACAAACAAGGCAACTTGGGGTTTCATTTCTTCTCCCACTGCAAGTTTTAGGATGGTCATCTTAGACAGGAATGCTGTTGTCTGACCCTCCCTCAAAAATCTCCCCTGGGAATAAAAGGGACCTTAATCATATGGGCTAAGGATAGCATTTTATTACTAATCTAAAGTCCGAAAGACTTTAAATGCGAATTAAGTTTAATGGAAAATATCCTTATTAGGGATCCAAACCACAGGCATCTGAGACAACTTTAGGTAAGGGCTGAATGCAAATAATTATAGTGCCTAGAATTCACAGCCTAGAAAGAACTTTTAAAAATGCCACAATCACTGTTACTGCTGTTTCTTGAATTCTTCTTTTATAAAATCAGGGTAATAGCCATTCCTGTCCATCTTATTAAACCAATATGGTGACAGATGAAAAGTTCTCCTGAATAAGATCCTTTTGTAGAAAGAACACTGCATGAAAACATAAGTTGAGCCACTTCTTGTTAAGGTGTCTTTGTGCCCTAGGAAAGTGTGGAAGGCTATAGAGCCTTCTGTGTCCTTTGGAGTCTTCTGTACTTTCAGTGGGGATACCTGTTGGAATGTGTGGAGTTAAAGATGATTGTGGGGAAACCCCAGGTACCTTTTGGAGGATCCTACCTCTCTTAACTCATACCTGATTCCTAGGAGTTAAGGGGACAATAGTGGATTAAGGTGAATGCCAAAGAAAAGACCAATGGATCCATGTAGGCACAAAGAGAGACAAAGTATGCAAAAATATAACTGAGCTGCAAATCACTCACTCTTGCCATGCTGTCACTCTACAAGTGATTATAGAAGTGGTTCTTCCCACTGTCTGATGGTCTTGTCCATCAGGAATTCTATTAATGGCTGGTGCCAACACAAATGTTTGCCTTTATCCTATGCCATCATTGACTATTTTGCAGCAGTCAGGATGTTTTTCTCTGCTCAGAGATGTCCTGTTGAGCAGGTTTCAGTATGATCAAGGAAATACCCTTGTCCTCACTCTCCCTGTTCCAGCTGCCCTGGCAGCCCTCTTGATGCATGATGAATGAGGTCATATATTTAGTAGGGTCATGTCTTACCTAAGAGAGACCTTACTTAATAGAGACCTTTCTACCTCCACTATTCAGAAACAGAAGCTACAGGTAAGAGATTTAGGGTATAATGCAATATGTACTGGATTTACAGGTAGAAAGACCTGAGCTTACTGACTGTGTGATTTTGAGCAATTTACTTTATCGGTCTGATTTTTCTTCTCCTCTGAGTTATATAATAATTACCATGAAGTTTGCTTGGGCTAATTCATGACAGAGTATCAGCTCAGTAAATGTCAGTTCTTTATACTTCCTTCTTGACCATCCGGTTTCAGGGAAATTTGATATGTGGTATAAGAAGAGCTCAGCAGAATTACAGTACAAATGCCTGTGTCTTATGGAACAAGAAACTTTGCATCATTTTTTTACTCTTAGCAGAGTCCTCTCCTGCCGTTCTCTTTCAGGGCTGGAGGTCACAGGAACGTCAAACTATTCACTTTGGGATTTTGCATACTGTCTGAAACCAATTTAACCAATTTAAACTATTGTCTAAATCACTTTTGGAATTTTTCACTTCATAGTTTTTACATGAACATTTCAAAGCTGTTTTGTGGGCAAGGGCAATCAGTGTGGTACTCCCTCTGTCATCGGTCCATAAAAATGGCATTCAGATAAATATAGCTACAGTTTCAGGTAGTACTCCATCTAGCTGCCTATAGCAAGTGGAAAGGATGCAAGACTTTGGAATCCAAGTATAAATCAAGTAAATACATACAGATTCCTTTTCAAGAAGAAAAATATGTCTATGTGTGTGAGATTTTGAGTATCCCCCCCAACACACACACACACACACACACACACACACACACACACACACACACACACTTAGGCCTAATTATTTTGTCTTTGCTTTTGTTTGTTTTACCATCTATTCCATATGGCTTCTACGAAGGAGCCAGGAGGTTCCCTCTTTGGCTTCCTGAAACAATGTGACTAGGGACCCACTTGGTCCCTCTGTTCTTGAAGATCCCAGGGAAGACCAGGCAGTGTGTTGGTGAACTTCCCATTAGTTTCTTAAGACTAGCACAAACATTTTTCAGAGGGAGAGAAGGGCCCTTTCCAAGTCTGATCTCAGCCCTGGCTGTGTCCATGTTGTGTCACAAGCCGTGTCCAGATTGCGGTTTCAGGCACTTGCATTTACTAACTTGGTTTTGGCTGGAGAAAGAAGAGTTCCTATCATGAATATACCCAATTGCCTCATGATCCAAAGATGGAAGCAGATATTCACAATCTACTACATCTTTAACCCAACTTCTGTTTCTCTACACCTGGTTCTAAGTAACAGGAAAAAATTTAATTTTAGCTTTTTAGTTGTAAAAGGCAGTTTATTTTTTTTTTTTGCAGACTTGTAGGTGTTTAATGGAACTTTTATGAGACTAACTTTTTCATAACTCCTTAATATTCTCACCATTCAGGGAAATTTCTAGGCTCAAAATTCTATCAATTTAATGTATAGCTGTGCTTTAGCACTTAGGAAGCCAATGGTTTTCCTAAAAGATGTCACAGAACATTAGAGTGTTATATATATTTTTGCTTAAAAAACGTATAATAACTTCTAAGCTAATAATAATAATGGTAACGGTGGCAAGAACAATAGCATGAACAATAAATTGCTACCTCTTTATGAACGCTTATGTGTTTCAAGTACTATGCTAGCTTTGTATGTGAATGAGTTAACTTAATCCTCACAAAGGCTTAGTGAAGTAGTTAATTAATTTCTACATTTTTCAGGTGAGGAAACTGAGGCTTAGAGAGATTTAACAAGTCATTCAAGGTCACAGAAGAGATAAATGGTGGAGCTAGATTTTAAGCCCAGACAGTCTCCTTCTAACTTAATGGTTATCCAAGAGTCAGTGCCCCTCAACATCCCTAATCATTAGGTAAATGCAAATCAAAACCACAATGAAATACCAGTTCACCTCCATTAGGATGGGTGTACTCAAAAAACAGAAAATAACAAGTGTTGAGGATGGGGAGAAATTGGAATTTGTTATGAATTGCTGGCGGGAACATTTAATGGTAGAGCTCCCACTGAAAAGAGAATGGCAATTTCTCTTTAAGTTAAACATAGAGCCACCATTTGATCTAAGCAAGTCCACTTCTGAGTATATACTCAAAAGAACTGAAATTAGAGACTCAACCAGATGTCTGTCCACCCATGTTCATAGCAATATTATTCACAATGAAAAGATGGAAATACCACCATATCCATGGACAAAGAAATGGACAAACAAGGACTTACAAAGTATGTAATAAATGTAAGCAAACTTGTAAACAAATTTTATATACATTTGTATTATTCGGCTTCAGAAGGGAATGAAATTCTGGCACATGCCACAACATGGATGAAACTTGAGGACATTATTGTGCTAAGTGAAATAAGCCGGACACAAAAGGACTAATATTGTATAATTCCACTAATATCAGGTACTTAGCATAGTCAGATTCACGGAGACAGAAAATAGAATGGTGGTTCCCAGGGGCTGCGGACAGGGGGAAATGGGAAGTTAGTGTTTAATGGGTGCAGAGTTTCAGTTTGGGACAATAAAAAGTTCTGGAGATGGATGGTGGTGATGGTTGCACAACAATATGAATGTACTTAATGCCATTGAACTGTACACTTAAAGATAAAGTGGTAAATTTTATGTGATGTGTATTTTACCATAATAAGAAAATAATTACTAGAAAAAATGAAGTAAAAAAAAGTAAAAGAAAAGAGCGAATTCTGACCAGAGTGTGTTCCAATGATGAACTCATCCTGTTTTAAGCTACACCGGTGAATTCTGTTTGTAAATGGTGACTAATAGAATAATAGTACCTATGGCTTTTTAAGGAATATAGATTAATTGAAGAAGTGAATTATCCATGTCTATATGACAAATAAGCAGGTAAACACACAGAACAGGTTGTAAAAATGTCAAAAAGGATACTTAGGTAAAATTAATTAGATTATATTTTTTGGGGGGAAAAAAGGCAAACATGGCCAACTGTGGAAGATTGCAACTTATGAGGACTGTCCCATCTAGATATTCTTTGGCCTAGGCATGGGCCTATTAGATTTTTAGTTCTGCATTGATTAAAACATCTTTGACTACTCTAATAATATGTCTAGGCATGTGACTCTTTCCCTCAAAAATGCAATGGGAGAAAGGACCTGAATACCAGCTGTGTGGTCAAGACTGAGCTGTTTCTGCTCAGCCTTCCCTCCCATGTGACTGATGAGGTTGTGGTGGCTTCTCTTGTTGCAGAGCATGGGGTCTAGGCACGCAGGCTTCAGTAGTTGTGGCAGGCGGGCTCAGTAGTCGTGGCTCACAGGCTCAATAGTTGTGACGCATGGGCTTAGTTGCTCCATGGCATGTGGGATCTTCCTGGACCAGGGCTCAAACCCTTGTCCCCTGCATTAGCAGGCAGATTCTTAACCACTGTACAACGAGGGAAGGCTGGCACTGCCTGATTTGAATTGATTTTTGCTCAAATCAACTTAAAAAATTTTTAATATGCCTTAGTTAATCTATTAGCAGTTCTGGTGTCAGAAGAGGGAATCAAAGTAGACCCCTAATGGGCCCCCAGGAGCAACGAGCAACCAGGTGCCTGTGAGCCCCTTGAACTCTGCTTTCTCACTGCCTCTGGAGGTAGTGGTAAATCCCTCTCCTCCTGGATCCTAGCTCTGAAGCTTTTGCACTATGAGCTTTCAGACTTTATTGGAGCATGTCTTTTTTGGACTGGGGCCAGAAACTGGCTGGAATCAGACTGGGTGCAACTTAGACACTGGACTGGGTCTGGGGTTGGACTGGATCTGACTTAAACTAGGCTGAGTCCAGTGTGAGATCTCAGGTGAATAAAATTTTGTTTTGAGGCTGAACAAGTAGGTGAACTTTACCAAAGATAATCTTGAATTACAGCTCTCTTCACCATCTTAGATAAGCTTATCCATTTATGAAGTGCCCTGGAGGAAAGGGGGTCTCAGCTAAGCATTCACTATAAGGAGTAGAGGGGAGATTATTGTTGCTCCTCTACAGTGTCTGGTGACTAGGATGAGACCCACTGGGACACCCCACTCACTCCAGAGCCTACAGGTGGCATCCTGGGAAAATTGGCAGAAGTTGGCAAAAGGGAAGAATTTTTACTGAAGCCAGCTCTCCAAGATCTCTGTCTGTGGTTCCTGGTCAAGAGAAGGTAAAATTTCACATTGTCCCTTCCTTTCTGCATTCGGATTGGCAGGAAAAAACGAATTATTGAGTCTTTCTTGGGTACAGCTATTGCCTTCTAGCTTGTCTCATTTTGTGTTTTGAGAACTTGGCTTGGCAACCATCAGTTCGGAGACCCCCAAAATATAGCTAGACAGAAATGTGAGTTGCTTTCCCTTTATGGCTAGGG
The DNA here is from genome assembly GCF_026419965.1 of Kogia breviceps. Lineage (NCBI taxonomy): Eukaryota > Metazoa > Chordata > Mammalia > Artiodactyla > Physeteridae > Kogia > Kogia breviceps. Next base: position 83,346,447 of record NC_081312.1, on the reverse strand, counting down.
TCCTGCTGACTATTGCCAGCTCTCAGGAGAATTGTCTATGTCTTCCTTTCAGTTATCTTTGGGGGTGGCTCTGGATCTTAAGAGAGTAGTATCTTTTGCACCGTCTTATGGGGACCTGTTTTATGTCCATGGAGTTGTTCAATACTGCCAAGAATATTTACTGCTTGTACTGGTTGAAGCCTGACAAGATATTCAAAAGATTTTTTAAAAGTAGCCCTATGGTCAGAAGATGGCCAAATTGGCTGACATTCAGAACCTGATAAGAACTTTTTTTAGGCCTTCTCCGTTAAGCTAAAATGAAACTGTGTACCCAGAAGCAAAGAAAAACATTCTGGAGCCACTGTAGAAGGATTTAAACATTCCAAAGAAACACAGCTCTAAATCTAGAACATAGACATGTTTTGATTTCCATCTTAGTTGAAGATCTCCTTGATATAAAGAAGCAAATTGAGGCTAATGAAGTTGGATGGCTTGATATCATTCAGGTTGCAAACCAGTTGTCTCAATTGTACTTGCCTTTCAAAACAAGTTTTTAGAAAAACAGAAATGTGGCTCTAGAAAAAATTTGAAGCCCATCTCTCATTTGTACCAATCCCGAAACCTTGAGGTGTTAGAAGCTGTGCTAGCGTTTCAAGTCTCTTAGTGTGTGTATTTGGACGGTGTGTGGATGAAATCATTTGTGCTGAGCAGCTACAGTTTTTACAGGCCAAGGTTGAGGCCTAGTTGAGAAGAAGACTCAGAGGAGCCTTACTTGAGATAGTCAACCATGAGCCTTACTTACTCAGAGGAGTAACGTTTGGTTAAGGGGACAGTCTTTGCCACCTCTCCCACTGGGTCATGTCAAGGTTCCAGACACATCAGTACAAAACATGAGGCATCAAGTCATCAGGGGAGTTGGGGAGGAGTCATCTGTACTCATCTCACTGCCACTTCAAATATCCTCCTTATCAACAGGACCCTCTGGATCCAGAGCTCTTTGTTGCTCCTTGCCACACTCAGCTCACAGGGATGTTCCTCGGGGCAGGAAATCCCACTGGTCATTGACCCTTCCCCCTGGAGACAACTGAAAGTTCATTCTGGAATTTTGCCGTCAAGCAGGCCTGAGTCCTATAGACCTGCCCCCAGCAGGGGAGTTTCTCTCTTTTAGTTTAGGGGCAAAACTCCTGCTCAACAAGCTTAAGCTTTTGAAGATATAATTCAGGAAATTTTTCATGCTACTTTTATTTCTGCTCAGTTATATGTCTACCCGAGGCACTGAAACACAGAGCCTTTCTTGATTTGACTAGGGGAAAGTGAAAAATTCAGAGAGAGAGAAAAACAGGAATAAATTTCTTAGAATATTTTCAGCCACACATACCAGTTGGCTTGGGAAAGATAAACCTAGGTTTGAAAGTTGACCTCTGGATATGGTAGTGTATAAAAGGGCTCAGTTTTGTGGCATTGATAATTCACTTAGGTGAGTGTAATGGGAAACACACTGAGCAGGGTTGAAAGAACATTGTTTTGGTTTCTCTCTTGCCCAGTGTCACCTGATTGCCAGTTCCTTACCTGTGAAGTGAGCAGATTGGGTAGATAGCCTTTCGAGCAATCATATTTTTAGCTTATAATAATGAGTAATCTTCATGATAGTAATTATACAAGCAGCACATGAATTACCAGATGAATTGGAGCCTAAACAATGTTGCTGACTGATTTTCATACATTTAGAAAAGAGTTTACTTGATGCTCAGTGCCATAGCATACTATATGGCTGTTTCAATCACTTTAGGAAAAGTCTGTCGGATCAGTTACCAGTGTCAAAGATTACCCTTTTCTGATTGAAGTTTTGACTTTTATTAGAGTACATATACTCTCTTCTCTGACATAAATGGGACATCACCTTGCCTCTGGAAAAAGTAATGAACATGTGCCCTCATTCCTTCTCTCCCTTTTCTCCTGGAACCATTTTCCAGGATGACGATAATTTTCCTCCTCTTTAGAAGTAGGATTTTCTTTCTTTCTTTTTTTTTTTTTTTTTAAGGAAGATAGAGCCGCAATGTCTGTTAATATAATTACTCACTTTCCCTTTTACCAAGTGGCCTGGCCAAGGGCTGGGGAAAAATTTATAATCAATATGGTTTCCATTTGAAATGGAAACATATTTATGCTCACTAGTTGGTAAAAAGACAGGGGTACGAAAAGATGCTTTGGAACACCTCTTCAAATGCATGTCTATAGCCCTGTTATCAGCGGTCTTCAGATGTTTCCTTTACCAGAGTTCCTCCCCCCTCTGTGTCTGTTGTGTAACAAGAACAGTCTAAGAGGTCTTCTTTTGCACTAAAGATTTCATTCCTTTTACATTTTTTCCCCTTTGTCTCACTTGGCACTTGGTATTGTTTTCCTGAAGCTGTTTATGATGGAGAAGATTAATGTCTTTCATGGTTGTCTTCTTACTTTCTCCCCGCTGCATTGTCTATGAATATTAGCATCTGTTGGGATTTGTTATAAGCCAGGGGATGTCAGAGTCCCCTGCTGATTCCTCTCTGATCCCCTTCCCTCGTAGCTCCCTCACCAAAGTGCAGTATGTGTGTTTTGTGGAGTGTGTCTTACTCAAGGCCAGATGTTTTTGGCTGAACTACAGGATACATCCTGATTCTGTTGATAGGTGAGGAAGGACCAAAGTCTTGTGCCCTGGAGAGAATGGGGCATAGAGTTAATCATCATAGTCATGTGTTAGACCAAAGCAAACAAGAAACGAGCTGGCTTCCTCTGGAGTTTGATGTCACAATCAGACTTGTTGTTTCCTGATTTTGGAAGACACTGAAGCCAGGACAACTCTATATTATGTTTATTTCCTTCTACTGAATTACAGTTGCCTCCTGTGACAAACAATGATGACTGAAAAGGCAGAATGTGTTCTCTGTCCACATGGCCTCTGTCTCTGTGTCCTAAAGTGGAGATGAGCAATTTGTCTTGAATGCTATTCTGTCTCCTGTACTACCTCTCTCTAAACATTTCCTAAGGGCTTTCATTTAATCAGGACCCTATTTCCCAGGGGTTCCAAGTGTATACCTAACATGAGTTTGTGGGCAGGGGAACCCAGAAACACACTCACACAAAAGCTTTATTCGAGACCTACACTTTCTTTAAGATATAAATATGGATCAATGAGATGTGTTCAGTGTTATCCTTTATGAGATTGGCTTTTCTTAAATTTAATAACAGTAAAATTGTTTTAATGTGACAGAATTATAAATACATGGTTGACTATCTCAGGTTTCAATCCCTCACACTTTCATTTATCATCCAGAGAATTTTGCACAAATATCTGCTGTCTGCAAATCATTCTGTTCCACGCTGGGGAGAGTCAGGGCTACCAAGAAATATCGATCAGACATAACTAGGCTTAATTTTGTGTTTCACAGTTCTTCACTGAGAATTTTTTAAAGTTTCTTAAAAAATAAAATAATGTAATAAATGGTCACTGGAAAATATAAAAATTGAGAATTATATGAAGTAAAAAGTAAAAGTGCCTTCTCCCCCTTTTCCCTACATATGGCCTTATTCATATGCTGCAGAGTATCCCTTTGTCCCAATATATTCTCTCTTTATATTTACAATATTCCAGAATTTTTTACACAAATAGAATCACATTATCCAAACTTTTCTGGAAAAATTTCCATTACCGATGTTTTGTGGATGTGCTAGCATATTGTGATTCTCTTTATTATTTTTAGTGCCAGTATAATATACTTTGTATATTGTATGTATATTGTATGAATGTGCTGAAATTTATTGAACCTGTCCCTTGTTGAAGACCACTAATGTTTGCTTTGCACCTGTTGCTGTTGTTCTTTTACTTTTTTGTTTCTTTCTATTTAAATATAATACCACAAAAAACTTCCATGCATATTTATCTTTATAACATTTCTAAAACTGTGGAATTGCTGGGTAATATGCATGTTTTAAAGTTAAACAGATACTGTCCTCCAAAAATGTGTATTGATAATGGTGTAACAGAATTCTTACTTTTCTGTAGGCTTGCCAATACAATTTTATATTTGCCAACCAATATGTATTTTTTAAATCTTTCACCTAGGTATGCAGATCATATTTGCATTTCTTTAATTATGAGAGAGGTTAAGCATAATTCCATGGGTTTGGTTATTAGCCATTTATGGTCTACAATGTATTAGCTTGTCATATCCTTAAACCTACCTTTCATTGGATAGTTGCTATTTTTCTCACTGATTTTAAACTTTCTTATTATATTTAGTAATAGTTCTTTTCAAAATACATTAATATATTGTAAAGTTAATATATGTACATGTAAAATGAAAATTTGTAGAACAACATATAATAAAACTACATGTCATTTGTACCACCCTGTACCCCTGCTTCTAGTAATTTTCCCTGAACGTTTCAACTACATTGAAATATAATTGTAAGAAATGAGCATTTACCTCCATTCTATTATTCATCCACTTTTAATAATATGCACTAGCTCCAGCTGTGAAAGATTAAGAATTTAGCTCATTTATATGCACTTTTCCTCCCCACATCCTATTTTCACTTGTTTGTTTAAAAATATAGATCCAGTTATTTTATTACCTAATTTCATCAAGTAATTCAGCATTTTATTAACCTTAATTTCTTAAGTCATTTATATTAGATTCTATCCTTAAACCCCACTATGTGGGAAGAAGAAATTAGCACCCATATAGATTCCATATATATCTGTTAAAATAGGGTATTTGTTTTTCTCTCTCTGAATTACTTCACTCTGTAACACAGATTCTAGGTCCATCCACATCACTACAAATAACTCAATTTCATTCCTTTTTATGGCTGAGTAATATTCCATTCTATATATGTACCACAACTTCTTTATCCATTGGTCTGTCGATGGGCACTTAGGTTGCTTCCATGACCTGGCTATTGTAAATAGTGCTGCAATGAATACTGGGGTACATGTGTCTTTTTGAATTATGGTTTTCTCTGGTTATATGCCCAGTAGTGGAATTGCTGGGTCATATGGTAATTCTATTTTTCGTTTTTTAAGGAACATTCATACTGTTCTCCATAGTGGCTGTATCAATTTACATTCCCTCCAACAGTGCAAGAAAAGGGTTCCCTTTTCACCACACCCTCTCCAGCATTTGTTGTTTGTAGATTTTCTGATGATACCCATTCTAACTGGTGTGAGGTGATACCTCACTGTAGTTTTGATTTGCATTTCTCTAATAATTAGTGATGTTGAGCAGCTTTGCATGTGCCTCTTGGAAATCTGCATGCCTTCTTTGTAGAAATGTCTCTTTAGGTCTTCTGCCCATTTTTTGATTGGGTTGTTTGTTTTTTTAATATTGAGCTGCATGAGCTGTTTAGATATTTTGGAGATTAATCCTTTGTCAGTTGCTTCATTTGCAAATATTTTCTCCCATTCTGAGGGCTGTCTTTTCATCTTGTTTATGGTTTCCTTTGCTGTGCAAAAGCTTTTAAGTTTCATTAGGTCCCATTTGTAGTTTTGGTTTTTTAAAATTTCCATTACTCTAGGAGGTGGGGTAAAAAAGACCTTTCTGTAATTTATGTAGAAGAGTGTTCTTCCTTGTTTTCCTCTAAGCGTTTTATAGTGTCTGGTCTTACATTTAAGTCTTTAATCCATTTTGAATTTATTTTTGTGTATGGTGTTAGGGCATGTTCTAATTTCATTCTTTTACATGTAGCTATCCAGTTTTCCCAGCACCACTTATTGAAGGGACTGTCTTTTCTCCATTGTATATCCTTGCCACCTTTGTCATAGATTATTTGACCATAGGTGCGTGGGTTTATCTCTGGACTTTCTATCCTGTTCCATTGATCTGTATTTCTGTTTTTCTGCCAGTACCATACTGTCTTGATTACTGTAGCTTTGTAGTATAGTCTGAAGTCAGGAGTCTGATTCCTCCAGCTATGTTTTTCTTCCTCAAGATTGCTTTGGCTATTCGGTGTCTCCATACAAATTTTAAGATTTTTTTGTTCTAATTCTCTTAAAAAACCATTGGTAATTTGATAGGAATTGCATTGAACCTATAGATTGCTTTGGGTAGTATAGTCATTTTCACAGTATTGATTCTTCCAGTCAAATACCATGTTATATCTCTCCATCTGTTTGTGTCATCTTTGATTTCTTTCATCAGTGTCTTGTAGTTTTCTGAGTACAGGTCTTTTACCTCCTTAGGTAGGTTTATTCCTAGGTATTTTATTCTTTTTGTTTTAATAGTGAATGGGATTGTTTCCTTAACTTCTCTTTCTGATATTTCGTTGTTAGTGTATCAGAATGCAAGAGGTTTCTGTGCATTAATTTTGTATCTTGCAACTTTACCAAATTCATTGAATAACTCTAGAAGTTTTCTGGTGGTATCTTTAGGATTATCTATGTATAGTATCATGTCATCTGCAAACAGTGACAGTTTAACTTCTTCTTTTCCAATTAGCATTCCTTTTATTTCTTTTTGTTCTCTGATTGCTGTGGCTAGGACTTCCTAAACTATGTTGAATAATAGTGGTGAGAGTGGACATCCTCGTCTTGTTCCTGATCTTACAGGAAATGCTTTCAGTTTTTCAGAATTGAGAATGATGTTTGCTGTGGGTTTGTCGTATATGGCCTTTTTATACTGAGATAGCTTCCCTCTATGCCCACTTTTTGGAGAGTTTTTATCATAAATTGGTGTTGAATTCTGTCAAAAGCTTTTTCTGCATCTATTGAGATGACCATATGGTTTTTATTCTTCAGTTTGTTAATATGGTGTATCACATTGATTAATTTGTGTATATTGAAGAAGCCTTGCATCTCTGGCATAAATCCCACTTGATCATGGTGTGTGACCCTTTTAATGTGTTGTTGGATTCTGTCTGCTAGTATTTTGTTGAAGATTTTTGCATCTATATTCATCAGTGATATTGGTCTGTAATTTTGTTTTTTTGTACTGTCTTTGTCTGGTTTTGGTATCAGGGTGATGGTGGCCTCGTAGAATGAGTTTGGGTGTGTTCCTTCCTCTCCAATTTTTTGGAAGAGTTTGAGAAAGATGGGTGTTAGCTCTTCTCTAAATGTTTGATAGAATTTACCTGTGAAGCCTTCTGGTCTTGGACTTCTGTTTGGTGGAAGATTTTTAATCACAGTTTCAATTTCATTACGTGTGATTGATCTGTTCATATTTTCTGTTTCTTCCTGGTTCAGTCTTGGAAGGTTATACCTTTCTAAGAATTTGTCCATTTCTTCCAGTTTGTGCATTTTATTGGCCTAGAGATGCTTGTAGTAGACTCTTATGATGCTTTGTATTTCTGTGGGGTCCATTGTAACTTCTCCTTTTTCATTTCTAATTTCATTGATTTGAGTCCTCTCCCTCTTTTCCTTGATGAGTCTGGCTAAAGTTTCATCAATTTTGTTTATCTTCTCAAAGAACCAGCTTTTAGTTTTATTGATCTTTGCTATTGTTTTCTTCATTTCTATTTCATTTATTTCTGCTCTGATCTTTATGATTTCCTTCTACTAACTTTGGATTTTGTTTGTTCTTCTTTCTCTAGTTCCTTTAGGTGTAAGGTTAGATTGTTTATTTGAGATTTTTCTTGTCTTGAGGTAGGATTATATTGCTATACACTTCCCTCTTAGAACTGCTTTTGCTGCATCCCATATTTTTTGCATCATTATGTGTTCATTGACAGTTGTGTCTAGGTATTTTTTGATTTCTTCAGTGATCTCTTGGTTGTTTAGTAATGTATTGTTTAGCCTCCACATGTTTGTGTTTTTTACTTTTTTTCCCCTGTAATTGATTTCTAATCTCATAGCATTGTGGAAAAGATGCATGATATGATTTCTGTTTTCTTAAATTTACTCAGGCTTGATATGTGACCCAAGATGTGATCTATCCTGGAAAATGTTTCATGTGCACTTTGAGAAGGAAGTGTAAACCGCTGTTTTCAGATGGAATGTCCTATAAATATCAATTAAATCTATCAGGTCTACTGTGTCAGTTAAAGTTTGTGTTTCCTTATTTATTTTCATTTTGGATGATGTGTCCATTGATGTAAGTGAGGTGTTAAAGTCCCCAACTATTATTATGTTAGTGTTGATTTCCTCTTTTATAGCTGTTAGTATTTGCCTTATATATTGAGGTGCTCCTATGTTGGGTGCATATATATTTATAATTGTTACATCTTCTTGGATTGATCCCTTGATCATTATGTAGTGTCCTTCCTGGTCTCTTATAACATTCTTTATTTTAAAATCTCTTTTATCTGATATGAGTATTGTTACTCCAGCTTTCTTTTGATTTCCATTTGCATGGAATATCTTTTTCCATCCCTTCACTTTCAGTCTGTATGTGTCCCTAGGTCTGAAGTGGGTCTTTTGTAGACAGAATTTATATGAGTCCTGTTTTTGTATCCATTCAGCCAATCTATGTCTTTTGGTTGGATCATTTATTCCATTCACGTGTATGGTAATTATTGATATGTATGTTCCTATTACCATTTTCTTAATTGTTTTGGATTTGTTTTTGAGAGTCCTTTTCTTCTCTTGTGTTTCCCACTTAGAGACGTTCCTTTAACATTTTTTGTAGAGCTACTTGGGTGATGCTGAATTCTCCTAGCTTTTGCTTGTCTGTAAAGCTTTTGATTTCTCCATTGACTCTGAATGTGATCCTTGCTGGGTAGAGTAATCTTGGTTGTATGTTCTTCCCTTTCATCACTTTATATATGTCATGCCACTCCCTTCTGGCTTGTAGATTTTCTGCTGAGAAATCAGCTGTTAACCTTATGGGAGTTCCCTTGTATGTTATTTGTCATTTTTCCCTTGTTGCTTTTAATAATTTTTCTTTGTCTTTAATTTTTGTCAATTTGATTACTATGTCTCAGTGTGTTTCTCCTTAGGTTTACCCTACCTGGGACTCTCTGTACTTCCTGGGCTTGGGTGGCTATTTCCTTCCCCATGTTAGGGAAGTTTTTGACTATAATCTCTTCAAATATTTTCTTGGGTACTTTCTCTCTCTCTCCTCTCCTTCTGTGACCCCTATAATGTGAATATTGGTGCATTTAATGTTGTCCCAGAGGTCTCTTAAGCTATCTTCATTTATTTTCATTCTTTTTTCTTTATCCTGTTCTGTGGCAGTGAATTCTACCATTCTGTCTTCCAGGCCACTTATCCATTCTTCTTCCTCAGTTATTCTGCTATTGATTCCTTCTAGTGTATTTTTCATTTCAGTTATTGTGTTCTTCATCTCTGTTCTTTAATTGTTCTAGTTATTTGTTCTTTAATTCTTCTAGGTCTTTGTTAAACATTTCTTGCATCTTCTCAGTCTTCGTCTCCATTCTTTTTCCGAGGTCCTGGATCATCTTCACTATCATTATTCTGAATTCTTTTTCTGGAAGGTTGCCTATCTCCATTTCATTTAGTTGTTTTTCTGGGCTTTTATCTTGTTCCTTCATCTGATACATAGTCTTCTGCCTTTTCATTTTGTCTGTTTTTCTGTGAATGTGTTTTTCATTCCACAGGCTACAAGATTGTTGGTCTTCTTGCTTCTGCTGTCTGCCTTCCGGTGGATAAGGCTATCTAAGAGCCTTGTTCAGGCTTCCTGATGAGAGGGACTGGTGGTGGGTAGAGCTGGGCATTGCTCTGATGGGTAGAGCTCAGTATAACTTTAATCCACTTGTCTGCTGATGGGTGGGCCTGAGTTCCCTCCCTGTTGGTTGTTTGGCCTGAGGCAACCCATCACTGGAGGTTCTAGGCTAATGGTGGACTCCGGGAAGGCTCACGCCAAGGAGTACTTCCCAGAACTTCTGCTGCCAGTGTCCTTGTCCCAGCAGTGAGCCACAGCCACCCCCTGCCTCTGCAGGAGACCCTCCAACACTAGCAGGTAGGTCTGGTTCAGTCTCCTATGGGGTCACTGCTCTTTTCCCTGGGTCCTAATGCACACACTACTTTGTGTGCCTTCACGAGTGGAGTCTCTCTTTCCCACAGTCCTATCGAAGGTCTGCAATCAAATCTCCCTACCCTTCAAAGTCTGATTCTCTGGGAATTCCCCCTCCCGTTGCCAGACCCCTAGGTTGGGAAGCCTGACATAGGGCTCAGGACCTTCACTCCAGTGGGTGTACTTCTGTGGTATAATTGTTCTCCAGTTTGCGAGTCACCCACCCAGCAGTTATGGGATTTGATTTTATTGTGATTGCACCACTCCTACCATCTCATTGCAGCTTCTCCTTTGTCTTTGGATATATGGTATCTTTTTTGGTGAGCTCCAGTGTCTTCCTGTCCATGGTTGTTCTGTAGTTAGTTGTGGTTCCGGTGCTCTCAAAAGAGGGAGTGAGATTTGATATTTCTATACATTTGAAAATGGTCATCAGGATAAATCTAGTTGTCATCCGTCACCATGAAAAGATATTACATAGTTATTGACTATATTCCCCATGCTGTGCATTTCATACCCATGACTCATTTATTTTGAAACTAGAAGTTTGTACTCCTAAGCTCCCTCACCTAATAGGCAATTGCTATTAAAAATGACATAAATAACATTCTAGAAACAATTTTATGCCTGGTAGTTTCCTGAATACTCTCTGAAGTTACTACTTGAGGAGGAAATAAGTAAGATATTTGCTCTTGAAGTGTATTTTTAAAAATCTAAGTAATCAAAACAACCATCAGAGCTACAAACTGTGTGCCACAGGAGTACATTTACCACATAATGGATCTTCACCCAGTATTCACTGACGGTGCAAAACTCTAGGCTTGGTCCTTTGGGAGATGTAAAGATTCAAGGTGCTTTAACTAACTTGCTGCCTCAAAGGGAAAAGAGAGATTTTTAGAAGTTATTTAATACAAAGCAGGATGTGGTAGAGCTAAATAAAGGCAGTAGGTACATGCAAAAGAAAAGTTAGGATGGTAAGAATGTGTATTTGTCTAGGATGTTACTGTTTTTATAGCACTTTCATATGCTTATCTCATTGAATTCTCAAAATAACTGTGTAAATAGGCTAGATATTATTATCACTATTTTACAGGTAATGAACATGAGGTTTAAGTAGTTTCCCCGAAATGCAGTAGCAGTACTGAGTAACAAGTGACAAAGTGGAGATTTAAACCCATTCTTAAAACACAATGCCTTGATATTTCCAAAGAAAATCAACGCCCTCAGAGGAGGGTTAAGCTACTCGTTATATGTGAGATTCCATCTTGATACAGAAAGACACAATCCAGTTTCTCATCTTGAGGCCCTAAAACTTCAAAAGTTGAATGGACTCAAGAAACCAGTCAGCTATTAGGGACTCTGCACAGCAAAGCAGATGAAGTCCCCATCTAGGAGAAACAACAGGAAGCTCTTTGAATGGTTAAACAGTGATCTCTGCAGAAGTATTGAGACTCAGGTAATACTGAATCAAACTTCAGGGTCTGAGGTGGGGCCCAGCTGGATCTCCCTTGAGGTCCTAATTGCATGGTTTCTGGACTCTTTCCTAGAAACTCCCTGTCAGGTCTGTGGAAGCTCGGTTATAAAGGCAGGGGAAGGTTCTTTGAGACAGGGCCATTCTGATGTACCTGAAAAGATCTCTTCCCCAGCAGGTAGCTGAACTCACAGGGAGTGTCAGGACTGCTGAGTCACTCACTGGGGGATCAGCTCAAATCAGGCTCCTATTGATGTGACTGCTCAGAATAAAGCTGTTCTGGTGCCTCAAGAATTTCAGATGTTTGTCAGCTGCATTCTTTACATCCAGCTCATAACTTACGCCTGTAGACGTCTCCTTGCTCCACTTAACCCTTTAAATCTCTAGTCATGGACACACACTATCTTCTGCATTCTTCTCCCTTGAGAAGAGGAGTTTAGGCATATTTTCATCTAGTTAATGGTGTTATCTGTAAGAAGTGGTGTTGTTTCACCTTGAATAGCTGGCCTTTTCTCTCAGTGGTGGAACTTCCTGGAGCAAAGAAGCAACAAGCCAAAGGAGAAGGACTTAAGAGAATCCATGGCCATGCATTCTCCCTTCTTCTCTCCCTTCTTCTGTTCATCTCACTTTCCCTCATCATACCTCACAGGGCAGTTGTCTTTTATACAAAAACATGACCATGGTATGAGGGCTTTCTGCTAGGCCCATGTCGGCTAAGGACAGAGGGTAACTGGTACTGGCCTGTGTCTTATTGCCAAGCTGTGTAGATAGAACTCATTTCACCCGTCTCCAAAAGCCATTCCCTCATGCTCTATTAATGAATATGCTGGGCTGGAAAGCAACCAATTAATTACTGATTAAGTTGGATTGAGATTTAATTAGGTTATTAATGTCAAAATAGAATTTCCCCACTAGTTGGAAACTATTTTCATTTGTAAGTTCTTAGTGAAGATCTTGCCTTTAACATCTGTTTATTGCCCTATAGTACTCATAGTATATGGTAAATACTTAGTAAGTACCCATTATAAATGAATGAATGAATGAATGAATGAATGATGAATGTAACTTACCTTGATGGTGGAATTCACTAAAAGTACTGGCATATTAAGTCAATTCTTAGAATATATAAATGTTTACTGTATTTATATATATATACACACATACACACACTCTATATATAAAACATTGTAATAGGTGCTATGGGGACCTCAAAGATGAGTCAGACCCCAAACTTACTGTAAAGAGAGTTAGATACAAATAACAGATTAAAATGGGAAGATGATAGATAATTTAAGGAATCAGTGAAGGTTCTCCTGCAGAAATCCGATATATCTTCTGATGTTCCCAAGCTTTGGGATTCCTGTACCATCAGCAGTGGTTCATTATTCCTTTCCTCCTTCAGTCACAGAAACCTCTATGGTTATATGGACTATTATCCTCCTCAGAGGAACTGTTCCTGTTATGTCTTACACACTGCCCCACCATTTGCCTGAAAAGTTGTTCTTACTCTCTCATTAAATGATATCTATTTTTTTGAGTGAAGTTCTTTCTCCCTTCAAGTAATATATTCTAGTTTCTACCTGTTCCCAGGTTAGGATAATGGATTTATTTTGCTCTTTCAGTTTCAATTAAAAATGTAAGCAAATTAGGATCCATTATAGATCCTGTTAAACAGTGTGATATAAATCTGAGCTCTGCTAAGTTTTCTCTGCTACTATATCCCATGCTTTGTTAGCTTCCTGTCAATGTGATTAAGAAACCACACCAAATTAGCAGGAACACAGGTGTTTCTTTTGATGCAATGCCCATTAATTATTGGGTAAATATTGTTAAATATCCTTAGGAAAACATTACCTCATGCTAGGAACAAATTTGTAACCATTGTCATATTGAACACAGAATTCCAGAATAGACTAGTTTTGGTTCTTCTTGACAAATCCTGACTAACTTGATCTTCATATCGTATCTTAAACAAAAGCTGTTTATCAATGTAGGTTATCACATCAGCTCACCACCTTCATGATATAAACCCATTCAGAACATCTGTTCAGAAAAATAGGTTGGGTGGTGTATTTTTACACTATCTACACACTATGAACCAGGGAGCTAAAAATTGGTACCACCAGGACTCAAACACTATGACTTATAGATCTGGTTGCTCTAATGGAGTAAGAACAGCTGCATACATTAACTGTTCCTGTCATAATTATTAAGGGAATATATAACTTTGCTCTTTTGTAAAGTGGTCTATATCATTTTATCCCTACAGTCATTTTATCTAAGAAGAGGAATGACCAGCAAGAATGTGAATATATTTAAATACTGCTTGTCAGAACAGCTTTCATCATTATATAAAGCTTCTATCCAGAGTCCATTCTCAATGTAGAATGTTATTATGCTTACTTTTCCCTCTTTCTGTGATCCTTCCACCTCTTCCTAATTGGGTCTCCTGTACCAGAACTATCTAGCAACCTGGGACACTGGAAAAATCTATTAGATTGCTTGTCATCTTTAATCCCAAATATGGCAGAGCTTTCTCTTGTATTTGAAGGGATCTTTCAACTTTCTTTCAATGAATGAATGAAGTTAGTTTTTATTTATTTTTAGTTTTATTTATCCCAGATTACTTTTACAGGAAGTTATTCATATAATGTTTCTAATCCTATTATGTGTTTTTTCAGTTTACATTATTTTTCATTGTTTGGGGTGAGTGGAGTATACCCTAAAACTTACCTCTTTGATTTAAAATGATTCTAGGAAAAGGGTCAGTGATTTATAGTGTTGCCTTGTGTGTGGAATGGTGGTTGGAATTGAAATTGGATACGGAAAGTCAAAGTGTGATATAGTGGAATTAAAAGACTAGAAAGATACGAGATGCTAGAGGAACAGGGTTGGGAGAGAGGTGAGCTTTCCTTTTATAATGGGGTGGAGTTGTTGGTGTGATGAATGCTATAATACTGCTACAACTCCTGATTAGTGTCTGTTGAGAAACTGGTTTGAATTGTCCTTCACCCTCAACTGAACTGCAGAATTCAGATTCAGGAGCAAACCTTTATAAATGGTAGGTCAACATCTATTGCAGTGAACTTTGACATTCAGTCCAAAGCACTCTTGTTCTAGGCTTGTACCTCTGTCTCTAAGAGTGCCATTCTGGTCTTTAAACTTCCATTTAAAAAAAGATATCAAATCATTGAATATAAGACCAAGTAGTTTGGGGAGTTTTCTCACAGGGATTTTCTAAAAAGGCTCAACAAATCATCAGACCCTTATATATGACTGAGCTGCTATATTTTTAGGAAAAATCCTATAACCATGACTCTCAGTGACTTCAAAATTTATATTCATGAAGCTCGATCTTGAAATTTCTCCACATCTGATTTCTATGACATACATTCTCCTCTACTTAGGTTAGGTTATAAGCCTCACCTAAGGACTCATCATCTCATGGAATCTCAACTCATAGCTTCCATCTAAATCTTTCCATACTCTCTCATTCCTGGTATAATTGCACTTTCTGACCTCAAAATATATTCAATACCTACTCTACAGCAGGTACTGTTCTAAGCACTGTGGATATAGTGATTAATTTGGGACAGTGGACCTTTTCCTTGTGGAGCTCAGAGTTAAGTGTGAGTAGCAGACAAGTCAACAGGCTAATATGTCTCATTAAGTGTTTCTATAGGGAAGCTCAGGGGCAGGAGAGCATAAGAAGGGCTTGTTGGTGTGGTAAGCAAGATAAAGCTTCCTAGAGGAGGTAATAGTTGAGCTAACACCAAAAGAGGAAGAAGGATTACGGTAACAGAATGGTTGGAGGTTGTTCTAGGCAGAGGATTTTTCAGTTTCAGATTCAGAGTCTAAAACTTCACCTCTTATCAATCAATATGTACTCACAAGGCCCCATGGTTCACACCACAGGTATCTCACAGCTTACATTATAACACAGGATAAAAATAGTAAATATTGTTGCTCAGAGAGTAGTGGGAAATATTCCTCATCTTTTGCAGCTACTGCTGTTCAGAAACGCAGGTTGGAATCTATTTCGAAACTGATCCAGTTGGCAATAGCATTATAGATAGTGCAGTCTTAGCGTACTCTTTCCTTTTTTGGGAAAATAATAATAATTATAATAACCCATACTTACTTATTTTATGTTGAGAATTTAATATGTTTTCTTATTTTAGCTTCAGAACAACCCTATGTAATAGGTATTTTTATTATTGTTATTTTATAAATGAGAAAACTGAGGACCAGAGTTGTCAGTAGCTAATAAACGGCTAATACAGAAAGAAGTCAACAGTCACAACCAGGCACCTGACTCGAGCCTGTACTCTCAATGGTTAGATTCTGTAGCAAAAATTAGTTGGGTGCATTTTATCACTTGAAGATCTAAATAAAGATTTGTCATGTTCAGGGAAAACGCATACTCGTCCTTTAGTGATCAACTCAAATATCATTTCTTTTAATTCCCTCCTCACTGTAGCCAGTGAAAATTATTTAGTTTCTCTGCTTAGCATGGTGTGTGGCATTTGCTGGCTGAGTGGATAAATGAATGAATGTATTTCTATTATATTTAATATATATTTCTATCATAGCTGGCCTTATACTGAAATACAGTTTTAATAGTATTTATATATTAATTTGCATGTTAGACTATGAATTTCTTGATAAAAGAGATCACTTTTAGTCATCTTTTTATGCCATCACCAAGCACAAATTCTGGCAGATAGATATTCAATAAATGTATTATAAATGAATGAGTCACTTAGAGAATAAATGAATGGATGGATGAATGAAAGGCTAGGATGCTAGAGACGAGTGTTAGAATGGCAAAAATCCAAACATTGTCTGTGTGTACTTTTTTGTTTGCCTTAACATCCTCAGCCTTTATCTCATTTTCTTGCCTATAGTAGCTATGAAAGAACCATTTAGTACTTCGCAAGGATCCTATTGAGGCCACCTCCATCATGGGATACCTTCATCTCAATGTGTCATCTCTAAGGTTTCTGCACTAGGAAAAGAGAGAAAGATTAGAACTCATCCCCACTTCTAAATAACTAAGCCCAAACTGATACCTGTCATTTTGGTTCACAGCTATTCACATCACCCTATATAAATAAAAGGTGTCAATTTGGACCTAGACACCCATGTTATCGAAAGGTAAAAGTTGATGGTGGATAACTGGAACTGCAGAATACTTTGTGTGATTGAGATACATACCTTTGTTGAGATAAGGCATTGAGATTTGGTGACATTTGTTACTGCAGCATAACCTACCCTATTGGGACTAGTACAGTATTCAGTCACTGTTGAATGAAAGAAGTGGTAACATCATTACCAATTAAGACCAGCCCTTACTGTCATACTGAACATGGCATCAATTTTTGTTCCACATCAACTTGGTTAAAGTTCTGTGGGCTTTCAAAAACAAGCATGGTCAAGCCCCAACTCATTAGGGTCAGTGTCTACTAATGGGAAGGTTCTTCTGCTTAGTCTTCTGACCTCTGTAATTGCAAAACATGCAAATTGCTCTGTCTTCTCATTAAATTTCAAGGGGATTTAAAAACTAATCAAAACAAAGCAGAACAAAATCTCCGTGGGGTTAAGTTTGGATTGCACCTTAATACCGGCCTGTTAGTTATTTATGCCTTGCGAAGAGTTAGAAGAAATAAGCCTGCCTACAGTTAACCCATCTGCAAAATGAATATTAGGTTCACACACATATTGATCTGTTTCAGTTCCCACCAGCAGAGTCATTCATTCATTCATCAAAGATTTAGTGAGTACCTCCTCAGGACTACTAAAATAGCCACAATGAGCAAGATCGATTGGAATTTTTGTTCATCCTCAGGTCTTCCTTGGACTTACAGGCCAATTTTAATTCAAGGCTACATGATTTATGCAATCCGGGGATAACAGGCAAAGGGTAACTCTATGGAAGATTTAGCATAATCAGGATGTTTCTCTTTCTCTTGTTTATTATATTCATGGCTGTGGTTTGAAGGTAGTTTGGAATGTGAGTTTTCTTATCAGAGATCTGATTTATTTGGATAGGTAGACTTGAGTTTTTATAAAAGGTCAATGCTTTGTTTGTTTTTTAGGCATTAAGCAAAATCACCCTGAGGGTCTCCCATTAACCCTCTGGCTGACGTAGTGTGGTAGTTTGGGTACATAATTCATTCTGAGGGCATAAATTAGTTGCAACCTGTTGGATGCTGCTTCTTTAGTAATAATGGATTTAAGTGCATTATCAATGTTCTTTTTTTGTTTGATTTTTCCAATGGAAACTTCATGTATCTTGGCTATAACTATTGTTATTTTCAAACAGTGTAAAAAGGGTGGAGGGGCTTGCCTATTTCTTCCATTTCCACTTAAGTTTACCATATTGGGATCTGATGCTCCTGACCAAGTCACAGCCTGTGACCCAGTAGGACCCTGCTGCATGGGACCTTAGTTGGTGGTAGGAGCTGGGTCTGTAGTTCAGAGTTCCCCATTAAAGAGCTTAGGCAGTCAGGAAAACAAGGAAGAAGTATGTTTATTGACTGTGTTGGGTAATCTAAAGCCTTGGGGTGAAATGAGTAAAATCCGGACAACCTTTCTCTAAGTTCCTTTGAACACGAGCTGGCAGCATCTAGAACAGGCAGCTTTCCATCATGGAATATCCATTAACCTTGTTTATCTCTGGAAAAACACTGCCCTGTTTCCACAGTCTGCTGCTTGTCAAAGAATAGACAAAGAGGTCATCTCTGGACTGAAGGAGAGAATGAGCTTTTCAGCTATTGTGAAAATATCATCTTGAGGTGCTGATTCTTCCTCTTTGTTCTGAGATGGCCAGTGACATGCAGCAAAATATGATCACAATACAGGGGACTGATGTAGACAGGTCCTCCTTAGATTCATGGATCTCCTGTGGTTCATTGTGGAGAAAACAGAAGAAAACAAAAAATCTAAACAAACAAAAATAAAGTCCTTTTTATTTTCTAGAGAGCATTGGACTGGAATTGGAGTCCAGAGATAAAATGTTGCTTAAATTGTCCAAAACTCTTTGACCTTAGGCATGGTTGTATTGAGGCCACAGTTTTTTTCTTAATCTGTAAACTCAATGAAATGATCATAATTAATGTTTTTTAAATGTTTTGACCATGAACCATAGTCAGAAATACATTTAGATTGCCCCTTAGTAAACACACACGCGCGTGCACGCACGCACACACACACACACACACACACACACACACAAGTTTTATCAAACATTACTTACTATGTATAACACGTTCTAATATTTTCTACTTTATTCTATTTTACTTTCAGAAACAATGTTTTTGACCCACTAAAATGATTTCACAACCTACTGATAGAGCTCAGTCTTCAATTTGAAAAACAATCTAAGGTCTTAAAAAGTGAATTATGATATATTAATGCTGTATTTTACTACTACTCAGAAAACAAATCCATTTATGCCAACCCCCATTCAAAACAACCACCACTGAGAAACAACTGCTCTATCTATACAAATTTTTAAAACCTAAGATAAAATTTAACTCATATTTTTTATGTTTTAAAAAAGTATACATATATTTCAGGAAAAAATAGTGGAGTCCTGAGCTGTTGAGTAATATGAAAGGAGCACAGGTTAACATGATTCACTGAGGAAAAATGCTTATTAAAGCATCTGGAAGGTCATAATAGGAGGTACTTAATGAAGACCCTGTCTGGAACAGTTCCCAAAATACAAAACTTATGTCTATCTCCATTAAAGGCAATGAGAGAATTGATACACACTTTCACTACATCTTTTCTAAGAAAAAAATAAGGTACTTGTTCATTCCCTGTGTATGTATATGAGCAGCATTTGCAAGGAGAAACCTTCATATTTTCTAATAATAAGGAAATAGACATTCCAAGCATTAAAGCCAACTTCATCAAGAATGCACTCTTGTTTCCCAGATAACTTATATCCTCTTTAGTACATATTTGCTTCACTAGGAAATGAGTTTATCATTGGATAGTGGATTGGTTTTTTTATTCCACAAATGTTGGTTGAGGTTCTATATGCCCCAAATTGGGGGTACAGTGATAAATAAGACAGGTGAATTTTCTGCTCTCATTGAATTTACACTTGTATGAAAACTCAGCAGGTATTCATATCTTTTCAATGAGATGAGATACTATGGCATTTTCTTACACACGTAGACAAGACTGCTCAGGAACCATGTACAACTGAATGCCTAGTGAATAAGGCTCAGGAGCGATCACTTGAAGGAATGAAATACATGTGTATACAAATCTGAATATTTTGTGTATTAGTGTTAAAAATTTGATTTGCTTCAGTTAAAAGCAGATCAGCCTTGAGGAGTGATGCAGGATGAGACTGGTGAGGTGTGAAGAACTATAGTGAGATCTGTTAGAGGACCTTTAGGGAAAGTAGATAACTTGGAATTTTATACGGAAGACAAGCAATAGGCAGCCACTCTAAGCCCAGGGTTAATAACTTGGGTTTCCATGGAGAGAGTTCATGAACTTTAAAAGGAGAAAAATTGCATATTTACTTCCACTAACTTTTTACTGAAATTTGACATTTCTTTCATTTTTGAAGGTGGACAACATACCACATCAGAATTATCATTTCCTGTTACTTTGTCACCAATAGATGTCACAGATATTTATAATTTCTATTACTTACAGTGGCTAGAGATACCTTGAAATATTGTTTGTGCTGCGCAATGCACTGAAATTATAGTACGTACTGGTTCCCTACTAGATCTTGTTATTTAATACGCTGAAAAAGATTCATATTCATTATATTTCAGATTTGTTTTTCAACACTTTTTGAGAAGTGTGTTTCAGTATGATTCGTTTACTTTGTAATCCTCTGTTTTATGTTAGGCCTGTAAAGACATTATTTTGAGAAGTGTCCACAGATTTTCCAGACTGACAAAGGGGTTCATGTCACAAAAAGGGTTAAGATCTCTTGTTCTAAGCAAAAGAGTGCAAACTCAAATGCCTGCAAGGATTGCCTGGAAAAAGAAAGTTGGGTTGGCAGACTAATACAACAATCTAGATGGAAAAACGATTTGTTGGAAAGTTCATGGGAACCCAATAACTAACACTCCTGTGATTTACCCAAATTTGGATCCAACCAAAAAGAAGACAAAGGAATAGGCAAGATGGAGTCCAGAGTATCACCTTTTAACTTAACAAACCAAATATCATAGAATGTGCTGTATTTCCTGGTGGCCACAATGCCGGGGCCTCCATTCAAGGATTATGAAGGGAAGGAGCCCCCTGGAATCCTGATGCACAGGACCAGCTTACAACAGCTGGCCACAGCCAACTTTCCAGCCATGACCGCAGACACCGAATCCTGCCTGGACTTAAACCACGTCACCCAGCAGGGCTGGTTTGGGCAGGTCTCCACCTGTCGGGAGGAGAGTTTGCCCCAGAAGGCCTTGAAATGGGTCAGAACAATGCATTAATTAAATTAACTCCAAAGCCCAAAATGTACTCCCTATTTTCTTTCCCTTCCCAAGTTCTGTCCTACTACAACTGTCTAATATAACCTCTCAGAGGTTCTGCAATAAAATCAAAGAGAAACGCAGAAAGAAAGTCTCTTAATAAAAGGCCAGCAATGTGGAGATGCCCTAAATTTGAATACAATTTCTCCCATTGTAATTCTCTCAGAAAAATTAAAATCCAGACACTAATCCCTTTACAAGTTTAAGTCTAAAGATGACAAAGCCCAAAGGAATTATAGTCTGAAATTAGGTTCTATTGCTCTTATGAATTAAGTCCAAAGTAACTAATTCTCTTCTCTTTAAGTGCCAGGTTGAGGGGTTTCCACAGCCTTGGCAGAGGAAGGGGTTCTGCCAGTGTTTGCAGCCCAGGCTTTCTCTCACTGGGGTTAGTGTGGTTCTTGCAAAAAGTATACTGTTCAATGCCAGGTTGCTCATAGATTTAATGGTTAAAAGTTTCAAAAATATATTTTCAGTGGTGAGCCACACCCACCACGTTTAGAAGAGAAGCCAAACCTCAACCCCCTAAAGCAATCATCCCAGAAAAAATGACATTCCCAGAATGTGAGGCTTAGTATGTTGTCAAAGACCATGATCCAAAATTCAATTTCCATGTGGATGTGTGCTGGCGTGGTAGACAGAATAATAAATGGTCCCCTGAAGCTGTCCACGTCCTAGTCCATGGAACATGTGATATAACTTTACATGGCAAAAAGGACTTTGCAGATTCAATTAAGAATTTTGAAATGGGGAGATTATCCTGGATTATCTAGGTGGGCCCAATATAATCACAAGGGCCCTTATAAGAGGGAGACAAGAGTGTGAGAGCCAGAGATTTGAAGATGCTGTGCTACTATCTTTAAGGATAGAGGAAGGGGCCGTGAGCCCAGGAAAACAGGTGGCCTCTAGAAGCTGGAAAAGGTAAGGAAGTGAATTTTCCTCTAGAGCCTCTGGAAGGAAAACAGCCCTGCCAACACCTTGATTTTAGCCCAGTGGGTCTCATTTTTGGATTTCTGGCCTCCAAAACTGTAACAAAATAAATTTATGTTGTGTTAGCTCACTACGTATGTTGCAGCAGTGAAAGAAAACCAACACGGGTTGTTAAAAACTTGGATTCTGGTGCAAAACCAGCCTGCTTTCAGATCCTAGCTTGGCCATTTACTCAGTGTGTGGCCTTGAGTCCTACCAGCATATGCTTAGCGGGGCCTGAATCATCGGCACGTGTGTGTTAAGGCCAAGACTTCACCGTGGGATTGCCTGTGCCCACTAAAGTCCAGGCCTTTCTAAGGCCCATGCAGGTGGTAACTGATGAGGGCATTCTCATACCTGTGCCTTGGCACATTGGTGAGGCCCAGTTGTCCTGGAAATTCTCCTGAGAATTGTGTCTTTACTGAAGCCCATGCAACTTCCCTTTCGGCTGTTACAATACATAAACAAAGAGCCACATATGAAAAACAGTCCATATAAAGTAACCATAGGATAAGTTGCAATCATCTATCAGAGTTGAAATATCATGTGTGGCCTAAAGCTTAAGCTCCCTTTTCCATGTCACAGAATTTAAAAAATTCCAAGTGCAACAAGCAACCTTGTGAGCCAATAAAAGCCTCTGGAACCCAAAGATCTCTCCCATACATAAAAATCCAAAGCCCAATGCCCCTCAAGTTCTTTTAACATATTTATTTTATTCCCCAACATTCCAGCCATTTGTTTAATTTCTCGGTGTTCCCAGTGAATGCACCAAATGTTGGAGTATGCTAGGGAAAACTCTTTTTCTCTGCCCGAATTCAAACACAGTTGAGAAAGAAGACAAGAGAGTAAGGCGAAATAGACTAAAACATCATCTTTATGACTGATAAAGCTGACATTGGAGGGTGTGGTTTATATGTACTGTCAAGGGAAGAGTGAATAGAAGTATGGAAACAGTCCAGAAGTGCAATGATAAGGCACATATTCTCTACATGGAAAGAAGTATCAGCAGCTGGTAAAGTTTTCCCCATTGATGCAGATAAAGCCTGGCTTAGATTGACATGGTAAAGATGACTCAATTCAGGCAATAAGGTACATTTGTTGTTCAGGTTAATTGAGTGCAATGGTTATAATACACAGGCCATTTTGAAAGGCACAAGGGCCCAACTCATGGACTGCCAGTTCCTCTGAAATCCACTTGGTGGATCCACTGAAAATCTTCTCTGTGTTGGGAAAAAAGATTTGCAATTCCAGTCAAATGATGATTAGTCTTTACTACTCTATAAAAGACAATTAATGCAAAAAGCAGAAATTTAGGCATCGTTATATAATTAACATGACTAATAGGGACGTAACTCATAATTACCTGGGAGATCCCTAAAAAATCTGGAACCAATGAAAATGGAGCTGATAAGGGAGTGTGCTTACAGTGGAAAATCCACATCTTGCCCTGTCAGGAAAAGCACACTGCTCTACTTGATCACCTGTGCGTTTTAAGTCTTCTGGTGTTATTTTCATTGTCAGGTACGGCTTGAAAGTTTACTTGTGGGTTGTTGCTTCACCACCCTAGCCCATTTGCATTCTCTGGTGATACCTGAGAGTAACTCATGTCGCTCAGATTTGTGCATCTCTGCCTCCATGGGACACATGGACTCTGCAATGGCACAGAGTTCAGGGGGAACCAAAACCCCAGGAAGCTGCTTTTTGCCAACATAAATCAAGAATGTTGATGTGGGGCTTCCCTGGTGGCGCAGTGGTTGAGAGTCCGCCTGCCGATGCAGGGGACACGGGTTTGACCCCTGGTCCGGGAAGATCCCACATGCCGCGGAGCGGCTGGGCCCGTGAGCCATGGCCGCTGAGCCTGCGCGTCCGGAGCCTGAGCTCCGCAAAGGGAGAGGCCACAACAGTGAGAGGCCCGCATACCGCAAAAAAAAAAAAAAGAATGTTGATGTGGAATGGTTTGGAGACCTTAAGAGAAATTCATCACCACCACTGAAAAAGCTACATAGCATGTGTGTTCAAGTGATATTCAACCAGGAATTACGTCTTGATGAATCCAGAAGGATTAAAAAGGAGGCGCTGTGCTTTTAAAATTTGTATTTTAAAAATACGAAGTTACTACTTTAGATCGATAGAACCTTGAAAATGGGGCAATCTTTTAGGTTTTATCTCTGTTCTTTCAAAGGGTTGCAATATTTTAGGTTTGATTGCTGTGTTCTTTCACTTCTAATTTCTTTTCTTTTCTTTTCTTTTTTTTTTTTTTAGGGAGGACTTTTGGTGATGCAGATTTCTTGGGAAAATTGTTGATTTCACTGTATTCGGGAAGGATGAGTTTTGATGATCATTTCTTGTGCCTAAGGTACTTCTTTATTTGTTTCTTGGGACTCTTCCTTGCAGAGCATCTTCAGAAGCCATTAGGACTAGCATTTGAAGCAGCTATGCAAATGTAAGAATAGGGGCCAAAAGCAGTAAGGTTGAAATTCCACTGTCTTTGAGCCCCACTCTGATAACTTGATTTTACTACAAAGTGATCATGGTTCTTGCAGTCACTCACATATTACTCTTGGCTCTGTTTGGGTGGACCCTGATTTTCAGCTGCTTCAAGCAAGTGTCCCCACCCACCCTGCTCTGCTGTCACTCCACCCAGGTGTACAATAGTGTACTGCAAACCTGCACTCATTTCTTGGTTATGCAGATATTTGTGGCTGGAATTGCTCCTGCCAGCTACTCTCCATATACTGCTTTGTCTGTCTCCTTTCCTCTTTTGAATGCATCTGGAATGAGGCCAAGAAGCCAAAGTTCTCTTGGAAATGACATTCTCTGTCATGGCAGAGAAGCATGGGCATACTTGTATATTGTGCCTGGGAGCAGCATGACATCCTGGCAGGGTGTGTGGCTGCACCTTCCAGAGAAATAGTTATGGGTTGCTTCTCTAATGGAAGGCTGGGGGATGGCTAATCTTGTAACAATTTGAAATAATTACTAAAGAGAGAGAAAGAGCGTGAAAGACCTAATAACTTTTGGTGGCTTCTGAAAAATGGCCATCACTGGTCTAGAATAGCATCCTGCCTGAATCATCATGGTTCTAAAGCTTAGGTGGAAATGTCTGAATTGCATTTGAGTGTTATGTCTGAATTGCTAAGAGTGTTACCCTTACATAGTGCTCAGTGATGCTCCATTAGGAATTATTCTTTCTCTCAAAGCATCCTCAAGAAGTCAACTCAGCCTCAGGTCATTTTGTAATCTCAGTGACACAGACTTAGGAGAAAGGGGGAAGAAATGAGACCCAGATTGGGTGGCTTGATCAAACTGTGAGAACGGCCCCTGAGAAGGGCAGTCAGCAGTCCGGAATACAACATCCAGTGGGTCTGTGAATCGGGCTGATTTCACTATTCCTGTTTTTGTGGTATGACCTAGTAAATAGGGATTGGCAGTGGGGATTCTCACGGCCAAAAGGCTAAAAAAAAAGATTGGTGATGGCTCTGTGGGTCCAGGTGGATAGGACTCCAATGATAAGATCCAGGGTAGGGCTCTGGCAAAAGCCAAATTGTTAAGCCAGAGTCAAGCATGCAGGGTTCAGAGCAAGATTTCAGGCCCTGCAGGGAAGAACCAGAGCATGGGGCATGCACATGAGGCAGGAATCAAACTGACAAGGAGGGTACAATAGTGGGCTAGAGTGAAGTTTAACTCAGAATGAGCGTGGGTTCCATGGCCCAGTCCTGGGATTAAGTCTTCAGCAGGGTTTCTCAACCTCAGCACTATTGATATTTGGGGCCAGATGATTCCTTGTTGTGAGGGACTGCCCTGTGTATTGTGGAATATTTAGCAGCACCCCTCACCTCTATGCATTAGTTGCTACTAATACCACCCCAGTTGTGTCAGCCATAAATGTCTCCAGACTTTGACAAATATGCCTGGGTGGACAAAAAAATCACCATAGTTGAAAACTACTAGTTGACAGCAGAAGACTAATTCCCCTCAGCACTGACTAGTGGGGCCCCTATCTTGATCAGGTTTGGTTCATGAATGGGGCACATGTGAATCTGTCAATTAAGGACCTCAGGCAAGCCAAGCTAGGGCCTGACAAATCTATCCAAAGTCCTCTGGTACTGAAAAGTTTCATAATGAGACAACCAAGTGTTGGAGGGGGTAGAGCTTTGATTTTGCTTGGAGTTAAGAAGAGAAGAGAGAAGGAAGATGGAGAAGTCAGGGTGAAGTTAGCCAAGCTGAGCCAAGCTGAGAGTTTAAGGTAGAAGCCATAACTGATCCCTTGGGCTTATCTGGAGCAAAACTATTAGTATTCAGAACACCCAGGCCTTGCCATCTGGTATGCTTTGGGGATGGAAATCCTACATTTAATTGAGCACTGAACGAAGGCTTAGGTGGATATTTAATGATGAAGTCTACGCTTGCCAGTCAGTGTAGTACCACTGTACCTTTCCAGCAATAAGAAGGCTTTGAAGATTCATTCCAACTCTACTTGGACAAGAATGTCCAAGGCCCAGGTTGTTTTTCATGTTGAATCTTGTCTAAGTTTCTCTTTTCCTGAGAGATGATAGTTGACTCTGGAGCTAGGTTTGAGTCGAGGCCAAAGAGACCTGTCCTTCAGCTTCATTCCCAAAATCGAAGGTCACTGATGGCTTCGTTTGTGATGTTTTATCTGCTGTGTGTTCCCGGAGATGGTTTTATGCAGTCTGCCTCAACAGATCTTCAACCCCCAGTAATCTGGTTGTTTCTAAATCCAGGACTTCTGCCACCCCTTCTGGTCATTTTTGTTCTCCAACCAGCACACCTTTCCTTTCAGAGAAGGAGTTAAATGTTAGGTGGTCAGAGCAGAGAGTGCCTGCCGGAGTACCACCCCAGAAGAAGTGTGGATCACTTATTTCTCTAAGCGTAGCCAGGCAGCTCCCAGAACTCACACAAAGACTGCTCTCCAAGTGCGCTAGAAGGCCACATGAGAGCCCCAAATTCAGGGAGGCAGAGAGAGTGGTGTGTCCCCACTTCCACCTCCACCACAGGCGGTGATAGTGAGGATCACATGAGAGCACATGGCAGGTGGTGGGAATTTAATACACAATTTTGCTTGTTAAATGAAAATGAAATAGTGTTGCTTATAAAACTTCAGGGTATTAGGAGCTTAGGTAAGTGCATGTGAATTTCAGGGATCTTTGGATGGGGTTAATTTCATTTCTACTGTCTGAGAAAATGCAAAGCAGCAAAGGGTGACTTTGCTTAACTGAGAGATCAAGAAGTGGTCAGTTGACAAACAGAATAGTGGCATCTTGATCTTCTTTCCTCTGTTATGTACTCTCTTGGTTGGATTCCTGGGATTCAGTACTATTTAGTTAGAGGAAAAGCATTCTTTCTACCTGAATATTTTTAGATAATATTTCTGATCCATTAGGCACTTTCTTCCTACTAATTAACATCTGCATACTGATTATAAAACTACATTTGAAGGGGCAGTGAAGTAGAACTTTGCTTAAATTCTTTGTACTGCTTAATTTAGTATTAATAGAAACCCCAACACTCCAAATATATTTAGAGTTTATTTTGTTTAATTTAAAAATCTGTATTTTTTGGTACCTTTTTATATTGGTTTGAAGAGTTTGTGTGTGAGAGAGATAAAAAGAGAGACAGAAAGAGAGTGGGAGGAAGAGAGGGAGGCAGGCACTGTTTTCCTTTCACTGTCTCAAAAGGTTTAACTTGGTTATTCAGGAATGATCTCAATTTTGTTTTGCACATATTTTGCTCTGAACTTTACCCAGAAATTTAAGGTTGGATTAATTCTTCTGTGGTTAAAATCTGTTTTAATTCTAGCAACCTCAGTCTACGTATACTTTAAGAAGAAAGGCCCACTATATTTGGTTCTCAACGTTTAGGTCCTAATTTCCAGTTCTGTCCTTATATATTATACAGTATTTCCAACAGATTGGCATTCGGCTTGGTGATCTTTGAAACGTGCAAGCAGGACGTTGAAATGAGGACCAACTGAAGTTCTGTCTTTCCTGTTTACTAAGCTTGCTTTCCAAGACTCCTTCCTGACAGCTTACCCCAGTCCTTGGAACTTGCCAATAAACACTCAAACTAAAACAAGGCTCCCACTCACTTAAGTTTCTGGACTTTAACATGTAGCAGAATATGGTATACAGAATATTAAAGTTTAGGGAGCTGAATAGGTCTTAGACGTGTTCCTTACCAGCTCTGAAATCTTGGGAAATGGGAGAATTTTAAAATGCTTATTTTGGATTAACACAAGTTTGAAGACTCAAAAGTGGTGATTGCTTGCTTAATTTCACCAGAGACTAAAGGAATTAAGTAGAATTTATAATCTATGGAATCCAAGGTCATATTAAAAGAAACATTGAACTCCAGGAGCCTCATGGAAGAGCTCAATTAATAGAGATGACTCACTTTAATCACATGTGAAACCTTGAACGTTGACTTGGAACTTCACGATGATACAAATACGGTACGGGAAGGCACAGTGCCTCCCATGGCCTTCGAGTGCCTTCAGCTGCCTTCACACAGGATGAGCTCTCAGTCGTCTCAACCAGATAGGTATAAAAAAGCCCTTGGGAACATTCTCCTGGAGACCCCCTCATGATGTTCCTACTTCCCCTGCTCTAAAGGTGTTCCCCGTTCAGGTCCTCTTATCCTGGTCCTCCTCTTACCCTTGGAAATTACATATATTTTCTCTTGTTCAGATATAAACAGAGATGTGAGAAAAAAGGTCAGTATCCTCTATTCTAGAAACCATACTTTCCTTTTCAATATGATGTTCATGTTCTGTTTTAACATATGTTTTATCATATGACATTCTATTTAAAATTCTGTAAAACAATATAATTATCTACCATTAAAGCTAAAGTAGCTTTAAAAAATAAGTATTTGAAGCCTTATTGTGAGCAGTATAGGAGTTGACAGAAGGGATTATTATATTTAGTTTTTTTTAAAAAGCTATTAGCTAGTAGCACTTACTGTGAATGCCTCTTTTTCTTTTGATTACCAGTTAACTTTATTTATTTATTGGGAATATACATATCAAGTATGTAAAATGGGGTTTAACAAGCAATTACAAAGGAAATATTTTGGACTACTACCACCCAAATCAGTAACCCCCAAAACCCCAAATATGCACACCCACTTTACAACTTCACTGTCATCTTTGTCTGTAGGCAGCGTCTAGTTGGGTTTTGCCTTTTTATCTAAACTGAAAGTATCTTTTTAATTGGTATGTTTAGATTATTCACATTTAATGTGATTATTGATTGGATTAAAATCTACTACTTTGCCAGCTCTTTTCTATTTGGTCCAAACTTTTCTTTGTTTCTTTTTACTGTGAATGCCTCTTAGTAGGAATGAAAAAAGGAAAAAGGAAGTAATAGCAGGTGTTCTTGCTATATTACTTTAAAAATTTATTTATTTTTAATGCAGAGGTATGAGTAAGCTGAACCCTCTTGGGAATAACTCTATCAGGAATATGAAGACCTTGCGTTTGTCTAGGTAAAGGGAAGTATTTCATTTATCTTTGTGTTCAATTTCTCTGTCTCCTTGGACATAGTAGGCCTGTATAGTGTTGTTGAATGAAGAAATGAGGAAAATCACAGAAATGATTCCTTAAACGAGTATGTCTGTAGGTGGGAGCTCGTGGGTTTACTATGGCAGAAATCTGAAACCTAGACAGGGATTCCTAGTAAGTTAGAAAGAAGCATCCAAATCAGGCCTAGAAATAAGGCTATGCATAAGTGAAACTGCTATTCCTGCTAGTGGACGAGCTCTCTTGGACTTTGCCCTAAAATTTTTTAGGGAAGGACCTTTACATATATTTTGTAACACTATTTGAGTTTAGTTATTGTAATAAAGTAGTCTTTGTGATGCTACTTAAATATAGTAAGTAGAAAAGATATTCATTTTTAGTTCAGCTCATCACATCAATGATCTGTGCAGTGGCAAATATGCTAATTACAGTCAGTTCTGTTACAATGCAGTATGTGTTCCTATAGCACTCTGCAGAATTGCACAACAAGAGCCACAGGGCTTGTGGGAAAAATGTGGTTAAGGGCACAATAATCCAAAACTCCATCAGTGACATATAAAAAAGACAAACCTAATAAAAATGGTAATATAGTTTTACACATGTTAAATGGTTAAGAAATACATAAACTCTACAATAAATGTAGCACTTTACTGTGAAAAAGATTGAAGTTTGCTCGTGGAAGTGGGTGTTAGAAAGGTGACAGTTGATGAATTACTGTGAAGGGGTAGAATGAGGTTACTGAAATCAGACCAAAAGTTATAACAATGGATGTGGATGAATGTGGTTCATCACACACATGGTGAACTGCAGTAGCTGGTAGATATTTCTAGGCATACACTAGGTATGTGCATAAGTGTGTTTTCTGTATTCTTACATAGCTCAGTTGAGCTGGGTGCACATAGCAAACTTAAATTTTGCTTTATGCTCAGATTGTTCCCTGATATGTCAGTTATGTCAGGATGAATACACATTTTCAAAACAAGTGGGTATAGCAGAACCAATTTTATAAACGAAGCAGCTAATCATGATTATAGCTTACACATCATGAGCCCTTATTACATGCTAAGCTTTTGACATGTAATACTTAACTCATTAAATTCTATTAACAACCCTATGAAGTAGGTACTATTATTACTCCTCGTTTGTAGATGAGGCCACTGAGCCACAGAGGGGTGAAATAAATTGCCCAAGTCCACAGGACTAAGCGGGCAAGACTCCAGCTCCTGTTAGGTTAAATTTCTGTTCTTCTTCCCTCTATGCTAAAAGGAAAGTAACGACCTTTGAATTCTAAACCTAAACCTTACAAAGCAGCAAAAACTGCCAGATTTTCCTGGCATATCATTTGCCACCTGATATTAATAGCAGAATGGATGAACTCCTTCAAACCAGTAGGACATTCAGTGAATATGACCTATAGGGCCTGATGATGGAGGCACTGTTTAAGCTATGTCAGAAGAATTGAATTTATTAACTCAACTTGTGCTTTGTTCTGCCTTATTTCCTAGGCAGAATCTTCACAATGTGATAATGGAAAGCAGTGGGCAGGGGAGAGGCAAATAAACTATTATACAAAGGAACATACCTGTGCTTGGCTAGGGGTAGGTCTCTATTTGGTGAGATTAAACCCTATTACGTTTTTATGATTAACTGTTACAGAATTGAAACTTGTCCCTCAGGACAGGAATTCGCCATTTACATTCCAACATTCTTTGTTTCCTGAGCAAAACCACTGCATTGATGTCATTTAATCCCCCTGTTTTTATATTTTCCCTCT
This sequence comes from Kogia breviceps, assembly GCF_026419965.1. NCBI lineage: Eukaryota > Metazoa > Chordata > Mammalia > Artiodactyla > Physeteridae > Kogia > Kogia breviceps. The sequence continues at coordinate 83,315,267 of NC_081312.1, read as the reverse complement.
TAGCTTGATACTGACTTCTTTCTTCTCTAGTCATTCTGCCATACTGTAATGGGGGCTGTTTTTATTTTGTTTTGTTTCCTCCTTCCCTTCCCTTCACCCTCTGTTTTTGTTGTTTTTTTTTTTTTTCTTTCTTTTTTTTTTTTTTTCAAATGAAGAGTGATCTTGGTAGGAAGTGGTATGCAGAGAAGAGTAGAAAAGCGAAACCACTCTAGGCTTTGAGATAATTATAAATAAGTGGTCTTTTCTCACTTATTCTTACTGTTAAAAGTATATCTATCTTTGCAACTGTTATGTAAGTCTCAAATTATTTCAAAATTAAAAGATACAAAAATTACATTTTAATTTTATCAACTGAATGTTTATTTCTTTAAAAAAAATAAAGATTCTCATGTGCAACCAGAATTGATAACAATTACTCTAGTCCAGTGGTTCATAACTCTGGTTGCATGTTAGGATCAGTACTTGGGGAGAGTTTTAAAATTAGTTAAAAACAACAGCTGGGCTTCCCTGGTCGTGCAGTAGTTAAGAATCCGCCTGCCAATGCGGGAGACACGGGTTCGAGCCCTGGTCCGGGAAGATCCCACATGCCGCGGAGCAACTAAGCCCGTGTGCCACCACTACTGAGCCTGTGCTCTAGAGCCCGCGAGCCACAACTATTGAGCCCACGTGCCACAACTGAAGCCCGCATGCCTAAAGCACATACTCCACAACAAGAGAAGCCACCACAATGAGAAGCCCACGCACTGCCACCAAGAGTAGTCCCCGCTCGCCCCAACTAGAAAAAGCCCACGCACAGCCATGAAGACACAGTGCAGCCAAAAGTAAACAAGTTAAATAAATAAACTAAGAAAACAAAAAACAACAGCAAAGTCCTCTCCATCCCTTCTCCCCACAAAAGAACAAGAAGCTGCAATGAGTGGACCAAGGCAAGGATTTCCATCTCTGTTACTATGCAAGGACTATGCTGGATAACATAGTCATTCATTGATTTATTCATCCATTTATTATTATTATTTATTTACCTACCAAGTGCCAGGCATGGGGGAGGAATAACCTGGTGATTAAATATATGCTCTGGAGATAGAAGACCCAGAGAGCTGAAGAGTGTGTAGGAATGATTTGGGTAGAGGGAGAAGTGGGACGAGGAACTATTACGGAAAGAATTATCTGGACAGAAGGTCAACCTGTGGTGGGAAGGAGACCAAGACTTCCAAGGAAGTTCTCAGAAGGCTGGTGAGGCTGGGGAGTGGATGATTGACAGAGACAGTTCTTGTGTGACCTTCCTCTCTAACATTGGGCAGCCTGAGGCTATGACCCATTGGATATTCCACCCTCACTCTGGCTTACCCCTACCACCTGGCTTCTCTAAGACCCTCCTGCCCACAGCCACTCTCTTCAGTGACTTTACCTCAGTCTCCTTCACTGCTCTGTCCATATTGGGTTTCCTCTGTGGTCATTTCTATACAGTGGCATCTGTTCTGCAGCTCTTCAAGAAACTTTGGTCAGTTTGAGGCAGAAAGGAAGGGAATGCGGTCAAGGAAGGCTCTGGGAATTTAGGTTCTGGTCTTGGCTTTGATACTAAGTACCTCTAGCAACTCAGGCAAGTCTTTTCTCTTTCTGGTCTTCAGTTTCCTCACCTATAGGATGAGAAAGTAGGCCACAGCATCTACAAACCTCCTTCGAACTGAAACCTTATCTTCTTTTTTTAAAAAAATTTATTGTACCGAAGTATAGTTGATTTACAATGTTCTGTTAATTTCTGCTGTATAGTGAAGTGATTCAGTTATACATATATACATCATTTTTCATATTCTTTTCCATTATGGTTTATCACAGGATATTGAACATAGTTCCCTGTGTTATACAGTAGGACCTTGTTATAATAGTTTGCATCTGCTAATCCCAGACTCTCCATCCCTCCCCGACTCCTTGGCAACTACAAGTCTGTTCTCTATGTCTGTGAGTCTGTTTCTGTGAAAACTCACCTTCTAAAGAAGCCCTTTAAGATAAATATCTTCATCTTGAAATACCAGACTGGCTATTTAATTTACTCTTTATAAAAGCTATTGCTAGGGCATAATACCAGTTGAGAAATAAACATTTTACTGCAGATAGACTCAGATAAATTTGGGATGCCCTATTTCTAGCTAATAGTATAAATATGAATATTATAATCCAGTGACCCTAATTTCAGTTTACTTCCATAGATCCAGATGCTGCATTTGTTAAAGTTAAATAATAAAAATTTCTTCAGACATATAGTATGAGAATATGAAATCTTAATGTGTGGTGATATGGTGAGCTCTGAGGTAAGAAGGATCCAGTGCCTCAAAATAATGATGATCAGTTTTCACTAAGAAGTAATTTATCTAATTTTTTTTTAGAAAAACCTGAAAATACCAAATGTTGGTATTTCTCAGGCATTACTGTTGGGAAGGTAAATTGGAACCACTATTTTGGAAAGCCATTTGGCAGCATCTCCTGAAGCTGAATATACATACACCCTCTGAGTCAGCAGACACACCCCTATTGTATATCCAACAGAAGTGAGTACATATGTTCACTAAAAGACATGTACCATCATGTTAATAATTAGTAGTAGGCCAAAATTGGGTACTATTCAAATGCCCACCAACAGTGGAAGTGATAAATAAAATGTTACCTATTCATACAGTGGGGGTCCTACAAAATGAGAATGAAGAACCTACAAAAGCACATCACAATGTGGATGAAATCCACAAACGTAATGCTGAACAACAAAAGCCACACACAAAAGAGCACATATGGTGTATGACTCCATTTACATAGACAATAGAAACAATCACAGTGAATCTAGACTGTTAGAAGTCAGAATGGTGGTTACCTCTGGGTGGGTTGGTGGCCATTAGGGAGCATGGTCGGGGCTTCTGGGTCATATTCAGTGTCTTGGACTGTTTGGTGGTTACACTGGTGTGTTTGGTTTGTGAAAAAGTATCAAGCTATACACTTAGGTTATGAGATTTTCTGTAGTACATTTTAGTTCAAGAACAACATTTTTAGATAAGGTTTGCCATTTATTAGTTCATTTGATCCACACGACAATTCTAGAAGATAAGAAGCACAGGTAACTTTTCTCCAGTTTTGTAGAAAGAAAACATACTCAGTTAAGTTCAAGTTCTCCAGGCTAATTAGTGGTAGAGTTAGGTCAGGTATGTAAATCTCCTGGCCTGGGGAGAGATAGTCCCTGTGGGAGGAACCTGCCCAGTGCCTGATGCAGAGTAGGTGCTCAATAAATGTCCTTTGAAGCTGGATTGTAGACTGGTCCTGTCAAATCCAACAAGGCCACCATCTTGCTCTGGGAGTGATCATTTACTCTGATGGTCTGATGTCCCTGATGGAGTGGGTGCATTCTCTCCTCAGAGAGGAATGGAGGTGAGCTTTGTGTCAAATGTCCCAAGAAACTGCCAGAATACCTGTGGAGAATTGCAGAACTTTGTGCCTCTAGGGCTTAGAAGAGAATGAGTCAGACACTCAGTTCTCAGACATGGTGTCTAGTTAAATGGGAGGAAGATTAACTTGGGCAGAAATCCATGTATGTGACCTTGGATAAATCACTGAACTTCTTTGGGGGCAACAGTTTGAAAGACACATTTGATACTCCCTACTTAGGACCATGTGATCCTTCTGTGGTTAACCTTCTGAGACCCCTGAATTTTATGCCCTCCCAAATGTCTAACCAGATTCTCTTTATTTTCAAGGCCATTTGACTGTTTTTTTCAAATTTGGGAGTTCCCTTGGTGTTATTTAAAATCAAATTTTGATTAATTTATAATATAAATGCAGATATGCCCAATTTTCTGCTTGTCATCATAGTTCAGAAAGGAGATGCACCAACAATTTACCTAGAGTAACCAGGGTCCTATTCAATTTGTTGACCATGTTTCTTCCAAAAATGTAAAACAGAAGTTTCCTCGTCAACATAATATTCCAGTTATTTATAATGTGGCTCTTAAAGAGAAGTCCTAGAAATGGGGTCTGTTATTACTTGGATAATAAAAACTCAGGACCTTCTTTGGAAAAAATGGTGAATAATAAAATGCTTTGATTTAGGGTTTGGCTGTGATGTCAAGGTCAGCCAATGAGCATAGAGGGAATATGAGAAAAATAAAGAGATAAATAGAAGCAGATGTTTGGAAACTCTGAACTATCACTAGTGAAGTTGTATGGTTAGCCATCAAAATTTCAGGGTTAGATCTATCATCCTAGTAAGGTTATAATGAAAACCATTTAAACTGGTGTTCAGAAACTTTGTTAGAACTATAGTCAACTGTACTTTACCATGAAGTGGCATTTTCCAAATTATGCTAAAAACTTTGTGGTACTTTTGAGCTGAATCCTTGTCAGGTTTTTTCTTAAGGAGATCAGTTGCCATGGACTCCTTTTAACTCAAGATCTTTATTTCAAATTAATGTAAGAGAGAAATCTGATGGGAAGAGGAAAAGAAGTAAATAAAGTTGAGAAGTTTTGGCTTCTGATTGGTCAAGCGTCTGTTTTCAGAAGCAAATTTCTTTTTACCTTTAGTTGTTTTTGATGGCAGGAAATAGAAAAGTTCTTACATTTAGAGTTACCAAAGGCTGTCATTTAAAAAGTTTGAATAGCCTAACAGAGGAAATAGATCACTAACAACTAAATCAAAAAGAAAGAAAGGAGACAGCTTAGAGAAAGGACCCTTGGAGACCCTCAGATGGAAGGCTGGTCAATAGCGTAAGTACAAATGGCTGAGAAGAGCTGTTGACTCCAAGCCAAGATTCAAGGATTTGAAAAAGAAAATGATCAAGATTAGTGAGAAGTGTTTAAAACTAAAATATTGATATTTACTTGACAGTTTGCTCCAAAAAATCATTATGTGATTTACTTATTACTTTTCAAAAAGGGCAACATTTCATAATAGAAAAAGTGAAGAAACCTTGATTATTACCATCTCGATATAAAGCCTTGACCTAATTAGTTGAATTCCTGCCTTAGTGCTACTTGTGCAGCCTTGGGCATATTACTTAGTCCCTCAAAGCCTCACTTTCTTCATCTGTAAAATGGAGAAATAATAGTGTCTACTTCATGGGATTGTTTTGAGGCTTCCATGAGAGAGAGAATGTAAATTGTTTATTTTAGAACCTAAATTATATATTAAGAGCATTAAATGTTTTTGTCTATGGTAGTGATAATGATGAACACCTTTCTTTTTTTCTTTCCTCTACCTTGATTTAATCTCTACCTCATTTTAGAAAAGATCTGAAGTTGCTTAAAATGTTGCAAATAAGTAAAATCTTGTTTTGTCTATTTTGTTTATACTATACCTCACTTAGAGGGGAAATTGAAAGAAAATTGTGAGGGTTAAAGTACATTTGTATACTATAAGTAATAGTATAAAATATATTTAAGGTTATTTTACTTTATATATACTTTATATAATAGTATAAAGATATATTTAAGACTATTTTTTAAAAAGAAGTAGAATTGGAAAGTTTTTAAGAAGAGAGTTGGAGCCAGAATAAAAGATAGCAAAGATATGAATTAGTAGTCTGTACCAATCAAAGTCTTAATGGAAAAACAAAGATTCATTCAAAACAGTATAATTTGAGGAGAGTTTATTTATAAAGGTGGGGTTGCATGTAAAATTTAAGACAGTATTTACTTAGAGACCTGAAAGTTTGAGAGAAGGAAGAGGTCACGGGAACCCAGAAGAGAGAGTTTTAGGGAAGCCTGCCTAGGGAGGTCCTTGAGAAGACCAGAGACCTATGTTGAGGGACATAGCCAGCCTGAGGTGACCTCTTGGGGACAGAACTGGGGAAAATGAAGATTCTGAATTCACTCTCCTTCCTCCCTCCCATATCCTTCTGGCTCTTCCCATCGACTAAAGAGAATTGGAGAGCTATTCATGTTATCCCCACAGGCCCATCTGTCTTCAGGAGAAGCAAGAGGATGGGCAAGTGTGTGTGTGGGGTGAACATTTTAGGCAGAGAGGAACATAAAGTTGCTAAATGTTATTGAAATCTTAACTAAAATCCAAAACAAAGAGGGGATAGAATCAGTTATAAAATCCATGTCATCAACAAACAATAACAAACCATGTCATTTTTCTTTGAAGTTTTTCTAGACAATTCCAGTTTTAAGTGAAAGTCTGCAAAAATGTCCAACTTGCTAAACATTTATCTGTTATATGAGATTGTTGGATATAGATCAATTAAATTTGGGAAACATCTGGGAAAAATAATAATTTTGGTTTTAGAAGTTGGCCCAATCTGTTCTTTCTGAAAATAAATAAAAAAGATAATAAAATGATCTGTAAAGGCAAATCTTAGATTGAGACAATAAAATGCTTTCATTTTCATCAAGGAGATTTTAAAAAATCTTCCAACATGAGTGCAAGTAGACACTTTATAAAAAATTAGCTACAGAACATTGAGATAGGTTTAAAAGAAAGGGGACCAAAGCATATTGATTTATCCCACTCTGAATGATTTACTTATGTGTCAGGAGAATATTCCAGGGCCCAAGTTTCATGGTAGTGAAGTGCAAGAAAAGTATCAGGAATTGGCATTCTAAACTGAGCACACACAGCTTGGCCCATGAATGGTTCTTGTTCACAGAGGTGGAATCTAAGAAAAGGTGAAGAAAAGCTACAGGTCATCTTATACTGGTCTTGACAGATCTTTCTTCTGAAAAGACTGTAAGAGGAATTAGTTGTGGAAGCAATATTTCCTATATCTGTTTTGCTATATTTTTTTCTTTTTTCTTTTTTTAATTTTTTGCGGTATGCGACGGGCCTCTCACTGTCCTGGCCTCTCCCGTTGTGGAGCACAGGCTCTGGACGCGCAGGCTCAGCTGCCATGGCTCACGGGCCCAGCTGCTCCGTGGCATGTGGGATCCTCCTGGACCAGGGCACAAACCCGTGTGCCCTGCATCGGCAGGCGGATTCTCAACCACTGCTCCACCAGGGAAGCCCTGTTTTGATATTTTGAAAGCCAAATAGGACAAAGGACACAGACAGTAGTGCAGAGATTTGCATGACTCTCTTTGGAGAAATCTCTACTTTTTTGTAAATATAATTGGATAAAGTAGGAAAAATATGGTAGTAGACACATGATTGTTAATAGCATTAACAAACAACTTTGCATATTGTGTCACGCTTTATAAACTTTCATGGATGGAATTATGGAAGCCTCACAACAATGCTGTGAGACACTACCCTTTTTGTAGGTTACAAATGGAAAACCAGGGAGATTGAGAGCATTCTCCAGGTCACCAATTGGTAAATATTCTCATGGGGATAGTGAGTGATTGGAAAGGGTGAGAATCAAACATGGGAACATAAATTAAAGTGTCCTAAATACATTTTTAAATCAAATCAAACATCTTGGTTTACTAATTTTTATTGAATGACTTTGGCATCCATGGTGAGCACATAATAAATATTTGCTGATGAATGAATGAGTGATTGCAGGAAAAAAATGATACACGTGAGAACTTTGTCCTTTGCCCATTTATCTCTTGAGAATGCATGTTCTTGAGACAACATGCACAAATTTAGAGGGTGTACAGGGTGGGATGCCATGTGCATTATTTCTATCTCCAAGGACGTGTTTGAGTAGGTGGGAAAAGTGTGGCTATGGCTCCACGGTGGCTGGCGGGGCGTGCCAGCTTGCAGGAGTCAGCTTGTGCGGTAGTTTAAGGAAAATCTATATCTCAAACTGCCTGGGAGGCCTGGAGGCCTAACCACGCAGGATGACAGGCCTTGACACTCATAGGCAGGCCTGGAGCATCTTAACCTGAGGGTATACAGCCTCATGCTCGTGTGTCAAAGGTCAGATGACACCTTGGCAGCCTTGGGCATGCAATTATCCCTGATGAGTCCTCTGTGGGAGGCGTATTCTGCAAAAGGATCACCCAGTGTCCTGCCCTTTTCAGAATCTTTGCCATTGTTAACAGGCCAGTGGGGGTCTACTGAAGCATCCAGATTTCCTCTGGGAATCCCTTTGCTGCTTTAAACTTGGAACATGCCTTCAGTGACAGGAAATCTTTGGAGAAGAGTTAAATATCTGTCTCAATTAATCCAAAACACTGTCTCTAATGCCCCCATTGTGGGTTCAGACATCTCCTTCATGACTCTCAGACAGAGCTTCTGAAGCCCCAGAAGGAGACAACCTGGGAATAGGACAGTGCCTCCTTCACTGTGCTTGGCAAAGTTCATCTGGGGAACTAAAGCTCTACAGAACCCACAGAGCCCCTCAGATCCATTGCCAGGGCCTCCCTAACTCTAGTGTGAGTGAGAATGACCACAATGTGACAAAAGTCTGTAGCTACCCCACTGATTTCTCTGGAAGACCCTGAACCCACATCAGCCTGAGGAACACACTCTGGGCTCAGTGCAGGCCCTAGACAGGAAGCACTGCCACCAGCCCTGAGGGCAGGATTCCAGGAGCCTCAACTGAAACCTCCACCAGATGGAGAGTGCTTTGATTCTGTGACCCTTGAGGACTTGGTTTCCTCCATGGCATGAGCATAGGGTTTGGAGCTGGGCTGATCTGAGTTTGAAGCCCTCCACTGATACGTGAGAGGAGTAGGGTTCTAGATAAGTTTTAAAATTTCGATGAGCTTCAGTTTCCCATCTAAACTAGAGGTAATAATAACTACTCGGTATGGTTGCTAAGGTGATTATGTGTGGGACCATACCAAGAAGGTGGACTCAAATGGGCTCCCTAGGCATTCATAATTATGAAGATAATCTTCTGGATTCCTGAAGCATCTTTCTCGAGGTGCCCAAATGGCTCTGACCTGTGTGGTCTCCATGCCTCAAAGTAGTCCTGTGAGGGGGTTATGTGAAAAGAAGAAGTATGATACTGGGAAGCTGTGACTTTTGTCTAAAATCACGCCATCAGGTAGAATCAAGACTAATTGTTCTGTCCAATACGTTATCCAGGAAACTTTGCCAAATCCTATTTCGTAAACATTCTTACAATGTCTGAACAGGAGAGATTCAGGTGAGACACAAGGAAGAAGAGCAGTTTGTTCTGCCTGTGACTAGCCCACAGGGAGGTTACACAATCTCTGGGGCTGAAGGATTTAGGGGATACTAGTCACACAAATAATACTCCTGCTGGAAAAACAATACGTCTACTGTCACACCATTAATCTAACTAAATGATGTAATCAGCTTCACTGTTAGAGTCATCAGCTGTGATTGTTGGAGAGAACAGCATTATGAAATACTTTGAAACCATTGAAAACAATGAGGCAGCTCTATCTGTAAGTGCTGAGATATGGTTTACTAAAAATGTGCAGAGCAATATGTATAATATTGCATTTTTGAAAAAAAATAATAAATGCAGTTTATATGGTATACATACCATATGAGATGAGTAAGATTGCAAATCAAACAATAAACTGAGTTTGTCTCTGAGAGTGTATTTGGAAAAGGGAGTAGGTAAAGAGCTTGATTTTTTTGTGTGTGCATCCCATTTACATTTTTATAATTAAAACGTATTACTGTAAAAATTACCGAATGCCAGAAGTTGGGAAAAAGACAATATCTAGTACCATACCTACTATCTATCATATACTTAGATAGATATTGAATTAGAACTTGGTGAGTTCCATAATAATTTCCTTACTAAATAATGATGATAATAATAATAGATCTCACATTTATATTCTGTTTTATAAAATATAAAGTCTTTTATATGCATTATGACATTTGGATTTACCACAAACCTCTGAGTTGGGGAGAGGAAAGCACTTTACAAATTGGGATATTGAGACTCTCAAAGATAAAATCATTTTCCCAAAGTCATATGTAAGTGACACTGGGAAAGTACTCTTGTTACTTGATTTTTCATTTATTCTTTTACCAAAGATTTTTTGAGTCCCCTCTGTGTGCTACATCCCCTGTTCTCTCTGCTACAGCACAGCCACAGCAACTTGCAAATAAAGAAATGAAAATATAGATGCACCAACTAAGTCAGTGCCTGAAAATGATACTAAAACTTCCTAACCAATAGATCACTCTCAGATGCAAATTTTATTTTGTTTACTTTCACCATGTGCCTTTCTAATACTTAATAAGCTATGGCAGACTTTATTTACTAAACCAAAGTTTCAGCTTGCTTTTCTGAAGAATGGACTTGCTGGTTTCAACTTCAGCTTTTCTTCCCTATATCATTTACTTAAAGAGAAGGTTATTGCATGGCTTTTTGTTCATCTTCCACTTTACAAAATAATCAAAAGTCCACACAATCCTTTGTTTCTATCTTCCACCGCAGACCATTTTTCCCTCATTTTTTACAGAAGGAGAGGAAAGGATTGAGCTTAAAGGATGGAGCAATCATCCCCAAGACTGGAGAACTCATCCCTGAAGAAAAATTCTTTTTCCATAATGCCTCAATTAGCTTAATTTTTGTGGTCTGGCCTTGCAATCTGAAACTCAGTCCATGGATGTGCTCAAAGTGAAACACTGAGAAACCGCAGCAAACAAGTGAGCTATAGGTATTGGCTAGCTAGGTATGTACATTCAAGGGCTGGAGGGAGAACTCTGTCCAAAGTTCTCCAAGGATGAAAGACAATACAGGCTAATGTGATCCCTGAGTGGGGAGTGCTCCAGCTGCAGAGGGATGAGTGGGTAGAGGATAGAGTATTCCAAAGCGACAGAGTAGAGGAGAAATTGATCCTATGGATGGTATCTGTTTACACTTTTATTTTTTCATTCTCTTTACATTTATTGAGTACCTATAGGTACTACCTGTGAAACAGGTATAAAGATGATTAAAGAGATAGGTTTCCTTCCTCCCTGGACAGTATTTCTGAGTGAAGATGGGGCAACAAACCAATTTTTAAAAATTAATTACAGATTGTGATAAATGTTAAGCATAAAATAAACACAGTGCTATGATGGTTAACAACAATGGTGGAGTGAAGGTAAAAACACACATAGATAGGGAGATCAGGAAAAACCTGCAAGGCAAAAATGATGAGCTCCTGCCAGGAGTCATTCCAATCTCTGCTACAAAGTAGACATAGCCCCATCCCTCTGCCAGACCACAATACTGGTCTCTCCCAAAGACTGGAAGTAAGATGCCTAAAAGAATCGTTCCTCCAAAGCCATGCAGTCAACTCATTAGGGACATGTTAGCTAATTTTGTGGGTGCCATCATCATGGAGTGCTTTCTCTAGCTGAGAAAAGGCAACTTCCTACTTCTGGACCTTGACCCTTCTTCTCTCTTCTGAATGGTGGCCCCTTCAATTCCCACTCACCACAGTGGAGACTGCTGTGCAGTTGTAGACATTGGAGAGCAGCAGGAGGCTGCTGAGTGTGTCACTTTGTCTAGTGGCCTTGTGCCCTGGGAGAAAATAAGGGGCTTAAATGACAACAGGAAGGATTCAAGTTATGAACAAAGGAAACCTTCATGGCTGCAAAGAATCACTGGGACACATGATCACTGTCAGTATATAGAGTTCCTTTACTTAATATTTCAGGCAGTGAACATTCTGGAGTCGTTCCAGTACAGTCCTAACTTGGGGGCAGGGAGCAATTCCCAGCAGATTTCAGATGTCCATTCAAGTCCTAGGAAGCTGTAATACGGAAAGTGTTTTGTTATTTTTTCCCCTCTCCTTTCTTAACATATTATTGTATTCAAAAGCTTTCTATTAGATATAACCAACAATGCAAAAAAACAGTGTATATTTGGAATTCCTTCCAATAGACATTTCTTGGACAAACTGTTTAATTGCATGAGCTTTTCCAGATGTGAGACTCATTCTGTGAAAAATAACAAAGAATTTGGGAATTAAATAACTTATCCTGCCTTTGTTATTTTTTTCTGCATGGTGTATATCAAGACAGAATTTTGAGATTAACTGTCAGAATTCATTAGAAAATGCACTCTCAGAATTGTTTTGCTTAATGAAAATCAAAATTCTTAAGGATAAAGAAACCAGCTGTCTTACATTTCTGACAAGATTGGGGTTAAATATTTAAGATGTCTTAAATAGTTATTGAGTCAGTAAAAATAAGGTAAACGGCTCTTTTAGAAATAAATTGTATATACAAAACTACAGTAATCAAGACAGTATGGTACTGGCACAAAAATAGAAATATAGATCAATGGAACAGGATAGAAAGCCCAGAGATAAACCCATGCACATATGGTCACCTTATCTTTGATAAAGGAGGCAAGAATATACAGTGGAGAAAATACAGCCTCTTCAGTAAGTGGTACTGGGAAAACTGGACAGCTACATGTAAACGAATGAAATTAGAACACTCCTTAAAAACATATACAAAAATAAACTCAAAATGGATTAAGGACCTAAATGTAAGGCCAGACACTAGGAAAACATAGAACACTCTATGACATTAATCACAGCAAGATCCTTTTTGAGGCACCTCCTAGAGAAATGGAAATAAAAACAAAAATAAACAAATGAAACCTAATGAAACTTAAAAGCTTTTGCACAGCAAAGGAAACCATAAACAAAACAAAAAGACAACCCTCAGAATGGAAGAAAATATTTGCAAACAAAGCAACTGACAAAGGATTAATCTCCAAAATATACAAGCAGCTCATGCAGCTCAATATCAAAGAAACAAACAACCCGATCCAAGAAAGGGGAAAAGACCTAAATAGACATTTCTCCAAAGAAGATATACAGATTGCCAGCAAACACATGAAAGGATGCTCAACATCACTAATCATTAGAGAAATGCAAATCAAAACTACAATGAGGTATCACCTCACACCAGTCAGAATGGCCATCATCAAGAAAACAGTATGGAGCATATACCCTGAGAAAACCATAATTCAGAAAGACTCATGTACCAAAATGTTCATTGCAGCTCTATTTACAATAGCCAGGACATGGAAGCAACCTAAGTGTCCATCAACAGATGAATGGATAAAGAAGATGTGGCACATATATACAATGGAATATTACTCAGCCATAAAAAGAAATGAAACTGAGTTATTTATAATGAGGTGGATGGACCTGGAGTCTGTCATACAGAGTGAAGTAAGTCAGAAGGAGAAAAACAAATACCGTATGCTAACACATATATATGGACTCTAAGGGAAAAAAATATCATGAAGAGATTAGTGGTAGGACGGGAATAAAACACAGACTTACTCGAGCATGGACTTGAGGATATGGGGAGGGGGAAGGGTGGGACGAGACGAAGTGAGAGAGTGGCAGGGATATATACACACTATCAAATGTAAATTAGATAGCTAGTGGGAAGCTGCTGCATAGCACAGGGAGATCACCTCTGTGCTTTGTGACCACCTAGAGGGGTGGGATAGGGAGGGTGGGAGAGAGGGTGATGCAAGAGGGAAGAGATATGGGAACATATGTATATGTATAACTGATTCAGTTTGTTGTAAAGGAAAAACTAACACACTATTATAAAACAATTATACTCCAATAAAGATGTTAAAAAAAAAAAGAAAGAAAAAGAAAATCTACAAACAATAAATGCTGGAAGGGGTGTGGAGAAAAGGGAACCCTCTTGCAGTGTTGGAGGGAATGTAAATTGATACAGCCACTATGGAGAACAGTATGGAGGTTCCTTAAAAAGCTAAAAATAGAGCTACCATATGACCCAGCAATCCCACTACTGGGCATATACCCTGAGAAAACCATAATTCAAAAATAGTCATGTACCACAATGTTCACTGCAGCACTATTTACAATAGCCAGAACATGGAAGCAACCTAAGTGTCCATCAATAGATGAATGGATAAAGAAGTTGTGGCACATATATACAATGGAATATTACTCAGCCATAAAAAGAAACAAAACTGAGTTATTTGTAGTGAGGTGGATGGACCTAGAGTCTGTCATACAGAGTAAAGTAAGTCAAAGAGAGAAAAACAAATATCGTATGCTAACACATGTATATGGAATCTAAAAAAAAAAAATGGTTCTGAAGAACCTAGGGGCAGGACAGGAATAAAGACGCAGATGTAGAGAATGGACTTGAGGACACGGGGAGGGAGAAGGGTAAGCTGGGACGAAGTGAGAGAGTAGCATTGACATATATACACTACCAAATGTAAAACAGATAGCTAGTGGGAAACAGCTACATAGCACAAGGAGATCAGCTCGGTGCTTTGTGACCACCTAGAGGGGTGGGATAGGGAGGATGGGAGGGAGATGCAGGAGGGAGGGGTTATGGGGATATACGTATGCATGTAACTGATTCACTTTGTTATACAGAAGAAACTAACAAAACATTGTAAAGCAATTATACTCCAGTAAAGATGTTAAAAAAAAAAGTAAATAGTATATTATCCCCAAAGCTATAATATGTAAGAAACACTTTAAAGTAAATGATAGATCTTCAGTTTGAAAAGATTTTGACTATTATCAATTTTCCTTAGAGGCCTGTCTGTTTTATCAAAAATTCTGCTTCAGACAAATTTTACTGTATACTACTGACTTGCTTGAACTTTTTTGGCCTGATGTGATGCTAATACTATTAAATTCAGATTTGAAATATTGACATTTTCCTGACCTAAGCCAAGATAATCATTACTGACCATTCCAAAGAAAAGAGTATTTGGAGCTCTTTCCGTGTGAATTATCCACCCAACTGCTCTAAGCTGTTCCTTCCTGTACTGAGGCTTCTCTTCTCCTTTACCAAGGGCATCTGCTTCCCTTGGGTTTTACCTGGAGGTTTTATACTACAATTGGAATCGGTAGCCTCTCCAAGCAACACCTCCTTTACAAGAATGCCCAGGTCTTGGGACAAAGGCTTAGACTTCTGTCTCCCAGGGAGAGGATGAATTCATTCTATGTCATTCCCTAGAACCATGAACAGATGATCAGCCTGGAGCTGATGCTTTATGGCCTGCTGCTTCCTTCACTCTGGGTTCTGAGAAATATCGGAGAGGTAGAGAAAACATGTGGTCTGCACATACTCCACGAGGAACAGTATTTAGCCAGGGCTATGATCATGGTTCTAAAAGTTTACATTTGCCTGGTGTGGGGATCCAAGTCCTGGCAGAAATCCCGAAGCACCAGCGTAGAGACTATAGGTATAAAATATCCTGATCCACTTTTATACTTTTTCCAGTGTGTTTGCTTGGAGACATTTATCTGGATATCATGCTCCTGTCCATTGCAATAAGAAATAGAAAAAAGAAGGAGCAGTGGTATCCTTGGTAAAATGGTTAAAAATAAATGCAAGTTCTTTGTATAGAAGATAAGATGTCTGCAATCTAGAGTCTGAGATTTAGATAGAACTGCTGTATTGGAGCTACCACATGGAAAATATATTCCTGTACCTGCAACCATGTCTTTCTATAGTTTCCTGAGTTTTCTAGTCCCATGAAGGTAAACGTGTCGGCATGTGGTTTAACTGAGGAAAATAAAAACATTTTTGAGCCATGTTTTTTTTTTTTTTACATTTAAAACTAAAATAACTTTATTCAGTTCTGTGGAAAAAAATGAATATTCTTATAATTTAGATTACTAACTCAATGAATGTGAGAACTTGAATGAGAAAACATTTATTGCTCTTTATTTACAAAATATTAACATTTGGGCAGCTTTAGAAAGACGTGGTGTAGAGGCAGATTTCTCATCCTTCCTCCTTATGGCTGGGAGAAGTCCAAGCAGCTAAATGTGTTCAGGTCGCTCATTGCCATACTAGCCTTTTCTCCTGTTTTTTTGGTTTACTCCTTTCCTCTCCTGCTCAAGGAGAACTTATAGTCAAACCATTCACTTCACCACTCAAGGCCTCAGTTTCTTCCTCAAAAAAAATTCTTGAGTCCCTTCCATCCATAACATTTAGTGCTTCCATAGTTTACGAGGAACATCAAAGTCATAATGGCCATCATTAGGGCGAGCTGCCTCAACTGGTGTTTAACTCAGTGCTTCTTTGGACCCAAGCAAAGCCCATCTAATTGGGCAAAGAGGGATTAACGGAGGGAAAGTCAGAGAAGAGAGGCTGCCAAAGACCTGCCCAAAGTCAAGGCTAGGACTGTGATGGCAGCCTAACCTTGTCCAGCCTCATCAGACTGCCTAGAAGGCAAGCCGACTCACATCCTCCTCCCTGTGCCTGCCTCCCCTGACCCCAATCCTCAGCTTGCCTTGATGATGGTACTGAGATAATTAAGGAGAAACGTTATTTTAAATGTCCAGCAATTTGTCGAGACTTTACATATCCATGAATGAGGTAACCTCGATTATTTTTTTACATCTTGAGATGGCAGAAGATGGCCAGTGAAATGTTTAAGTGCAGTGATCTCTCTTCACTAGGAAGTGAAGAGAGATCTTTTAATGCTGGAAATGAAGAGAGAGAGCCCTGATGGAGGAAGTAAAAGGAGATTGTAATTTGGGACTATGGATAAAGTTACATTTTAGGATACAACTCAATTACGGTGCGAAATTCAAATTGATTACTTAAGACGTATGTAAAAGGGATGGTTGTAGTACAGTACACGTGCCCAGCCAGCATCCCTTGAGACATTACCACATGCTGTTTTTTTGCTAGATGCTTGGAAATTAATGACAAAAATCTCTGCCCTAAAGGAATCCCAAGTAATGGAGAAGACACATGAGCAAGTGAAGTGACAAGGTGGCATGAGAGGCTAGCATGAATTGCTACGGGACTAGAAGGTTGATACCCAGCTCTGACTGAGTGTTACAGCACACAGGTCTACGAGAAAATAAGAGAGGGCATTCCAGGCAGAGAGAATAGCATGTGGAAAGAAGGAGGAGGGGGATGTTTAAGAAGGCATTCAAGATACTGCAGGCATATCCATGCTTCTTAAATCTATGATATATGTGAGTAAGTGAAGGGATATGCAGTTACAGAGGATGACAAGGTGTTGGTTATGGGAGCCAGGCTCCTGAACTGTGTTGTTTTTGAAATGGTTGGGGTTTTATGGTTTGATGTTTCTTAGGATGATCACACTGACTCACATGGTGCTGGTTTGACTAAATAACTTGACTTTCTGGGATGTATCCATTGTAATGAGCAGCTCACAGGGTTGCAGCTGTGCTGAGAAATAGGTGAAGGCAAGTACCCAAGAGCCTAACATTAATCCTTCATCTCTGCACACCTACAACCTCAAACAACCTCAAACATAAGGGAAATAAGATGATTCTGAAAAAATAATGACAGGAAGTGCTCTGCTCTCCACCAGGACAACATGCTTATGCTTTGTCATTGAAAGTCCACTAGGGTTGCATGACCAAAGCATAGTTTCTAAGCCCTTATGCCACTGAAATAGAAAAATATTTCTTCCTTTCCTTTCTTTGTAACTGTGGATAAATAGGATGACCTTGTAGCACTCACACAATAGGCATAACTCGTAGAAGCCCACCCAGTGTGAGAAACTGAGAGTCGAGCTCTTGCCCCAACATGAATTGGAGAAATCACATGAGTCAACATGGCTTGTGCCTGCCTGGTTGGCAGAGTCATGCTCAAATGGCGTTCCACATGCTCTGCTTGTTGGCAAGTTCAAAAAGGCTCAGGATGAATCAGTTATCTTTCACTATAGCTTTCAGCATGGGCCAGGCAATTCCTTTGAAAAACCTAGGTCTGACTTTTTCACATGTCACTCTGATAAGGTGTTAGGTGAGAACTTGGAGACTTCCCTGCTCATTCAGAGTTAACATGTGCTATGAAGTGAATCACTGGAGGAGAAAATCATCCTGAATAGTATTGTCATTTGAAGTATTACTTATTCAGTTAATGAGGGGAAGACCTGCCTCACCCCCTTACACTCCTGTTTAGCTTTGATTATCTGGAAAGCTGTTTAGCAAAATGACACCTTACAAACTTTTCTAAAATTACTTACTCTCTGTCGTTGGCTGGTCTTGGTTGCTGAGAGAGTCACTAAATGGATCATTTAGTGACAACCACCACATACTTAGGATAAATGACTCCTTTCTTTACTAGCACTATGTAGGAAGTCTTTGCAGTGACCAGAACTGATGAGTCACCAGAATGCTTTAAAAAACAAAGCTCATTTGACTTGCTATCATTTCTTTTAGAGGTAGCACACTGCTCTTGAAGTAGTGAAAACATGCAAAGGTGGGCTTTTTAAAAACAGTGAAATCATGAATTGGTTTAGGCTGTGGGCTGAGCCCCTTATTTCACTGTAAGCAAACCACTAGTTCTCTAAGTTAACTTCTATTTTAGTGGTACACGGTGTTTTGTTCAGAAACCCCTGGATGTCCCAAGATTCTTCTGCATGGTTCAGGAGGTCAAAACTCTTTTTATAATCATATTTACATATTATTTGCCTTTTTGACTCTGTGGACATTTCTACTGACTGTGTGAAAGCAAGGAGGTGGGTAAAACTGCTGGCGCCCAAGCAGAAATCAAGACGGTGATACCAAACCATGTTAGTGGTCATTGTATTCTTAACCACTGCAGGCTTGCAGTAGAAAGTAATTCTGTTTCACACAAAGTTGTTCTAATGCAGCAGGAAGAATTATTAATTTTATTGTCTTGATCTTTGAGTACTTTTCTTTAATACCTATGTGACAAAATGAGAAGTAACACATCAAGCACTCCTGTTGCATATTGATGTATGGTGGTTGTCTAAAAAAGAAAGCATGTGGCGCATTTATTTGAATTCAAGCTAAATTAGACGTGTTTTTAATGGAACACCATTTTTATTGAAAGAATGACAAGTTATAGCTATTCAGACTTGGGTATTTGGCAGACACTTTCTTGAAATTAATAAAGTCAGTGTCACTTCAAGAAAAATAACTGTGGAATTTGTTGCCAGTGATAGAATCTAAGCATTCGGGTAAAATTAGATTTTTGAAAACTTATACTTGTCACCAGGAGCTTGGCAGCTTCTCAATATTAAAAA
This sequence comes from Kogia breviceps, assembly GCF_026419965.1. NCBI lineage: Eukaryota > Metazoa > Chordata > Mammalia > Artiodactyla > Physeteridae > Kogia > Kogia breviceps. The sequence goes on along the minus strand of NC_081312.1, from coordinate 83,296,407 downwards.
CCTTTCTTGATAAGATTAGTGGTGATGTTAATTTTTTCCTTTTTAAAAAACTTATTTATTTTATTGAGATATAGTCTATGTACAATATTCTGTAAGTTTTAGGGGTACAACATAGTGATTTACAATTTTTAAAGGTTGTATTC